>NW_027590273.1:122500-450000 GCF_964213995.1 Mustelus asterias | reverse complement strand
TTTTGGGTTGCTCCTCCAGATTGCCTGCCCCTGACAGTCATCAGCCAAAAACCTTCCCACTCTTGTCTAGGGAAGGGAAAAAGACTGATTCCTGTGTACAGACTAAGTTCTCCTGGTTTCGTGCGGACTTCAGCAAGGTGCTGTTGTTTCCACAAGGTGATCTTCCACTATTGTAGTTATTTTACAGAGTGACGAGTTTCAACTTCGACCAAGGTCATTGTGAATCCACTCAGCGGGGGCGGCTCAAGATTTTCCCATTCCTCTGTTTTTTCTCTCGAGCGTGAGCTGCTTAGCACCCGCGTCACCATCTGCCGCGCTGCCACTCTGGTAAGGAAGGATCTCAGGGCGGGTAAAAAACAACAAAATATCAGTCCCAGAATGATTATTGTTGCGATTGCTACAGCTCCAGCTTTGGCAAACCACACCCCCCATCTTCCTAATATTCTGTCCAGCCAACTCCATACCTCATGCCCAAACCCAGCATTTTCTTTCACTTCTTTCTTAAGATTTCTTAACTTATTCATGGCTTGTGTAAATGACCCCTCTGGATTAGTGTTATTAGGGATAAATGTGCAGCACTGATCCCCAAACATAACACACACCCCTCCTTTCTCTGCCAGGAGCCAATCTAACGCCTGTCGATTTTGCCACGCCATTTTGCTGGTCGCATCCAACTGCTCTCCTAAGGCCTCCAGGGCATCATTCGTATAATTAATAAACCTCTGCTGATTATAATAGATGTAATTGATCCACTCAGTATTCTTGCTGGGTGTGATCCAAACAAAGAGGGATTCAAACCCTGCAGCTATTTCGTTCCTAGCTTTGAACTCATTCGGGATGCCGCGGGGCTGTCCGATTGCGTCCAATTTTATCGTAGGGTCAGGGGTATATGCCCTCTTAATTCTTTGTGATTTAATTTCTCTTTCCCCCGGTAGTATCACAATGCTCTGGGCAAGCATAACTCGAGCACATAGTCCTTTCCAATTCTGTGGTAATTTTGCCAATAGCCCTTTCTCCGGGCCACAAAGCCACCAGAGATCGGCCAGTTGATTTTCTTGATAGTCTAACACAAAAGGAGGGGGTGCCCATCCCCCTCCTGAGAGGATCAGATAAAGAGCATCGGTTATATTCCAAATCCTTTCACACTCTCCTGTGTAATTTCCCACACTACTTCCTGTGCTACTTTCCCTCCAATAGCAATCTCGGATTTGTAAGTTGGGCTCTACACTCCATTCCTTTGGGACCGCGTCCACTGCCGTTTTTGGCCACTTTGGACATCTGTGGGTCAAGTTGTAGATGCCCTTTTTTACCCCAGCAAACAGGATGCAGTGGTATTGACACAACGGCGGCTCACCTTTACAAAGGTTATCACATGCGGATCCGGAACAGTCTATATTCTCATACGAGTAGTTCCGATTCCCTATCATATGATACCTTATATATGTGGTATATGGACGGCAATTTTCCTTTCTCCAGCTTTGTTTCCTGGTTCTACAGTCTCCTGATCCCCATGGTATATCAGTTACTTGGGTGTTAGGTTTCTCTGATGCACATACTACACACTCTTTCCCATCACTGTTTCTCTGACCTGTATACTCAGCCCATTTCCACCATTTGTTTTTCTGCGCTTTTTCCCAAATAGTATTTGTGCTCACTAATCGTTCACGTTTTGTTCGTCTTAATACTCTATCTTCCTGATTTTGCACCCTTATGTCTTCTGTATCCCATTCTCCTTTTCTATGGGTCACGGAAGTTCCTAAGGGAAATAGTTTCCAACTCCCAGGTGGGGAATGGGGCCCCTTCCCTGTCCTCACCTCCCTCGGCACCTTGACTAATAGGCTCAGGCTGGGCATTTGTATCATCAGCCAGCTCATGTACAGAACTACTTTCATCATCCTCTATTCTTTTTGTTCTTCCTTG
This sequence comes from Mustelus asterias, assembly GCF_964213995.1. Lineage (NCBI taxonomy): Eukaryota > Metazoa > Chordata > Chondrichthyes > Carcharhiniformes > Triakidae > Mustelus > Mustelus asterias. The sequence continues at coordinate 448,080 of NW_027590273.1, read as the reverse complement.
GCCCTGTTCCTCCTCCCCACGATTCTCCCCGTGTATTTCTATTTCTTCCTCGCTATCACCTCTATCCACTCTGTGTACTTCTTCAATTTCCCTTCTCTCCCCCACCCCTGGTATCGTTCTGGTACAATGGTTCAAGTGATACCACAGTGTACTGCCTTCTACTTGCAAAGCCGTGGGAGACACTTTGGTGACTTCAAACGGTCCTTCTCGTCTCGGTTCGTTCCAACGTCTCCGGAACTTTCTGATGTATACTCGATCTCCAGGCTTGATCTGATGTTCTGTTACCGGATTCTCCTCCTCCTTGGCTTTTTCCTGTTCAAATATAGTTCTATGTATAACAGTTAATTGTTGTATATATTCTTTTGTGCTTTGATCTGAACATTCTAGCGTAGGACCTCCTGATCCCCTGATCTTAGGTACCGGCATTACTCTTCCTGTCATCATTTCATGTGGGCTCAAATGTGTGATTCTGTTTTCCTGACTCCTGTATTGCATTAGAGCCAATGGCAGAGCATCTATCCAGTTTTTCCCTGTTTCACTGCAAATTTTGCTTATTTTAGCCTTAAGGGTCCCGTTTGCTCTCTCCACCATTCCTTGGGATTGAGGGTGATATACGCATTCAAACTTCTGCTTTATTCGGAGTGCCGAGAGTGTCTCTCTCAGTGCCCTTCCTATAAAAGCAGATCCATTGTCTGAACTTAATTGCGTGGGTATGCCAAATCTTGGGATAATTTCTTTTGACAGGAAGTTAATCACCGTTCCAGATCCTTGATCTTTGGATGGCGTTGCTTCTATCCATCTGCTGAATCTATCAATAATCACTAGCATGTATCTTTTCCCTCTTACCACCTTTCCCATATCCACATAGTCCATGCATAGATGTTTAAATGGTCCTTCAGGAATGGGTATATGCCCTATTGGGGCAGTAATGCCCTTCCTGATGTTATTCTGAGCACACACCTCACACTGACTTAGTATGTAGACAATCGAGTTTTGCAGGTATGGTGACCAGAATCCTTCCTTCTTGATCTTTCTAGCCACTTCTCCTCTCGCACAGTGGTCCACTCCATGCGCTTCGCTAATTAGTACGGTTAGTAATGATGTGGGTGCTATGACTAATCCCTCCCCATTTCTCCATATCCTGTCCTGTTGTCCCTGTAGTGCTCCTCTATCTTTCCACATTGCCTTTTCAGCTACAGAGGTTTCCTCCTGTAATTGTGCTACATCCTCTAATGTGATGTGAGGTTCGATATCCCCCGTACCTGGCCCTGGGTGCGGCCTTGCTATTTCTACTGGGGCTATCGTAGCCTCAATGCATCCTGACGCTTCTTTAGCTGCCTTGTCGGCTTTGGTGTTTCCCTGTGTGATGCTGTCTGCTCCCTTTTTATGCGCCTGACACTTAATTATGGCTAATTCCCTTGGACCCATCATGGCCCTTATTAAAGCCCTGATTTGACCTTCGTGTTGTATTGGTCCTCCTCCGCTTTTCCTAAATCCCCTTTGCTTCCATATTGCCCCGAACAGATGGCAGACCCCGTGGGCATAGGCCGAATCAGTATAAATTTCCAATGCTTCCCCGTTTGCTAGCTCACATGCTCTGGTCAATGCTTTAAGTTCTGCCAGTTGGGCTGAACAGGGCTGTTCACATTTCTCTGCTTCTATGACTTCAAGTGTTTCCCCTTTCTGTTCAACTATGGCATAGCCTGCGTGGTTTCCTAAGTGATCCCTGTAACATGAGCCATCTACATACAGTATCCTTTTCCCTTTTGTCACTAGTCCCTCTGCTCTTAAATCTTTTCTCAGTTTCATAAATGTTTTTGCTTCTCTTAAGCATTCATGTTCTTCTCCTTCATGAGGTAATGGCATGTAATCAGCTGGATTTACTCTGTTGCACTTTATAATCGTGATATCTGGAAATGTGGTTAGCATTCGATAATGATGGATCCTAGCAGGTGTCAGCACAAATTTTCCTTGCTCAATCAATTCAGCTACCTTATGGTATACATGTATGTTTATCGGATATCCCATTGTGACCGTGGCTGCCTTTTCGTACGCCCACCAAGCTGCTGCCAGGCCTTGATGGCACGGAGGGTATCCCATCGCTACGTCGTCTAGCTTGGTACTGTAATATGCTACAGCCTGCCTTCGTCTACCCTTGCAATTTTCCTGCATTAACATTGCTGTAGCAAATCCGGCTTCTCTGTTACTCACAAATAAGTCAAAGGGCTTGTCATAGGTCGGTAAGGCCAATGCTGGTGCCTGTGCCATTTCTCTTTTCACGTTTTCAAATGCGTCTGAAGCATCTTTATCCCATTTTAGTTTGGCTTTTAATTCGTCACACCCTGCCTCCTTCATTATCTTTCGTAGTGCCTGCGTTTTTTCGGCATAGCTTTCCACCCATTCTGAACTGAATCCTGTCATTCCCAAAAATGTCATCATTTGTCCCACCGTCCGTGGTTTCGGAACTTTTAGTACTGCTTCTATTTGCTGTGAAGCTATCTCCTTCTGTCCTGCTGATATTTCTCTTCCCAAGTATTCTACCTTTTTCTGGCACAGCTGCAGCTTTTTCCTGGAAACTTTATGACCCCCTTCTGCTAGTCTTTCCAATAGTTTTAAACTATCCTTCCTGCACTGTTCTTGTGTTCCTGTGCATAATAATAAATCATCCACATATTGTATCAGTGTTCCTTCCAACTGTATTCCTTCTAAATCTGCTCTCAACACCTGATTGAATACATGTGGGGAATGTTTAAATCCTTGGGGCATCCTATTGTATGTGTATTGTTTCCCCTCGTACGTAAATGCAAAGAGATACTGACTTTCTTGAGCTAGTGGCACACTAAAAAATGCCGAACATAGGTCTATTACAGTAAACCATCTACTTTCAGGTGGTATATTTGTCATCAAGGTATAAGGGTTTGGAACCTCTGCTGGCATATCTTCCACTACCTCATTAATTGCCCTTAGATCATGCACCAATCTCCATTTTTCTCCGTCCGCCTTTTTCACTGGTAGTAGCGGTGTATTACACCTGCTCCGGGTTTCTTTTAATACCCCTGCTTCTATCAATCCCTTAATTGTCCCTCTAATTCCTTCAATTGCTTCTGTCTTGATTGGGTATTGCGGCCTAAACGGCCCCTGACGTCCTATCTTTAATCTGACTTCAACTGGATTAGCGTTTTTGACCCTCCCTACATCCGTGTCCTGTCTGGACCACAACTCCTGCGGGAGGGAGTTCAAATCCTGCTCTAACCTCTCTCTCCACTCCAGTTCCTGTTTCTCGATTTGCACTCCTATTGTTATCTGCTTCGGTTTCCCAAGCATTTTAACATCCAAAATTATTTTCGTCATTTGTCCATTGCTGGACGTCCAAATATCTACATTGTCTGTCTGGACAAATTCTAAATCTTGTGCTCTCAACACCATTGGTCCTAGGTCTTTTGTTCTGTATCCCGGATTCACTTTCAATGTGACATGTGGCTCCGCCCCAGATACAGAGAACCATTTGTTAACCCATTCATTCCTAACAATTGTGAGGGCTACTCCCTCTAGTCCGATTAAAATACTTCCTGACTTTATTTCCTGTTCTCGTCCTGCCTCCCTTTCCCATTTCTCCTGTATCTCAGGTTCCTGCCCTTCATCAAATATCATTGTACTGTGTAATTCTGTTCTTGGCCATTTGGCTTGTGGAACCCAAGTGTTTATAAGCTTTCCCCAAACTTCCCATATCTGTTTTTTAACTTGTTCCTCTATATCTCCCAACCAATATACATTAACCCCTTCCTTTCCTGGTATTTCAAGTGGATACATTCCCATCAAATCAATTCCTTGTTCAGTGCATTCTAATTTCAGTCCTAAACCTAGGATTGCATCCCTTCCCAATAGATTTAAAGGAGTTTTATCACATACTAAAATAGGTACATGGGTTGTCTTATTTCCAATGGTAACAGGCACCGGCGTCGTCATTCGAGCTAATGTTACTTTCCCCGAGAACCCCACAGTTTTTACAAACTGGTTTGACAATGGTAAGTGATCCGCATATTTCGTTTGCATGCACGTACATGTGGCGCCGGTGTCTATCATCATGGGGACCTCGATCCCTCCTACTCTAACGTTAACTATAGGTTCCTGCTCTGCAGTTTCTGTTATCTGTACGTACTGTCCTACCATTTCGGGGTTCTCTGGGCCTCCCTATGGGGAATTCTGATGGTTTACCGGCCCTTGAAACATCGGGATGCTGTTTGGCGACCCTTGGATCAGTTGTTGGCCTGTCTGCTGCTGGTTTTCTCCCTGTCTGGGGAAATTCCGCGGGCAATTCCTTTTTATGTGCCCTGCCTCCCCGCACCCCCAGCACACACCTGAAGGGCCAGGCAGTGGTCCCTGTCTCGGAGTCTGATGATTAACCTGTCCCTGTCCTCTCTGATTCTGATAGGGTGGCCTACCACCTCCCTGTCCTTTCCCATTTCTATTCCAGTCAGTCTGACTTTGCAGGGCGTATGGGTTTTGATAATTTAGGCCATAGGCTCCTGGGTTCATGGACAGTGGGAAGGCAGAAATGTTATAGGTTATGACGGGCTGGCCTCCATCTCCGCTCCCCCCTTTGATTAGTGCAGGTATTTCCTCTGGCTTTTTCTCCACCATCATTGGTGCTATTTTTCTGGGTGCGAGATCCTCTTTTGCCTTCAGTTTATCCTTGCTTTTGATCTCCTCCAACTGTGCCTGAAGGAGTTTACGTTGTACCTCCTTCAGCTGTTTGTCTGCATTCTTTTCATCTTTGCGATGTCTCTCTACTGCATGGGCAACATAATCCACAAACTCTCGGTAATTTTTTGAGTCCAAGCCCACCACTTCCTCCAGCCTTGTCTTAGCTGGGGCTGGCAAGCCCTCTAGGATTGCAGCCCGGAACATGGAATTGGTCAGTGGGTCTATTAAAATGTCCCTCTCCGTGTCCCTTCTCCACCTTTTTAATTGATTCTCCACATACACAGCTGCATTCTCCTCCTCACCCAGTGGCTCTCCCTTTAGGGTTTTTACATCCATTCGATTGGGGTACATATCCCGCAGTGCCTGCCAGATGTCTTGGCGGTACTGGTCCATTAGTATCCCATCCACCGCTGGGTTATAAGCTGCGGTCAGGATGCCAGCACGTCTCATTACTTCTGCCATTTGGTCCATTCCTAGCACCTTTGTCAGGAGAGCTTTGATGTCGCCCAGTGCCATCCTTTTTCCCACCATCCCTGCCTCCAACTGTCCAATCCACCTTCCAGCCCCATCCAAAATATTGGGTAATTCATTAATTAAATTAGGCAAATCCTGACCTGACCAAGGGATATACTGCGGTCTGCCACCCTTCAGAATCACCGGGAATACCCTTTTCCCTCTCCTATCCACATCTGGAAACTTTACAGGTGGGTGCCTTTCCCGCCTTCGTCATCTGTTCTATGTCATATTCTCCCTCAAAATTCATTGTGCCTGATATAACTGGGTACAGTCCCGTGGAGCTCTGTTTCTCTAAGTATGGGGGTGGGGCTACGTTTGGATCTTCCAATTTTGCTTTTTCCTCAAGTTGTACTGGCCTCTGCATTCTACCTCCCCTCCATACCCCTCTTCTCTCTTTCCCTTCTTGTTGGAATAGGGCTAATATCTCTAACTCCTTTTCTCGCTTTTCCCTTCTTTTGCTCGATTTATCCTTAATCTTATAGTTCTTTATCATTCCCTTCTGGTCCTCACACCTCTCTATGGACCATGTGCCTTCCTCCGGCCACTGTGTATTGCTCTTATTTGTTCTTTTGGCCCATTTTTTAGAGACGTGTTCTATATCTCCCCTAAGGGCTGGGAACTTATCCCCTAATATCTCCACTGGTGTCTTAACTTGGTGCGCCATTACTCGTCTTTTTGGATCACTGTCGCAATTTTTGTCACTTAATCTGTCAGAGTTAGGTATCACAGTGATTATTACTTGCTGTATTGTTTTTCCGTGCTCAGTCCCCTGTTTACCTTTCCTTTGGATTTCTTTTGCCACTATCTGTAATTCTAACCGGGGTCCTGATATCCACTTCCCCGTAGTCCCCTGTCCTGGCACTATCTTCCTCTCCCGGGCCAGAGGGTAGTAGGTTTTCACTTGCTCGTCTATGTGTATAAGAATCCTGTATCGGTCAGATCCCTTTATTAATTTCTCTAGGGTTTCCAATTTTATTTCGTCTATCCAATTCCTATCGACTACTCTTTCCCACTTTACATACGGCCACTCATTCTTTATCTCCTCTAAGTTAATTATGTGTGTAATCTTTTTCCAATCCAGTGTTGCTTCCGTTTTTGTTATTATTCAAAGATTAGTTATTTTCAATCTTGTCACCAGGCAGTTTTGTCAGGGTAATTTTTCAAGTTGTTAGTTATTACCCTACCTATATTCCGACTCTCTCTCTTATTTCTGTCCTTCACGCTGTTGTCTCAGACCAGTTTGTTCAAACTGGTCTTTTACTTCCTCTATTCTAGCTGCTACTCCCCTTTCCTGTGGTTAAAATCCACTCCTGTGCTTTTGGCTACTGTATTAGGTCAGAGAGTGATCTCTCACTGATCTCTCTCCCTCTCGGTTGACGTCCCTTACCCGAGGTCCTGGGTAGGTTTGGACTGGCAGATTTTCCCACACTTACTCTCTTCTGGGCAAGTCGTGACCTGAAAAACCCGCTCCAAACCGCTTGACTTAACCTAATTGCATTACTTTAGCTTTCGGCCTTTTTCCCGTCTCACTTTTTACCCATTCACAGACAATACAGTATTCGCAGCGCGCTTTTGCATGCAAAAATTCTGCTCTTCGGATCAGACTCAGTCTCTCAAAATTTTTACACAATTTGGTTTTACCTGTGCAGGATATCTTTTTGGGTTGGGGAGATCCAGGACCAGCAGAGAGCCGGGTGCACCGGGCCTCGAGAAAACCCCTTTCTGACAACAAGGATTTACATGCATGCAAGTCTGCTTACCTTGTTGACAGAAGGCCGGCTGGGGACTTCTCGGTTCCGGTTGGACCACCGTCTCCGCTACTCCTTCCAGATGCTTTTCTGGGCGATCTCTCACCAACCCTGCTAAGCAGCGCCAATTTTGTCGTGGTTCCCCAGGACGACAATTCGTTTACATCGGTTTAAAACAGAGAGTCTGAGCAGCGATCTTTCAAGCAAAAGACTTTATTTCTCAGCATAAGAGATAAAGCCGGGAGCGTCCGGAAAACTCCAAAGAGCTCTTGGGCTTACAATCTTTTATGTACATTTCAGCCTCCTATCTCAAGATCCTTATCTCCCTTTTACTGCCTGTCCTTGGTTGTAATCTTACCCTACAGCCCGCTCTTTCTTTGGCCATCATTATTTTTAGTTGACACTTTATCTGTTTTCTTTGCAATCGGTCGTTCACTGTTATATCTCTTCGTTTCTTAAACCATGGTGGTAATAACTCTTGCTCTTATCTGAACTTTTCTGTTTGTACAATAATCGTGGTTTTGTAAGCTAAGGCGAATGTGTTTAGAAGAAAAGACATCCCCCCTGCTGATTTATAGTCTACTAATGTGTTTTTAGAAGAAAACATTCTCTCTGCTATTAAGTTGAACCACCGAGCAGTCTTTCTTGTTTTCTTAAGTGACTATTGTCTGCTTTTGCTAATCAGTGACTGCTATATTACTTCTTTAGTTCTTCTAGTTCCTCCACTTTAATCATATCGACTACACTTGATTATATTAGGTCACACGAAGTTACTTTAGGTTACATATCCATCTCACTATTCACCTAAATCTACTTTATCATTTCACTAAGACCTAAATCTACTTTATCATTTTACTAAAACCTGTGAATCTGAATTCCATACTAAACTCATACAATATCCAGTACAATTTCCCTTACAAGTGAATCTGAATTTCATACTAAACTCATACAATATCCAGTACAATTTCCCTTACAAGTGAATCTGAATTTCATACTAAACTCATACAATATCCAGTACAATTTCCCTTACAAAACCCACGCAGACACGGGGAGAACGAGCAGACTCCGCACAGACAGTGACCCAAGCCGGGAATCGAACCCGGGTCCCTGGCGCTGTGAGGCAGCAGTGCTCACCACCGGTGATAAGGGGGAGAGTTAACAGAAAGCAGCTGGTGAGAATATACTGGCCGCTTTTAATTTAATCCATATTAATGAATTAGAAACTTTTAACCGAAGGAATTGACATCCGAGGATTTCAGTTTAAAATCCCATTGAAGCTCCCTGTCTCATAATGGGATGTTTTTGCCTGTATTTCGTAATTAGTGACTTCATATCTCACAGCGAGATAAATAAAACTTTTTTCCAATTGATAGGGACAGCTCAATGGACAAAACTGGTGTGAGAAAGGGGCAAATCCTTTGAAAATGGAGGCAGAGAGGAGGCTTTGTTCAACTCCCATTCTTTCCCTGTCTTCAGCAGGCTGGGCAGGAAGTGTGAGCAGTGAGGGGGGGATAGACAGACACACACTGACATAATCCCCCCAATCCACTCACTCACACATCCCCATTCCCCCTCCACTCGCTGGGTTGTGGGGAGCGGCTGCAAGGATTTTCCGGGCTGCTGTGGGCGGGTCAGGGGGTGTTTGAAATGGACGAACACGACCTACAGGGGAAAAGAAATAAAGTTTGAAACTAAACTAAAGAAACTAAAGACAGGAACTTGCAGAATCCATTGCCGGCCTGCATTAACATATCAAGAGTCAGTCTGACATTGCCACAAACTCCTCTGGGTGAGAGGGGGAGGGGGGGTGAATTAGCATCTCAATAGAGAGACAGACATTGCAAACATGTCAGAGACTCAGGGTGGGGTTTGCATCCAGCACACTCAGGATAAATGTGAATCTGAGAGCCTTCAGTCCCCACACCAATAATCCCCCTGCACTGAAAACATTCCCACTCTGATTCAGTGTGTGTGTGTGTCAGTGTGTGTGTCAATCTGCTTTTTGACCTGTGCTTTGCTTGTGTGGACATGATGCTGAATGGACTTGAATGGAAATGCTGGACTCCTCGCTGTGATATGTTGTGTGTCTTATTGTTAAAATGGCCGTGTCTCTTTTTCTCTCTCTTTTTAACCAATTTTTATCTCTTTTTCTCCTGAGGAATTTTGAAAACTGGGGATGTGTCGAGGATCCAAAGGACGGGAATGTTTGTGACCAGGATGAAGGAGAGGAGCTTCTTCCAGAGGGAGGGCTGACTGAGGCCTGTTGCTCAGGCTTCACCCTGAGTGAGTTGTGTCTGTTTATTAACCTGATCCAGATTTAATGTTTCATATCAGAGGGAGCGAGATCTGAATGAGAGTGGAATAGAGAGAGAGAGAGAAACACACAGGGAGGGAACTGTCTCATAGAATCATAGAAACCCTACAGTACAGAAAGAGGCCATTCGGCCCATCGAGTCTGCACCGACCACAATCTCACCCAGGCCCTACCCCCATATCCCTACATATTTACCCACTAGTCCCTCTAACCTAGGCATCTCAGGACACTAAGGGCAATGTTTAGCATGGCCAATCAACCTAACCCGCACATCTTTGGACTGTGGGAGGAAACCGGAGCACCCGGAGGAAACCCATGCAGACACGAGGAGAATGTGCAAACTCCACACAGACAGTGACCCAAGCCGGGAATCGAACCCAGGTCCCTGGAGCTGTGAAGCAGCAGTGCTAACCACTGTGCTACCGTGCCACCCTAACTCTTTAGTCTCTGCTTTACAACTGACTTGTTGTGTTTGGGTGTTACTGAGAGATTGTGTAACTGAGAGGAGATCCTGGGTTTTTGCTGTGCTATTTAATTTAAATATTTTCTTGTATTTTAATTATTTTCTCTCTCTTTCCCCAAGAATTAATATTTAGATTTTACTGAGAGATTGTGTAACTGAGAAGGGGGAATCCTGGCCTCTTGTGCTATTTAATTTAAAGAATTCTTGTATTTTAATTAATTATTTTCTCTGTTCCCCAGGGATTTGAATTTTGAAGACTGCAACATGACTCGGAATCCTTGGACAAGGGGCTTTTCTCCAGAGGAGGATGGATGGACTGAGGCCTGTTCTATAGGCCGCATGTGACTTGTTGTCTCTTTATTATCCTGATCCAGGTTTAATTTTAATCTCGCTTCCTCGGACGAAACAGTTCTGGTTCGATTGTGGGGTGGGCTGGAGTTTAAAACCCTGGGGTTAAAATATCCCGGCTTTGCAATTAGTCACAAACAGGTTAACCCTTTGCTGGGTGGCAAAGAGTGAATTAAATATCTGTAATATGAAACTGTCTAAAAGTTAGTTTTAAATCCAAGATAACAGGGATGGGAGACAGAGCGCTGTTCCTAATTGTTGAATAAAATTCATAGAGGCCTTTATAATTCAGTTTTCAGATGTTCAGACTTTCATTGTGTCCTCTCTGCAGCTTTTCCCCCATTCTGTCTATTTCTCTCTCTCTTTCTCTCCCTGTCCTTCCTCTATCTGTCTCTCTTTTTTATTCCCTCCCTCTCCCTCCCTCTTTTTCGCAGGAAGTCATATTTTGTTGGACAATCTCTCAGTAAAATCTGAGAAAGGGGAATCCTGGGCTCTTGTGCGATTTAATTTAAACATTTTCTGGTATTTTAATATATTTCTCTCTCTTTTACCCAAGAATTAATGTTTAGATTTTACTGAGAGATTGTGTAACTGAGAAAGGGGAATCCTGGGCTCTTGTGGATTAAATTTAAACATTTTCTTGTATTTAAATTAATTATATTCTATCTCTTCCCAAGGAATTCATATTTAGTTAGACAATCTCTCAGTGAAATCTTAGAAGGGGGAATCCTGGGCTCTTGTGCTATTTAATTTAAACATTTTCTTGTACTTTAATTAATTATTTTCTCTTCTCCCCAGGAATTTGAATTTTGAAGACTGCAACATGACTCGGGATCCTTGGACAAGGGGCTTTTCTCCAGAGGAGGATGGATGGACTGAGGCCTGTTCTATAGGCCGCATGTGAGTTGTCGTCTCTTTATTACCCTGATCCAGGTTTAATTTTAATCTCGCTTCCTCGGATGAACCAGTTCTGGTTCGATTGTGGGGTGTGGGGGGGCTGGAGTTTGAAACCCTGGGGTTAAAATATCCCGGCTTTGCAATTAGTTACAAACACATTAACCCTTAGGTGGGTGGCAAAGAGTAAATTAAATGTCTGTGATATGAAACTGTCTCAATTTGTTTTAAATCCAAGGTAACAGGGATGGGTGACAGACCGCTGCTCCTAATTGTTGAATAAAATTCACAGAGGCCTTTACAATTCAGTTTTCAGAAGTTCAGAATTTCATTTCGTCCTCTCTGCAGCTTTTCCCCCATTCTGTCTATTTCCTCTCTGCTTTCTCTCTCTCCATTCCTTTCCTTCCTCTATCTGTCTCTCTTTTTTATTCCCTCTCTCTCCCTCTTTTTCCCAGGAAATAATATTTTGTTGGACAATCTCTCAGTAAAATCTGAGAAAGGGGAATCCTGGGCTCTTGTGCGATTTAATTTAAACATTTTCTGGTATTTTAATATATTTCTCTCTCTTTTACCCAAGAATTAATATTTAGATTTTACTGAGAGATTGTGTAACTGAGAAAGGGGAATCCTGGGCTCTTGTGGATTCAATTTAAACATTTTCTTGTATTTAAATTAATTATATTCTATCTCTTCCCAAGGAATTCATATTTAGTTAGACAATCTCTCAGTGAAATCTTAGAAGGGGGAATCCTGGGCTCTTGTGCTATTTAATTTAAACATTTTCTTGTACTTTAATTAATTATTTTCTCTTCTCCCCAGGAATTTGAATTTTGAAGACTGCAACATGACTCGGGATCCTTGGACAAGGGGCTTTTCTCCAGAGGAGGATGGATGGACTGAGGCCTGTTCTATAGGCTGCAAGTGAGTTGTTGTCTCTTTATTACCCTGATCCAGGTTTAAATTTAATCTCGCTTCCTCGGATGAACCAGTTCTGGTTCGATTGTGGGATGTGTGGGGGGCTGGAGTTTAAAATGCTGGGGTTAAAATATCCCGGCTTTGCAATTAGTCACAAACACGTTAACCCTTTGGTGGGTGGCAGAGTAAATTATGTATGAAACTGTCTATAAGTTTGTTTTAAATCTAAAATAACAGGGGTCGGAGACAGAGCAATGAACCTAATTGTTGAATAAAATTCACAGAGGCCTTTACAATTCAGTTTACAGATGTTCAGATTTTCATTTCATCCTCTCCACAGCTTTTCCCCCATTCTGTCTATTTCTCTCTGCTTTTCTCTCCATTTCCTTCCTCTATCTGCCTCTCTTTATTCTCTCTCTCTCCCTCTTTTTCCCAGGAATTAATATTTAGTTGGACAATCTCTCAGTAAAACCTGGAAAGGGGCAATCCTGGGATTTTGTGCTGTGTGATTTTCATTCTGGGTGTCCCGGGGGGTTTGATTTCACTGTCTCAGCCCCTCTCTGCCTCACTCTCTCTCTGTATAAACTTTTCCCAAATTACAAAACACTCAACACAGCTGACTGCACCTTGTGGGATCTTGCTGGGGATTTTGTTTTAAAAAGGGTGTTTTCTCAGAGGCAGTTTAAACCTTTCAGGGGACTGTGGGGAAGTCTCCAGACTTGGGACAACACACACACAGGGTTGGGGGCTGGGGGTGGCGGGCGGGGGGGAGGTGGGCAGTCAGGTATACTGGTATTCTGGGAGACTGATATTCCCAACAAGGGCCAGAGGTCTCAGTGCTGAAACATATTAAACTGTTCAAACAGAGGCAGGCAGAAAGCCATGAGGCTTCAGAGCTCCCTGTAGATGCAAAGGTAACTCCCATTGCCAAAAAGTAGCCACATGTGAAGTGGAAACACCTTCCCTCAGCTTGTTACACACTGACCTTTCCACAAACCCAACATGTTTACAAACACTCGCTGCAGTTTCTGCAAACTTTGTATCAAACTGCCTCCCATTCTGCTCAATACTGACCCCCTCTCAACCTGGCACTGAACTAGTGTCTGAATTGAGACAGAGACACACAGACAGAGTTTTTAAAGCTGAAAGTTTTAAAGTTTATATATTAGTGTCACAAGTAAGGCTTACATTAACACTGCAATGAAGTTACTGAGAGAGACAGAGAGAGGCAGAGACACACAGAGACAGAGACATAGATAAAGAGACAGAAAGAGACAGAGAGATAAAGAGACAGAGAGGATGTTTAAAGTTTGTTTATTCCTGTCACAAGTAAGGCTCACATTAACGCTGCAGTTACTGAGAGAGACAGAAAGAGAGAGTTTTTAAAGTTGAAAGATTTAAAGTTTATTTATTAGTGTCACAAGGCTTACATTAACACTGCAATGAAGTTAGTGAGAAAGACAGAGATAGAGGGAGCATCCAGAGTGGGTTCAGTAACACATTTATTGATCAGATATCTCTCTCTGTGACCCTTTAGCGATGAGATATTCAGCCAGGATGGTTTCACTGACCCTCTTCAGCAGGCAGATATTCCCAAATCCAGCCTAGGTCTCAGACACACACACACCACTCACACATTCCCTCTGCTCTGTCCAAGGGAATATTGTAATCCAGGAATTTCTATTTTATATTTACAGGGTGAGGGGGGGGAGAAACTCAACTCAAAAATCCTGCAGTCTCTCCAAGCTGCTTTTAAATTTCAATTCAAACCCTGGGCCACATGGGAAGCTGCAGAGATTGGGAAACTTACCAAACCCAGTTTGTGTGTGAGAGTGTCTGCAGCTTTTGTGTCTTTGAACTTGCGAGGGTGCCAGGGAGAGAATGTCACTGTCTTCACCTCTCTCTCTGCCTCTCTGTATAAAAAAATCACCAAATTAAACCACACTCAATAATGCGACCATACACAATTAATTATCAAATATCTGTCTCTCTCGCTTTATCTCTGTCTCTCCCCGTCTCTCTCTCTCCCTGTTCTCTCTCTCCCTGTCTCTTCTCGAGCAGAAACAGGTGGAGACAGAGAGGCAGGGAGAGAGAGGAAGAGGGAGGGATGGAAACAGCTGGAGTTGTGGGTTAGATGCAGGGGGAGAGACACAGGCTGTTAGAGGGAGGAGGGGTTTCAGTGAGGGACAGGGTCTCCAGTTTAATTCTGAGGGTCCTGAGAGAGGGATTTCACTGTCTCAGCCCCTCTCTGGCTCCCTCACTCTGTATAAACAATTCCCAAATTTAAAAAACGCTCAACACAGCTGACTGCACTTTGTGGGATCTTGCTGTGCACCACAGTGATTTTAGTTTTAAAAAGGGTTACTTTTAAGAGGGAGTTCCGGCCTTTCTGGAGATTTGGGATGATGCAGACACACACACACACACACACACACAGGGTAGTGAGTGGGGAAGGGGGCTCACAGCAGGCGAGAGAGTGGGGGGTGGGGGGAGGACTGTGTCCCATCTGATTCAGGTTCACATTGCTGCTGCTGCAATTCAAAGCCTGTTTTGCTCTGCTGGGACTCTGGCTGCTGCTTTGGACACAAATGTTGTAAAGTTGTCTTCTGCAGCCCTGCTTTCTGCAGTTTAAAATCCCCAGCACAAAGACACAGGCTTTCTAAAGACACAACGCTGGATGGTTCGTTTTGGTTTTCTCAGCATTTCTTTTCAATATTTACATTTGTCAAACACCAGATGTTTTACCCTAGATGCAACTTCATAACAATATTAGAGAGAGACAGAGAGAAAGAAAGGGAGAGAGAAAGACAGAGAGGGAGAGAAAGAGAGAGAGAGAGAAAGGGAGAGAGAGAGACAGAGACGGGAGAGTGAGGGAAAGCAGGAAAGGGCAGCAAGAGGTCAGGGTTGTGGGGGAGTGCAGTGAGGGGGTGGGGGAAGAGACACAGGATCTGGGGGTCTCTCGTGTGGAGGGAGAGAGAGGGAGACGTGTGGTTCCCTCATTTCCCACTCACTTTACCCCAATCCTCATTTAAAAATCACTTTGTATCTGGCCCTGCTCACACTGTGTGTGGGATCTTGCTGTGCCCTCATGCTCTCTGTCTCCCCTCCTCCCCTCCCCATATTCCCCGCACCGTGACAGTGCCCCACATTTTAAACATAAAAAGATGGAGGGGAAGGAGGGTGGGGTAGAGAGAGGAACAGAGAAGGGGTGGGGAGTGTCGGGGGCTGAGTGGAGGGGGGTAGGGGGATAGAGACAGAGGCTCTGGGGGTGGGTGGTGTCCTCCTGCAGTGTGGGACTCCCTGTGGGATCCTGATTGCAGCATTCCCAGTCTCTGAGAGAAAGAGAGAGACAGAAAGAGAAAGAGGGGGAAAGACAGAGAGAGAGAGAGAGAGAGACAGGCAGGGAGAAAGAGAGAGAGAAACAGTGTGAGGGAGAGAGAGAGAGAAAGACAGAGAAAGATGGAGGGAGAGAGAGAGAGAAAGATGGACGGAGAGAGAGAGAAAGGCAGACAGGGAGTGAGAGAGAAAGATGGAGGGAGTGGGAGAGAGAGAGGGGGAGAGTGAGGAGGAAAACAGGAAAAGACAGCAAGAGGTGAGGTTTGTGGGGGTGCAGTGAGGGGGTGGGGGAAGAGACACAGGATCACAGTGACCCGAGCTGGGAATTGAACCCGGGTCCCTGGAGCTGTGAGGCAGCAGCGCCAACCACTGTGCCCCCGTGTGGCCCTACACGTTATGATTCAATTCTGAGGGTCCCGGGGCGAAGGGGGGGGGGTGGATTTCACAGCCTCAGCCCCTCTCTGCCTCACTCTCCCTCTGTATAAACACTTCCCAAATTAAAACACACTCAACACAGCGAACTGCACCTTCTGGGATCTTCCAGAGCACCACAGAGATTGTGTTTTAAAAAGGGTTTGGCTTCGTTTTAAGAGGGAGTTCAACCCTTTCTGGGAATTTGGGATGAGACACACAGGGTAGTGAGTGGGGAAGGGGGCTCACAGCAGGCGAGAGTGTTGGGGGTGTGTTGGGGAGGACTGTGTCCCATTTGATTCAGGTTCACATTGTTGCTGCTGCTGCTGTTGTTGTGGGATCTTGCTGTGCACACACTGGGCCTGTGGCCTTTGCTCGCACTGCAACAGTGACCACACTTTATTAAACAAAATCTCGCTCACGGACCGCAAAGTGGGTTCAAAGGAAGAAGTGTAAACGGGGTCGGGTAA
Source organism: Mustelus asterias (assembly GCF_964213995.1). Taxonomy (NCBI): domain Eukaryota; kingdom Metazoa; phylum Chordata; class Chondrichthyes; order Carcharhiniformes; family Triakidae; genus Mustelus; species Mustelus asterias. Next base: position 431,961 of record NW_027590273.1, on the reverse strand, counting down.
ATTAAAGCACTTCAATCGCCGAGGCATCGTAGGCTGTGCAGCGAGTGCTGGGGAATGGGGGGAGTATAGATTGGAATTTGATGGCCAGCATAGACCTGGTGGGCCGAAGGGCCTGTTTCTGTGCTGTGTGACTCCAGATTCTCCTCCCTCTTTTCCCAGGAATTTCTATTTGGATGGGGAGGCGTTCATAATTTCCCTGTCTCTGTCTCTCCAGCGTTCTTACCAATCCCAGCACCCCTCCCCTCTCTCTCCCCAGACATTCCTGTCTATATTTCATCTTTCAATAAAATGTGATGGAAAACACCAATGTGAATTTTTTGGATTTAATTTCAGGGAGGGAAAGACAGAGAGAGAGAAAGAGAGAGACAGGGAGGGAGGGAAAGACAGACAGAGACAGAGAAAGACAGGGAGTGGGGGAAGGAGAGACAGAGAGAGAGAGAGAGAAAAGCAGCCGAATAAAACCTGCAGCAGCCGCTTTATTCCATCGGATTGGGGATGTGATTGTGGGTTTTCCTGCTATCTCTCTCTCTCTCCCATCTTTCTCCTTTGATTGTGAGTTATCAGGGAAGGAGAGAGAGAGAAAGGGAGGGTAACAGAGGGAGATCAAAGGCAGAGGGGCAGGGAGAGGAGACACACTGGAGGGGGGGGTGGGTTAGGGGTGGGTCCTCTGCTCTGCACTCACAGCCCAGCTCCCCAGTCTCTGGGGAAAAGACCCTCACTCACACCCTCCCAGAAGGTGGGATTTGTAACCAGCGGCTGTGTGACTGAGGCTGAATCTGGGCTGTTGTGTTTGAATAGATTTTTTCCCAATATAAAGATATTGGAATGTGGCTGCTGCCACATTGCAGTGAGAGAGAGATGTGGCTTTGCAGGAGCTTCCCTCCCCATTTCCCCATGGAAATCACTGAGAAATAGCAAACGTGGCCCACAACACGTCATTATTTGAAACGGTCAGACAGAAACTTATCAGAGAGAGCATTTTAATCCCCATTCATCCCCAGACGGAGAAACAGAGCAGAGATCAGGACAGATTATCCAGAGTAAGAGAGACCGGGGCAAAGATGGGGTATTGGATATATATATAGATCTGGGGGGAAAGCAAAAGAGACACAGAGGGGGCTGGACAGGTTCAGAGATAGAGGCAGAGAAAGAGAGAAACAGCGAGAGACAGAGGGAATGGGAGAAGGGTGTGACTCTGCTCGAAGTGGAAGGTTCCCTGTTCATATCGAATGTACAAACAGCACCAATGCTGGAGTGACTTATTATTTTCATTTGCGGTGGGGGAGAGATGGAGGGGAAAGAGAGGGAGACGTGTGGTTCCCTCATTTCCCACTCACTTTACCCCAATCCTCACTTCAAAATCACTTTGTATCTGGCCGTGTTCAAGCTGTGTGTGTGTGGGATCTTGCTGTGCACTCATGCTCCGTCCCCCTGCCCCGTCCCCCTGCCCCATATTCCTCACACTATGACAGAGCCCCATGCTTTAAACATAAAAAGATGGAGGGGAAGGAGGGTGGGGTAGAGAGAGAGAAACAGGGTGAACAGAGAAGGGGTGGGGAGTGTTGGGTGCTCAGTGGAGGGGGGTAGGGGGATAGAGACAGAGGCTCTGGGGGTGGGGGGTGTCCTCCTGCAGTGTGGGACTCCCTGTGGGATCCTGATTGCAGCATTCCCAGTCTCTCTCCCTCTCACTGTGAAGCACTCAGGAGGGAGAGGGAGCTGAAATTCAAATTCCTGAGCCTGGGGGAAAGGCTTGTTCTCAATCCCAGAGTCCTGCTTGTGTGTTTAGACAGGGCGCTGGGATTTGTGGGTGTGGATGGAGAAGATTGTTCTGTTTAACTGGGGGGTGGGAGAGAGGGGGGTTTGTTCTTTCTACCTGAGGAATAATGCAGCCTCTGTGACTAAGCCGCACTTCACGGCCTAAATCTCAGGAGCACTTTTGCATTTGCTTAATTCCCCAACAGGGTTTAAGTGGCTGAATTCAATGGTTCAATAAAATGTGAAGCAGCCGCTTCAGGGTGGGATTGTGGGTTTTCCTGCTCCCGCCCCCCTCTCATTTCCCTTTTGATTGTGAGTTTTATTTTAAACGGTCAGACAGAAACTTAGAGAGAGCATTTCAATCCAGATTCACCTCGAGGTAGAGAAACAGAGCAGAGATCAGGACAGGTTATCCAGAGACAGGAGCAGAGACGGGGTATTGGACAGATATAGATCTGGGGGAAGTGTGTAAGAGACGGAGAGGGAGAAACAGAGGGGGGGGGGGTGCGGGGAGGGGAGAGGTGACTGATAGAAGTGGGAACTTCACTGGGGCCTCCTGTGTTTATTCACTGGCCTGTCTCTGGAGTAAAGCCCCCAGAATGCTTTGACGTGTTTAATAAATTCAATATCGGGACAGTCAGGAGGCAGTTGGAAGTTCATTGCATTTGAAACGTGTTCCCATTTTGTCAGGGTTTAATAATGAGGAGGTGAAAATGAATGTTTCCCCCCCCCCCTCCCCCCAGTGAGATTGTGAATTTCAGCAAGTCCTGGGATCTTGCTGTGCCTTTTATTGTTTTTAATCAGCTTTTGTTTTGTGTTTAATCAAATTTCACTTTATTTTCTCTTTCTCTCTTCCAAGGAGAATTCCTTTGGAAACTTTGGCGATGCAGAGAGCGAATAGTTTTGCCGTGAGGAATCCTCGGACAAGAGCTATAACCAGAGAGAAAAATATTAATAAAAGTCCCCGTGTCTTTGTCGTTCATTTTTATTCACAGATAGACTGGTGGGGCTTTTACACTGAGGGTTAGTGGTCTGTGTGTCAGGGGGAGGGGGTATTCCCAGTGATCCCTGCTCCAATGTAATCCCACAGATTTCAATCCCTCTCCCTGAAGCTCTGTCTGTGCAACTCCCCCATCCTCAGAACTGTTTCTCCACATCTTTCCAATCCCTGTCTCTCCCCATCCTTTATACCTCAGCCTCTCACAATGGCAGCATCTTTCCCTTTTTCTCTCATTCTCTCTATCTTTCACTCTCTCTGAAACTTTGTCACTCTGTCTTGCCAAAGCCCCACTTTCTATTTATCTCGACATCTCACTTTGTATCTCAGCCTCTCTGGACATCTCTCTCTCTCTCTGTGGATCATTTTATCTCAATCACAGCAGCCTCCTCTCCGTCTCTCTCTCTCTCTCTGCTCCCCCCTCTGTCTATCTCTGCTCCCTCTCTGTGACTCATTCTGTCTGAAGTACAGCAGCATTCTCTCTCACTCCCCATCTCTATATCTTTTCACAATAACTTCATTGCAGTGTTAATGTAAGCCTACTTGTGATTAACAAATACAATTTTAACTTTAACTCTGCTTTTATTTGTCTCTTATCTCTCTCTATCTCCTTCACTCTCTCTATCTGCTTCCCCCTCTCTCTGATCTCTGCTTCCTTCTCTGTGAATCAGTCTGAATTACAGTCGCATCCTCCCCATCTCCATCTCTCTGATCTCTGCTTCCCCCTCTCTGTGAATCATTCCGTCTGAATTACAGCAGCATTCTCTCTATCTCCATCTCTACTTCTCTGTCTCTCTCTATCTCTCTCTCTCTCGTGGGGGACGGGCCAGATCACGGGTTTGCTGTTCACAAGCAGCAAAGGCCCAGGAACGCAGAGGGAGGGAATCGGGGGCAATTCAGAGGGATTCAGCACTGCTGAAAGGGGGGAGTGTGTAATACAGGGGCTTGTTCAGAGCCAGGGGCTATTAGACAGAGAGGGAAGGGGCCGGTGGGGGAGGCTGTTGTACAAGTGGGGGGAATATTATAACACAGGCTGACCAGAGTCAGGGGTTATCAGAGAAAGGGGGCAATGGAGATGGGGGGGAAGAATCAGACAGGGGGTCTGTTGTACAGGATGGGGGTGGGGGATGTTATAACACAGGCTGCTCAGTGTCAGGGGAATTAGTCATTTGAACGTTAATGTTTAAAATGGGCAGAGTTTCCACATCCAACTCCACCAGGAGCTGTTTACCGGGGGGTGGTGGACGGGGATGGACGCGCGGTGGGGGGGGGGGAGGGGGGGGGGGTACTAATTAGAAAGGGGGGGATCTGTCAGTCCAGAGGCTGTTCACAGGGAGGGAGTGGGAATTTGCCAGGTTGAGAGGGGGGGCGGGGGGAAAGAGGGGACCTTAGAGGGATATTCAGCTGGGGGGCTTTGAAGATGGTTTGGGCAGTGGGGGGAGCGGGGTACGGGGCTCAGAGGGAAGGATCGGGAGATTTAGAGGGATTGTGAGGAGGGACGACAGAATTGGCTGGAGTGGGGGGGGGATTGAGAGGGATTAAAGGGGGAGAGTGGAGAGGGATGTAGGGGTAGACTCAGGGATTGTGGTCGGGAATTAGAGGGATTCGGGTATTTAAGGGTCTCATGGGGAATTTGGGATTTAGCGGGGCTGAGAGGGAGGGAATCGGGGGGAATTGAGGGGGATTCGAGAAGGGGAGGCTTAGAGGGGGATTTCTGGGGTTCTGAGGGATACAGGAGGGATTGGGGGGCTTACGGGGATTACAAGACATGGTTTGGTGCTCAGACAGATTGAAGGGGTGGGATTGGAGAGGGAGCAGGATTCGGGGGCAGAGGAATGTGGCGAGGGTGGGTGCGATCTCGGGAGACATTCAGGGGGGATTCCAGAGGAATCTCAGGGGCTTAGAATCTGGGGAGGGTCTGGATGGGGTAGGGAGTCAGAGAGGGAGTTAGCGGGAGGGGGGGGAGTCGGGGTGGAGGGAAAGGGATTGAGGGCGGGGTGGATTCATAGGGATTTGGGAGGGGGGAAATTCAGAGAGGGATTTAGGGTGGGGCCTTGCATCAGGGTTAGAATTGGGGGGGTGTCGAGCGATTCGGAGCGGGGGGGGGTGACTCAGAGGGATTCTGGGGTGGGGAGGACTGAGGAAGGATTGGGTGCAGGCGTCAGGGGGGCTTGGGTTTGGCAGGGGGGCAGAGGGAGCCTTTGGGGGGGGGGCTGAGGAATTGGGGCAGGAACTTGGAGGATTCAGGGGGCTGAGAGTCAGATTGGCGGTGGGTGTCAGAGAGATTGGGGGTGCTTACAGTCGGATGAAAGGAGATGGGGCAGAGGGACAGGGAATCAGGTGGGGGAAAGGGGAGTTTTGGGGGGGAATTAGTGGAGATTGAGGGCAGCGGGTTGAGAAGGATTGAGAGTGGCTCAGAGGGCTTTGGCGGTGAGTTCCTGAGAGAGAGTGAGTGGGGGGGTGATTAGAGTGGGATTGGGGAAGATTGGGCAGAGAGGATCGGGGGGAGGGGCAGAGAGGATCGGGGGGAGGGGCAGAGAGGATCGGGGGGAGGGGCAGAGAGGATCGGGGGGAGGGGCAGAGAGGATCGGGGGGAGGGGCAGAGAGGATCGGGGGGAGGGGCAGAGAGGATCGGGGGGAGGGGCAGAGAGGATCGGGGGGAGGGGCCGAGAGGTTTGGGTCGGTTGGTGGGGTTTGGGTCTGTTGGTGGGGGTGGGGTTTGGGTCTGTCGGTGGGGGTGGGGTTTTGGGTCTGTCGGTGGGGGTGGGGTTTTGGGTCTGTCGGTGGGGGTGGGGTTTTGGGTCTGTCGGTGGGGGTGGGGTTTGGGTCTGGGGGTGGGGTTTGGGTCTGTCGGTGGGGGTGGGGTTTTGGGTCTGTCGGTGGGGGTGGGGTTTGGGTCTGTCGGTGGGGGTGGGGTTTTGGGTCTGTCGGTGGGGTGGGGTTTTGGGTCTGGGGGTGGGGTTGGGTCTGTCGGTGGGGGTGGGGGTTGGGTCTGGGGGTGGGGTTTGGGTCTGTCGGTGGGGGTGGGGTTTGGGTCTGAGGGTGGGGTTTGGGTCTGTCGGTGGGGGTGAGGTTTGGGTCTGTGGGTGGGGGTTGGGTCTGTCGGTGGGGGTGGGGTTTGGGTCTGTCGGTGGGGGTGGGGTTTTGGGTCTGTCGGTGGGGGTGGGGTTTGGGTCTGTCGATGGGGGTGGGGTTTGGGTCTGTCGGTGGGGGTGGGGGTTGGGTCTGTCGGTGGGGGTGGGGGTTGGGTCTGTCGGTGGGGGTGGGGTTTTGGGTCTGGGGGTGGGGGTTGGGTCTGTCGGTGGGGGTGGGGTTTGGGTCTGTCGGTGGAGGTGGGGTTTGGGTCTGTCGGTGGGGTTCGGGTCTGTCGGTGGGGGTTGGGTCTGTCGGTGGGGGTGGGGTTTGGGTCTGTCGGTGGGGGTTGGGTCTGTCGGTGGGGGTGGGGTTTGGGTCTGTCGGTGGGGGTGGGGTTTGGGTCTGTCGGTGGGGGTGGGGTTTGGGTCTGTCGGTGGGGGTGGGGACAGGAGTTCAGGAGCTGGGTAGGGGCTCCCTATGGATAGGGCTGGGATTTGGGGGGGGGGGGAATCCTGGTGGGACTGGAGAGTCTCAGAGGAATTGGTCAGGGCGGGTCTGAGAGGGGGAAACAGAGCGGGGGGGGAAACAGAGCGGGGGGGGGGGGAAACAGAGCGGGGGGGGAAACAGAGCGGGGGGGGGAAACAGAGCGGGGGGGGGGAAACAGAGCGGGGGGGGGAAACAGAGCGGGGGGGGGAAACAGAGCGGGGGGGGAAACAGAGCGGGGGGGGGGGAAACAGAGCGGGGGGGGGGAAACAGAGCGGGGGGTGAAACAGAGCGGGGGGGGGAAACAGAGCGGGGGGGGGGAAACAGAGCGGGGGGGAAACAGCGGGGGGAAACAGAGCGGGGGGGGGAAACAGAGCGGGGGGGGAACAGAGCGGGGGGGGGGGGAACAGAGCGGGGGGGAAACAGCGGGGGGAAACAGAGCGGGGGGGAAACAGAGCGGGGGGGGGGAACAGAGCGGGGGGGGGGGACAGAGCGGGGGGGGAAACAGAGCGGGGGGGGGGAAACAGAGCGGGGGGGGGAAACAGAGCGGGGAGGGGAAACAGAGCGGGGGGGGAAACAGAGCGGGGGGGGAAACAGAGCGGGGGGGGAACAGAGCGGGGGGGGGGGAAACAGAGCGGGGGGGGGGGGAAACAGAGCGGGGGGGGAAACAGAGCGGGGGGAAAACAGAGCGGGGGGGGGGAAACAGAGCGGGGGGGGGGAAACAGAGCGGGGGGGGGGAAACAGAGCGGGGGGGGGGAAGCAGAGCGGGGGGGGGAAGCAGAGCGGGGGGGGAAGCAGAGCGGGGGGGGGAAGCAGAGCGGGGGGGGGAAGCAGAGCGGGGGGGGGAAACAGCTGTGGGGGGGTAACAGCTGGGGGGGTAACAGCTGGGGGGGATAACAGCTGGGGGGGGAACAGCTGGGGAGAAACAGCTGGGGGGGGAAACAGCTGGGGGGAAACAGCTGGGGGGAGAATCAGCTGGGGGGGAAACAGCTGGGGGGGAAACAGCTGGGGGGAGAACAGCTGGGGGGAGAACAGCTGGGGGGGGAAACAGCTGGGGGGGGAAACAGCTGGGGGGGGGAAACAGCTGGGGGGGAAACAGCTGGGGGGGAAACAGCTGGGGGGGAAACAGCTGGGGGGGAAACAGCTGGGGGGGGAAACAGCTGGGGGGGGAAACAGCTGGGGGGGAAACAGCTGGGGGGGAAACAGCTGGGGGGGAAACAGCTGGGGGGGAAACAGCTGGGGGGGAAACAGCTGGGGGGGAAACAGCTGGGGGGGGAACAGCTGGGGGGGAACAGCTGGGGGGGAACAGCTGGGGGGGAACAGCTGGGGGGGAACAGCTGGGGGGGGAAAGAGCTGGGGGGGAAAGAGCTGGGTGGGGAAAGAGCTGGGGGGGGAAAGAGCTGGGGGGAAAGAGCTGGGGGGAAAGAGCTGGGGGGGGGAAAGAGCTGGCGGGGGGGAAAGAGCTGGCGGGGGGGAAAGAGCTGGGGGGGGGAAAGAGCTGGGGGGGGGAAAGAGCTGGGGGGGGAAAGAGCTGGGGGGGGGGAAAGAGCTGGGGGGGGGAAAGAGCTGGGGGGGGGGGGAAAGAGCTGGGGGGGGGAAAGAGCTGGGGGGGGGGGAAAGAGCTGGGGGGGGGGAAAGAGCTGGGGGGGGGGGAAAGAGCTGGGGGGGGGGGAAAGAGCTGGGGGGGGGGAAAGAGCTGGGGGGGGGAAAGAGCGGGGGGGAAGAGCTGGGGGGGGGAAGAGCTGGGGGGGGGGAAGAGCTGGGGGGGGGAAGAGCTGGGGGGGAAAGAGCTGGGGGGAAAGAGCTGGTGGGGAAAGAGCTGGGTGGGAAAGAGCTGGGGGGGAAAGAGCTGGGGGGAAACAGCTGGGGGGAAAGAGCTGGGGGGGAATGAGCTGGGGGGGAAACAGCTGGGGGGAGATTGAGAGAGATTGAGAGGGAGAGAGATTGAGAGGGAGAAAGGTTGAGAGATAGAAAGATGGAGAGGGAGAGAGATTGAGAGAGAGAGAGATTGAGAGAGAGAGATTGAGAGGGAGAGAGATTGAGAGAGAGAAAGGTTGAGAGAGAGAAAGATGGAGAGGGAGAGAGATTGAGAGGAGGCTGCAAACAGAGAGAAAAGCAGAGCTGAGGCGGGAAAGGTGCAGACAGAAAGTGAAGAGGTTCATACTCACCATCGCACATGTTTTCCCTCGGTGATCTCTCCAACTCCTTCCATCCCCTCTCCCATGGTGGAGAGAGAGATCCAGGAACAGGGGCTTTGTGCTGGGAAAGGGGGGGTTAAAATATCAGAGCTGGAACTCCATGCAAGCACACACTGACTCACTCACTCACAAAGACACAGCTTACCTGATACTTACCAACCCACGTGGAGAGAGAGACTGGACAAAGGAGCCTCAGCCTTTTTATAACCTCACTGAGTCACTCAAACTGTCCACACCTCCCCAATCACCCCCCCCCCCCATCCAACCACAGCTCCTACACCTCACCTGAACCCACCTACTCCAGGTATGGGCCAATCCAACACCAACCTGTCTCTGAGTGTGTGTGGGGGGGGGGGGTTGTTTGTGTGTGTGGGGGTTAGTGAGCACCAGGCAAATGGTTCATCCCAAGGCTCTCCCTCCCCCCCACTCCCAGCTTCACATCACCAGCACTGGGAGCTGAGAGAAGATGGATTTAAATGAACCAGCAGCCCTGCACTGCCAGGGAGAGAGAGAGAGAGGCAAGGTCTGAATGTGGATTGTACAACTTGTTCATCCAGGACTCCATCCGCTACAGGTTTGCACCCTTTGCTGATTCTTGCAAAGTTCACTTTTCCTTCAGTTGCCTGAACTGAAACAAGATCTTGCAAAGTTCTTTGTTGCTGCGTTTACAAATCCCACTTCTGATTTACAATGCTGTGTGTCCGGGTGGGTGAATGTGTGTGTGTGCCCTGTTCATGGTTAATGATTCACCACTGATCAGAGCTGCAAAATAAAGCGTTTAGCCTTTTTTTAACAGAAGCACTGGCTGGGGGAGGGGAGGGAGAGAATGAGAGTGAAGTTTCTGTCTGATAAATGCTGGAAATGTGTCTTTAACCAGCAGCTCTGCAGAGAGACAGATGCAGGATTTTAAACTCTCTGGGAGCTGCAGGCAGGAACTCACACACACACACACTCACACAGATAGACATCAGCTCCTGTTTCACACCAACAACCAGGCTGGAGTCGATGCAGCTAATTTCCATCCAGAAATGTACTTGATCCGTGAAGTCAGTGAGGGTTACATTCCCATGACTTCCCATTCAGTCCAATCCAGTTCAGTTTGTTGGAATGCAGTGTGGGAGCCTCTGAGGGAGTTTGGCTCTCGGGGGCGGGGGGTTCACTTTTCTCTCATTCAATCTCTCCTGTCTTCCACCCTCTCACAGACCTTCCTTTCGTCCCTGTCCCACCCGCCCCTTTCTCCAAACCTGTTACATTTCTAACTTTCCCCAGTTCACAGGAAAGGTCACAGAGCTGAAATGTTAACTCTGTTTCTCTCTCTCTGCACAGATGCTGCCGAACCTGCTGAGTTTAATTCCAGCATTTCCCTGTTTTCCAAGATTTCACAGAATAGTGTTGGTGCAGGAGGAGGCCATTTGGCCCATCGTGTCTGCACCAGCTCTCCAATGTGGATTGAGTGGACAGAAACAAGGAGTTGGAATAAATGGGTTACTTTTGGGTTGACAGCTTCTAACTAGTGGAGTACGGCAGGGATCAGTGTTTGGGTCTCAGCTATTCAGAATCTATATCAATGATATGGATGTGGGGATCAAATATAATATTTCCAAATTTGCAAAAACTGGAAAACTAGGTGAAAATCTGAATTGTGAGGAGGATGCAAAGATGTTTCAAGGGGATGTGGAGAGGCTCAGGGAGCGGCCAAAGGTTTGCCAGCTGGACGACAAGGTGGAAACATGTGAGGTTATCTAATTTTGTAGGAAAAACAGACATTAAGACAACTTCAAGATATTTTGATGTCCTTGTTCATGAGGCACTGAAAGCTAAGATGAGAGCAGTTAAGATAACACATGGTATGTTAGCCATTATTCTAAGAGGATTTGAGTGGAGGAAAAAGATGTCTTCCTGCAATTATATGCAGCCTTGCTGAGACCAACCTGGAGTATTGTGAACAGTTTTGGTCTCCTGGCTGAAGCAAAGATGTACTTGGCATGTAAAGAAGGTTCACTAAAATAGGTCCAGGGACAGATGGGTTGTACTATGAGGAACAAAAATACTTTATTCTCAGGCCTTTAGAAGAATGGTAGCCGAACTTATTCAAACCAACACTAATTTACGGAGTTCAATAGGCCAGATGCCGAAAGGATGTTTCCCCTTGCTGGAGGGTCTGAAACCTGGGACACAGTCTGAGAATAAGGGGCAGTTATTTAGGCTGAGATGAGGGGGTATTTGTTTTCCATTAGAATGCTGGTGAATCAAGGAATGCAGGGATAATGCTGGAAATGGTGTTGAAGCCGAGGATCAGCCATGGTCACATTGAATGATGGAGTGGATGTGAAGGACAGAATGGATGACTCCTGCTCCTGTTTCTTAACGTTCTTACTGCAATAGGAATGGAAGGTAAGAGTAAGAAGGTTTTGCTGCAGCTTTCCACGACCTTCATTAGATCACAACTGGAGAAATATGTATAATGTTGAGCTCTTTACTTAAAAAAGGATAGAATTGTATTGGAACCAGTTCAGAGAAAGTTCACTCGGCTGATTCCTGGGATGGAGAGGTTTATTTTACGAGGAAAATTTGAGCAGATTGGAGCAATATCAATGAAAGTTCAGAAGATTAAAAGGTTATCGCGTTGAGGGGATGAGACAGGGTGGTTGCTGAGAGGCTGTTTCTTCTTGTAAGAGAGACCAGAACAAGGGGACAGATTTTAAAATGTAATTGACAGTCCCTTAAGACTGAGATGAGGAGAAATTTATTTTTTAGATGGTGGCTGGTCAGTGGAATTCTCTTCCCTGGATACTAGTGGCGGCAGAGTCATTGAATATATTCAAGGCTGAGTTCAGAATGATTTTGGATTGAGAAGCGCATCAAGGGTTACGGGGAAAAGAGTTGAGACTATAATTAGATCAGCCGTGATGGAGTATGCTCGAGGGGCTGAATGGCCTTCTGCTGCTCCTAGTTATTTTGTTCTTATCCCAATACGTCCTTCAGACTGCTCTCTGTGACCAGTGATGGATAAACAAGCTCTATGTTTTGTCCTCACCAGAGGCTCTCCTGTGCCCATTCATTAGGCCACTCACTCAACCCATCTCACCAGCAGTAATTACCCACTCTGCCCCCAGACCTTCCTGATCCAGCACTTCATCTTCCATTGGCGTAAGGATGGCAAGACCTGGATGTCTCCACTCTTCTTCACTCATTCCCTGATGATGTTTGCTCTCTTTCCAAACACATAAATTGTTACTCACTCATCAAACACATGCAGTAGCCCAGGGTTGTCCAACGTGTGGACCAAGGGGCGAATGTGACCCTCGAAGCCCCTCAATGCGGCCCCCGGAGCGAGTTTCCAGAATCTCAGTCACACAGTTCAGTTTGAATGGAAGAATCTGCATGGAGCTGCTCCTCCAATCACATCCCGTTTCTTTCCCATGTTTGCTGCTGATAGGATTTTGAGCCAATCTGCAGCAAATGTGGGAGAGAAACAATTTGTGATTGATGAGGATTAAACTCTAATAATCATCTTTATTTATTACTCATTATTGTGCTCAGCAAGTTGTTTCTTTTCATATCTCAGTTTAGTTTTTCATTGAAATTTCTGCTGTGCCAAACTTTATCATTCTGAAATTTACTCATCGGCCCCTTGAGTGAGAAAAACATTGACGTGTGTTTGCCCAGTGAATATGTTGGTCAACCCTGCTCTAGCTATGCTGGTGCCAGCCTAACGGACATGTCTCTGACAGTCAATGCTGCTGCCTTTGCATTGTAAGAGTTTTAACAACACCAGGTTAAAGTCCAACAGGTTTATTTGGTAGCAAATACCATTAGCTTTCGGAGCGCTGTGTGGAGTTTGCACGTTCTCCCATGGTCTGCCTGAGTTTCCTCCAGGTGCTCCGATTTCCTCCCACAGTCCAAAGATGTGTGGGTTAGATGGATTGGCCGTGCTAGATTGCCCCTTGGTGTCAGGGGGACTAGAAGGGTAAATACATGGGAACAAGGCCTGGCTGGGATTGTTGTTGGTTAAAGCTCAATTGGCCGATTGGCCTCCTTCCGCACTGTGGGGATTCTATGATTGTATCGAGTTAAAGAGGACTAATGTTCAGTTTTATGTGCAAAAAAATGAGATGTGTCCCAAGATCTGTGGGTTCGGGGGATTCGCAAGGTAAATGCTTGGGGCAACGGGGATAGGGCAGATTCTGGGTCTGGGTAACATGCTCGTTTGGAGAGTCAGTGCAGACTCGATGGACCAAATCACCTCCTTCTGCACTGTCGGGATTGTATGCTGAGCAAAGTTGCCAATTGATAGCAAAAGGAAGAATCTTCTGGCTATATCCTTGCCCCGTTCATGAGTGGAAGTATCCCAGTTTGTCATGAATGGCACCAGATGATCTGTCACTCAGATCCACATCAAGGCAGGTGAGAGACCACCTACGGTGGGAAAGGCTGAGGTCGGGAACAAGTGAGGGAGAAAGGGAAAGAAGTGGAATGACAAAGGGGAATGGATCGAGAGAAAGATACATTTTAACAGCAAAGGTGACCAAGGAATTAATAGAGAAAGGGAAACAATAATAGAAGATAGAGATGATGAAAAAAAGACAGATGTACAGACAACCAGGGACAAGCAGAAAGAGGGAGCAAGTCAGATCCACAGGAAAATACACAAACAGAGGCAGAGAGAAAGCGCGAGAGACCGTGCAAAAGGCAAAGGGACCAAATGACAATAAACGTTTTACGAAATGAGAGACAGAGTTGGGAAGAAAGAAAATATAATTAAAATGGAGGCAGTGAATTGTAAAACAAAAGATTTGATTTGATTTGATTTATTATTGTCACATGTATTAACATGCAGTGAAAAGTATTGTTTCTTGCGGGTTATACAGACAAAACATACTGTGATAGAGAAGGAAAGGAGAGAGTGCAGAATGTAATGTTACAGTCACAGCTAGGGTGTGGCCAAATCTATGAGAAATTGCATTAGGGCGTTGTTAGAGAGTTTTAAAGAGTTAGAATGAAGTTTTAGAAGCACAGAACAAGAGTAAAAGATAAAATTAGAAGCTGGGCACAGCTCGCCTCGCTCCGAAGAGAACAAGCATGGGCTTGAGAAAAGAAGGAATTTATCAACAACTGCGTTTATATAACATCTTTAATGGAGCTGAAACAGGTGAAACAAAAACAAAGTCACAATTTCCCAATTCATGTGTGTTGGTGAAAATGAGGCAGTCGGCAAGGAGTTTGTGTGAGTCTGAGGGAGACCATGGCTCTGATTCACTGGGATACCAACTGTGTGCAACCTAACCAAGGGACAGAGATGGATATCACGATTGCACCAGACATTTAGAACATATATTAATAATAACCCAATCACTTGTGTGCAGAACAGCTTTGAACAACAGAGATAAATATTACCCACATGACAATCTATGGCTGCATTACAAAATCCTGAACAATATGACTTTTGTTGGTATGTTTTTGAATGCAAGAGTGAATATGTCACACCTCCTCCCTACCCCAAAATGTCCCTATCTAATGATGTAGATGATAGCATTGCCTACTTCTGATAAAGTGGACCACATTATCCATTTCAAAGTGTCCCTTTTTCCAGAGTGGATGAATATGTCTGTGATAAATGCTTTGTGCACTTTTGCCATTCACCTCTGCTTCTCAATGAGGTCATGATGTGGAGATGCTGGCGTTGGACTGGGGTAAACACAGTAAGAAGTTTAACAACACCAGGTTAAAGTCCAACAGGTTTATTTGGGAGCAAAAGCCACACAAGCTTTCGGAGCTCCAAGCCCCTTCTTCAGGTGAGTGGGAATTCTGTTCACAAACAATGAGGTTGCATATCAGTCACGCAGCGAGTATTCCAGGAATGGAAAGTGACAGTCTCCCTTATACATACACAAGGTCCTTTTGTTGATCCTTTTACGGTGAATAAAACTAGACATTTTCCATTCCTTCTTCTGTACACTCCCCATCGCGCGGTGAACCATGCTGCTGGCAAAAGCAATAAGATTTGTAGCACCAACAATCTCCATTAGAAAATTAACAAGCAGAGACGACAGCATGTCATCACATTTGGTGTTCTCCAGACAAGGTCTTTGCTAATCAGCTTTTATTTCAGTTGCGCACATAAATCAAGCTTGTGATGCCTTTGTATTGACTGGAGTTTCGACCTCTTGTGAATTGTAATAATTTCCGCAGCTAAGTTACTCGTTCAGTGTGTGCAAACCGCAAGTTGACCAAAACCAAGCACAAATTGCGTTCCATGTGTTTCATTTATCAGATCAGGTTAAAAGAAGGCAGAAAGAGAGACTTCTGCTGTTCCCAGTTGATAAAACCATAAGCACAGGCATTATGGAAACCAGGACTGTCCCACTGTATTTGCCACATGTGGAAATTACCAACTGACTCAAGAACAGCTTCTTCCCTCCTGCCATCAGACTTTTGAATGGCCCTCCCTCGCATCACACTGATCTTTCTCAACACCCCAGCTATGACTAACACTACATACTTCTCCTTTCCATTTCTATGGACAGTATGTGTTGTCTGTATAGCGTGCAAGATGCAATACTTTTCACTGTACACTAATATATGTGACAAGAATAAATCAAATCAAAATCAAATCAAATAAATTCCCCCTCCGACAGTTCCTATCAACTCCAAAGTTCCAACAACAAAAGAAACTGGTCATTTGTGATTTCAGAAATAAGGTCTGCGCAATTTTACAATGTGGATGTTTTCCTTTAATTTCTTTGATCCTTTTTTTGAAATGAATTGTCCTTTATTTCCATGCCCTCACTAAAATACTGGGTGGAACTGAATGCGTTTTCCCGCGGTAAGTTTGGAGCTGGTGGGGAAGGTATTTAATCAGGTGGGAGAGTGATTGATGCGGAACCTGTCACTTTCCTGCCTCATGAATGGCCTTCCTGCCGGCCAACAATTGAGGCCGTTAGGTGGGCATTTCATGACCACCAAAGGGCCTCATGCTGTCACTGCTGGTATTCACCCAATGGTGGATGGGGGCAACTTGTCATGCGGGGAGCCTGAAAAGTAAGCATTGATCACTCTCACACTGTCAGGTTGTTTGTGGGTTCCTGGATCGGGAGGGGGGAGGGCGGAGGTGGCTTATTTAAAGGCTCTGAAGTGTCTTATCAAAGAACCAGACATTAGGAAAGGGGAGCCGACTGAGAGCCACCCATCTGTCCTTGCTGCCAAATCCACTCCTCTGCCCCACAATCCAAATCCCGCCATCACTCACCTGGATGCCCAGGCCTCTCCCACCCAGGTCTGTGTCCCATGGTGAGAGGAGAGGAACATGGTGTGTTTCCCGCTCTCGAGCTGGCGGGAAACCACGCCATATCTTCCAGCTCGCAACTCATTAATTATACACCCAGGGGTTTAACACCATATTCTATGGCAGGGCAAGTCTGATAGTGCAAGAACCACCATCATATCTGGGTACCATATTCTTTCTTCTGAGAAAGAAGATGGATGTCCAGGAACACTCTGAGGCAGACAAATGGATTTCGTTGCTGACACTGAAGCTCATCTAATTTTCTTTTATCGCTCACTCTCCCTTTATTTGTTTCTTCCCGGTCTCCTACTCTTTCCATCTCACTCTCTTCTTTTCACCGACCTGTGTCCCCTCCACTCCCCCTACCCAGTATCCCCACTATTTCCCCATCCCCTCTATTCTTCTGCTCTGCTCCGCACTCTGTCACCATTATTCACCCCTTCTGCACCACAACTATCCCCTCTATTCTATCCTGACCCCTCCATTCCCTTCTCTGTTCCCCCTCACTGTTCCCTCCATTAACCCCCATCACGACTATTTCCCCATCTCTATACATTGTCCCTCTCACCTAATTCCCCATCCCGCTCACCCCGTATCCCCCCTTCATCCTCATTCCCGCTGTCCCATATCTCCCCGCCCTCTCATTCCCCGTGTCCCAATCACTCTCACCCCCATTTCATCCTATCCCTTTATTCCCCATATCGCCTCTGCGCTTCACCCCCATATCCCGCCTCCATATCCCACAATTCCCCTCATCCCCATATCACCCTCACTACATATTCCACATATCCTCACCCTATATCCCCACCATATCGCCAACCCATCCTCCCAACCCCTCACCCATATAACACCCATACACTCAACCCCCATATCCTCACCCCCTCATATCCCCATCTCCCTCTATAACCATTCTTCTCATTTCTCCATGTCTCCCGTACATTCCCATCGCCCTCATCCCTATAATTCCCCCATTCCCCAAAACCCCAATCCTTTCATACCCATACCTCCTTCATTCGCATATCCCTGATTCCCACATTCCCCTCATTTCCCATGTCCCACTCACCCCCACATCACCCTCACCCCCTTCTCCCGACCTCCATATCACCCTCACCCCCAGATTTCCCTTATTCCCCATATCCCCACCTCCTCATTCCCCAAATCCCCATTTCCTTCATTCCCCATATCCCCCATCCCATATCACCCTGACCCCTTAGAACATAGAACATAGAACATTACAGCGCAGAACAGGCCCTTCGGCCCACGATGTTGCACCGACCAGTTAAAAAAAAACTGTGACCCTCCAACCTAAACCAATTTCTTTTCGTCCATGAACCTATCTACGGATCTCTTAAACGCCGCCAAACTAGGCGCATTTACTACTGATGCTGGCAGGGCATTCCAATCCCTCACCACCCTCTGGGTAAAGAACCTACCCCTGACATCGGTTCTATAACTACCCCCCCTCAATTTAAAGCCATGCCCCCTCGTGCTGGATTTCTCCATCAGAGGAAAAAGGCTATCACTATCCACCCTATCTAAACCTCTAATCATCTTATATGTTTCAATAAGATCCCCTCTTAGCCGCCGCCTTTCCAGCGAAAACAATCCCAAATCCCTCAGCCTCTCCTCATAGGATCTCCCCTCCATACCAGGCAACATCCTGGTAAACCTCCTCTGCACCCTCTCCAAAGCCTCCACATCCTTCCTGTAATGTGGGGACCAGAACTGCACACAGTACTCCAAGTGCGGCCGCACCAGAGTTGTGTACAGTTGCAACATAACGCTACGACTCCTAAATTCAATCCCCCTACCAATAAACGCCAAGACACCATATGCCTTCTTAACAACCTTATCTACTTGATTCCCAACTTTCAGGGATCTATGCACACATACACCTAGATCCCTCTGCTCCTCCACACTATTCAAAGTCCTCCCGTTAGCCCTATACTCAACACATCTGTTATTCCTACCAAAGTGAATTACCTCACACTTCTCCGCATTAAACTCCATCCGCCACCTCTCGGCCCAACTTTGCAACCTGTCTAAGTCTTCCTGCAAACTACGACACCCTTCCTCACTGTCTACCACACCACCGACTTTGGTGTCATCAGCAAATTTGCTAATCCACCCAACTATACCCTCATCCAGATCATTAATAAATATTACAAACAGCAGTGGCCCCAAAACAGATCCCTGAGGTACACCACTTTTAACCGCACTCCATGATGAATATTTACTATCAACCACCACCCTCTGTTTCCTATCCGCTAGCCAATTCCTGATCCAATTTCCTAGATCACCCCCAATCCCATACATCTGCATTTTCTGCAGAAGCCTACCATGGTGAACCTTATCAAACGCCTTACTAAAATCCATATATACCACGTCCACTGCCCTGCCCCCATCCACCTCCTTGGTCACTTTCTCAAAAAACTCAATAAGGTTAGTAAGGCACGACCTACCTGCCACAAAACCATGCTGACTATCACCTATCAATTCATTACTCTCCAAATAACTATAAATCCTATCCCTTATAATTTTTTCCAACATCTTGCCGACAACAGAAGTGAGACTCACCGGTCTATAATTCCCGGGGAAGTCTCTGTTCCCCTTCTTAAACAATGGCACAACATTCGCTAACCTCCAATCTTCTGGTACTATACCAGAGGCCAACGACGACCTGAAGATCAGAGCCAGAGGCTCTGCAATCACTTCTCTTGCCTCCCAGAGAATCCTTGGATAAATCCCATCCGGACCAGGGGATTTATCTATCTATTTTCAGACCCTCCTTGATCCCCTGACTTCCATATCATCCTCACCCACAGAACCCCCTCATTCCCTACATCCCCCATTCCCCTCATTCCCCAAATCCCCATCCCTCTTGTCCCCTCCTCTCTCTGGTCCAGAGATAGAGAATCTGGTGAACTGGTGCGATGACAATAATGTCTCTTTCAAGGTCAACAAAATGAAGGCGATAGTCATCGACTTCAGGGAACGTCGTGGAGGACATGCCCCTGTCTACATCAATGGGGATGAAGTGAAGATGGTTGAGAGCTTCAAGTTTCCAGGTGTCCAGATCACCAACAACCTGTCCTGGTCCTTTCTCAGAAGACTAAGGAAATTTGGCATAGAAAACCATAGAAAATTACAGCTCAGAAACAGGCCTTTTGGCCCTTCTGTGCCGAACCATTTTTTGCCTCGTCCCACTGACCTGCACTTGGACCATATGCCTCCACACCTCTCTCATCCATCAACACGTCCAAGTTTTTCTTTAATGTTAAAAGTGACCCCGCATTTACCACTTTATCCGGCAGCTCATTCCACACTCCCACCACTCTCTGCGTAAAGAAGCCCCCCCTAATATTCCCTTTAATCTTTTCTCCTTTCACCCTTAACCCATGCCCTCTGGTTTTTGTCTCCCCTCGCCTCAGTGGAAAAAGCCTGCTTGCATTCACTCTATCTATACCCATCAAAATCTTATACACCTCTATCAAATCTCCCCTCATTCTTCTACGCTCCAATGAATAAAGTCTCAACCTATTCAATCTCTCCCTGTAACTCAGCTTCTCAAGTCCCGGCAACATCCTTATGAACCTTCTCTGCACTTTTTCAACCTTATTTACATCCTTCCTGTAACTAGGTGACCAAAACTGTACACAATACTCTAAATTCGGCCTCACCAATGCCTAATATAACCTTACCATAACACGCCAACTTTTATCCTCGATACTCCGATTTATAAAGGCCAATGTATCAAAGGCACTCTTTACGACCCTATCCACCTGTGACGTCACTTTTAGGGAATTCTGGACCTGTATTCCCAGATCCCCCTGATCAACTGCACTCTTCAGAGTCCGACCATTTACCCTGTACGTTCTACTTTGGTTTGTCCTTCCAGTGTGCAATATCTGACACTTGTCTGCGTTAAATTCCATTTGCCATTTTTCAGCCCATTTTTCTAGTTGGTCCCTCTGCAAGCTTTGAAAACCTTCCTGACTGTCCACTACACCTCCAATCTTTGTATCATCAGCAAATTTGCTGATCCAATTTACAACATTATCATCCAGATCATTGATATAGATGACAAACAACAATGGACCCAACACCGATCCCTGCGGCACACCACTAGTCACAGGCCTCCACTCAGAGAAGCAATCCTCCACAACCACTCTCTGGCTTCTTCCATTGAGCCAGTGTCTAATCCAATTTACTACCTCCCCATGTATACCCAGCGACTGAACCTTCCTAACTAACCTCCCATGAGGGACCTAGTCAAAGGCATTGCTGAAATCCAGGTAGACAACATCTACCGCCTTCCCTTCATCCATTTTCCTGGTAACGTCCTCGAAAAACTCTAATAGATTGGTCAAACATGACCTACCATGCACAAAGCCATGTTGACTCTCCCTAATATGTCCCTGTCTCTGCAAATTATTTGTAGATCCTATCCCTTATCACACCTTCCAATAACTTGCCCACCACCGACGTCAAACTTACTGGCCTATAATTTCCCGGATTTCTTTTGGAACCTTTTTTAAACAACGGAACAACATGAGCCACCCTCCAATCATCCGGCACCTCCCCCGTGAATACTGACATTTTAAATATGTCTGTCAGAGCCCCTACATGTTCAACACGAGCTTCCCTCAAGGTCAGTGGGAATACCCTGTCCGGTCCTGGGGATTTATCCACTCTGATTTGCCTCAAGACAGCAAGCACCTCCTCCCCTTTAATCTGTAAAGGTTCCATGACCTCCCTACCTGTTTGCCCTATTTCCGTAGACTCCATGCCCGTTTCCTCAGTAAATACGGATGCCAAAAAAAACATTTAGTATCTCCCCCATCTCTTTTGGTTCCATACACAGTCTACCACTCTGGTCTTCAAGAGGACCAATTTTGTCCCTCACTATCCTTTTGCTCCTAACATATAGAAGCTCTTTGGATTTTCCTTCACTCTGTCTGCCAAAGCAACCTCATGTCTTCGTTTAGCCCTCCTGATTTCCCTCTTAAGTAGCTTCTTGCCCTTTTTATACTCCTCGAGCATCTGATCTGTTCCTTGCTGCCTGTACATTTCATACAACTCTCTCTTCCTCTTAATCAGTGTTACAATCTCCCTCGAGAACCAAGGTTCCTTATTCCGATTTACTTTGCCTTTAATCCTGACAGGAACATACAAACTTTGCACTCTCAAAATTTCTCCTTTGAAGGCCTCCCACTTTCCATTTACATCCTTACCAGAGAACAGCCTGTGCCAATCCACACTTCCCAGATCCCTTCTCATGTCATCAAATTTGGCCTTTTTCCAGTTCAGAACTTCAACCCGAGGACCAGATCTACCCTTATCCATGATCAGGTTGAAACTAATGGCATTATGATCACTGGATCCAAAGTGTTCCCTCACACTCACATCCATGACCTGCCCTAACTCATTTCCCAATAGGAGATCCAATATCGCATCCTCTCTAGTTGGCACCTCTATATACTGATGTAGAAAATTCTCCTGAACACATTTTACAAACTCTACCCCGTCTAAACCTTTAACAGTATGCGAGTCCCAATCTATATGTGGAAAATTAAAATCCCCTACTATCACAACTTTGTGTTTCTTGCAGTTGTCAGCTATCTCTCCGCTGATTTGCTCCTCCAATTCTCGCTGACTATTGGGTAGTCTATAATACAAGCCCATTAATGTGGTCATACCTTTCCTGTTTCTCAGCTCCACCCAGAGGGCCTCTGTAGACAAGCTCCCTAATCTATCCTGCCTGAGTACCGCTGTAACATTTTCCCTGACCAACAATGCCACGCCCCCACCTTTTATCCCTCTGCCTCTATTCCGCCTGAAACATTGGAACCCTGGAACATTGAGCTGCCAGTCCTGCCCCTCCTGTAGCCAAGTTTCACTAATGGCTATAATGTCATATTTCCACGTGTCTATCCACGCCTTCAGCTCATCTGCCTCCCCCACAATACTCCTGGCATTGAAATAGACACACCTCAAAAGGTTATTTCCACCACACTCTACCCTTCCATTTGTGATTTTGCTTGAACTAACCTGTCTTTTGACCCCTGCTCCACTATCTGCTCTGGCACTCTGGTTCCCATCCCCCTGCAAATCTAGTTTAAACGCTCCCCAATAACACTAGCAAATTTCCCTGCAAGTATATTGGTTCCCTTGTAGTTTAGGTGTAACCCGTCTCTCTTGTACAGGTCCCACCTGCCCCAGAAGAGGTCCCAATGATCCAAGAATTGGAAACCCTGCCCCCTGCACCAGTTCTTCAGCCACGTGTTCATCCGCCCAAGCATCCTACTCCTGCCCTCACTGGCATGTGGCTCAGGTAGCAATCCTGAGATTACTACCCTCGGGGTCCTGCTTTTTAACTTCCTTCCAAGCTCTTTGTCCTCACCCTTCAGGACCTCCTCACTCTTCCTTCCCACGTCATTTGTACCGACGTGTACCACAACACCTGGCTGATCACCTTCCCACTTTAGAACGCTGTGCACGCGATCGGAGACATCCCTGACCTTGGCACCCGGGAGGCAACAAACCATGCGGGAGTCTCTGTCCCGACCACAGAACCTCCTGTCCGTACCTCTGACCATCGAGTCCCCTATCACTACTGCTCTCCTCTTCTTCATCCCACCCTTTTGCGCTGTCGAACCAGACTCAGTATCAGAGTTCCGGCTGTCGCAGCTTGTCCCAGGTAAAGCATCTCCCACAACAGTATCCAATTCAGTATACCTGTTGTGGAGGGGTATGGCCACAGGGGAACCCTGCTCTGTCTGTCCTTTCACACTGCCATTTCCTCTCCTTACAGTAACCTAATTTCCTGTGCTCTGCTGCTTAGGTGTAACTATCTCCCTAAAGCTACTGTCTATAAACTCCTCATTCTCCAGAATTAGATGGAGGTCATCAAGCTCCTGCTCCAGTTCCCGAACACGCTTTGCTAGCAGTTGCAGCTGGATCCATCTTTTGCAGGTGTTGTCATCAGGGACACCGGAGGTCTCCCTGATCTCCCATATCCTGGAGGAGGAGCATTCCAACATCTTGCCTGGCATTTTTTTTAACTCTGCGGAAAAACAGGAATAAACTTTCTGAAAAAGAAAAAACCTCCTCTCGCCTCTGCCTGTTCTGGCGGAAGCCCGTTTTGAGCCAAAGCCCTTCAGCTCTCACTCTGCCCCCTGGTCAGTCCGCTGCCCGCTAACAACGCTGTCCGCTCAAAAGTGCGCCCTACTTTAAAACCCTCCAAAACATTCCCAGGCTGCTGCTGGGCCTACTTCCTGTTTTGAAAAAACACGCTGAATTTTGTCACAAGTTTAACTGAGAAATAAATAAATAAATATAATGCACAAACAAGCTCCCTCACCCTCAGCCTGCTCCTGTGGAACAATGAGCTCCCTCATACTGTCACTCAGTAACCCCTCTCTCCCCCAGCGCCCTGTGTTACTGAATCTATCTCTGCTGATGTTAATCCAGCTCCCTCACACTGTCACTCAGTAACCCCTCTCCCCCCAGCACCCTGTGTTACTGACTGGATCTGTACTGATGTTAATCCAGCTCCCTCACACTGTCACTCAGTAACCCCTCTCCCCCAGCACCCTGTGTTACTGACTGTATCTGTACTGATGTTAATCCAGGTCCCTCACACTGTCACTCAGTAACCCCTCTCCCCCAGCACCCTGTGTTACTGACTGTATCTGTACTGATGTTAATCCAGCTCCCTCACACTGTCACTCAGTAACCACTCTCCCCCAGCACCCTGTGTTACTGACTGTATCTCTACTGATGTTAATCCAGCTCCCTCACACTGCCACTCAGTAACACCTCTCCCCCAGCACCCTGTGTTACTGACTGTATCTCTACTGATGTTAATCCAGCTCCCTCACACTGTCACTCAGTAACCCCTCTCCCCCAGCACCCTGTGTTACTGACTGTATCTCTACTGATGTTAATCCAGCTCCCTCACACTGTCACTCAGTAACCCCTCTCCCCCAGCACCCTTTCTTACTGACTGTATCTGTACTGATGTTAATCCAGCTCCCTCACACTCTCACTCAGTAACCCCTCTCCCCCAGCACCCTGTGTTACTGACTGTATCTCTACTGATGTTAATCCAGCTCCCTCACACTGTCACTCAGTAACCCCTCTCCCCCAGCACCCTGTGTTACTGACTGTATCTCCACTGATGTTAATCCAGTTCCCTCACACTGTCACTCAGTAACCCCTCTCCCCCAGCACCCTGTGTTACTGACTGTATCTGTACTGATGTTAATCCAGCTCCCTCACACTGTCACTCAGTAACCCCTCTCCCCCAGCACCCTGTGTTACTGACTGTATCTGTAATGATGTTAATCCAGCTCCCTCACACTCTCATTCAGTAACCTCTCTCCCCCAGCACACTGTGTTACTGACTGTATCTGTACTGATGTAAATCCAGCTCCCTCACACTCTCATTCAGTAACCTCTCTCCCCCAGCACACTGTGTTACTGACTGTATCTGTACTGATGTAAATCCAGCTCCCTCACACTGTCACTCAGTAACCCCTCTCCCCAGCACCCTGTGTTACTGACTGTATCTGTACTGATGTTAATCCAGCTCCCTCACACTGTCACTCAGTAACCCTTCTCCCCCAGCTCACTGTGTTACTGACTGTATCTGTACTGATGTTAATCCAGCTCCCTCACACTGTCACTCAGTAACCCCTCTCCCCCAGCTCCCTGTGTTACTGACTGTATCTCTACTGATGTTAATCCAGCTCTCTCACACTGTCACTCTGTAACCCCTCGCCCCCAGCACACTGTGTTACTGACTGTATCTGTACTGATGTTAATCCAGCTCCCTCACACTGTCACTCAGTAACCCCTCTCCCCCAGCACCCTGTGTTACTGACTGTATCTGTACTGATGTAAATCCAGCTCCCTCACACTCTCATTCAGTAACCTCTCTCCCCCAGCACACTGTGTTACTGACTGTATCTGTACTGACGTAAATCCAGCTCCCTCACACTGTCACTCAGTAACCCCTCTCCCCCAGCACCCTGTGTTACTGACTGTATCTGTACTGATGTTAATCCAGCTCCCTCACACTGTCACTCAGTAACCCCTCTCCCCCAGCTCCCTGTGTTACTGACTGTATCTCTACTGATGTTAATCCAGCTCCCTCACACTGTCACTCAGGAACCCCTCTCCCCCAGCACCCTGTGTTACTGACTGTATCTCTACTGATGCTAATCCAGCTCCCTCTCCTGTCATTCAGTAACACCTCTCCCCCAGCACCCTGTGTTACTGACTGTATCTCCACTGATGTTAATCCAGTTCCCTCACACTGTCACTCAGTAACCCCTCTCCCCCAGCACCCTGTGTTACTGATTGTATCTGTACTGATGTTAATCCAGCTCCCTCACACTGTCACTCAGTAACCCCTCTCCCCCAGCACCCTGTGTTACTGACTGTATCTGTAATGATGTTAATCCAGCTCCCTCACACTCTCATTCAGTAACCTCTCTCCCCCAGCACACTGTGTTACTGACTGTATCTGTACTGATGTAAATCCAGCTCCCTCACACTCTCATTCAGTAACCTCTCTCCCCCAGCACACTGTGTTACTGACTGTATCTGTACTGATGTAAATCCAGCTCCCTCACACTGTCACTCAGTAACCCCTCTCCCCAGCACCCTGTGTTACTGACTGTATCTCTACTGATGTTAATCCAGCTCCCTCACACTGTCACTCAGTAACCCCTCTCCCCCAGCACCCTGTGTTACTGACTGTATCTCCACTGATGTTAATCCAGTTCCCTCACACTGTCACTCAGTAACCCCTCTCCCCCAGCACCCTGTGTTACTGACTGTATCTGTACTGATGTTAATCCAGCTCCCTCACACTGTCACTCAGTAACCCCTCTCCCCCAGCACCCTGTGTTACTGACTGTATCTGTAATGATGTTAATCCAGCTCCCTCACACTCTCATTCAGTAACCTCTCTCCCCCAGCACACTGTGTTACTGACTGTATCTGTACTGATGTTAATCCAGCTCCCTCACACTGTCACTCAGTAACCCCTCTCCCCCAGCTCCCTGTGTTACTGACTGTATCTCTACTGATGTTAATCCAGCTCTCTCACACTGTCACTCTGTAACCCCCCTCCCCCAGCACCCTGTGTTACTGACTGTATCTGTACTGATGTTAATCCAGCTCCCTCACACTGTCACTCAGTAACCCCTCTCCCCCAGCACCCTGTGTTACTGACTGTATCTGTACTGATGTAAATCCAGCTCCCTCACACTCTCATTCAGTAACCTCTCTCCCCCAGCACACTGTGTTACTGACTGTATCTGTACTGACGTAAATCCAGCTCCCTCACACTGTCACTCAGTAACCCCTCTCCCCCAGCACCCTGTGTTACTGACTGTATCTGTACTGATGTTAATCCAGCTCCCTCACGCTGTCACTCAGTAACCCCTCTCCCCCAGCTCCCTGTGTTACTGACTGTATCTCTACTGATGTTAATCCAGCTCCCTCACACTGTCACTCAGGAACCCCTCTCCCCCAGCACCCTGTGTTACTGACTGTATCTCTACTGATGCTAATCCAGCTCCCTCTCCTGTCACTCAGTAACACCTCTCCCCCAGCACCCTGTGTTACTGACTGTATCTCCACTGATGTTTATCCAGTTCCCTCACACTGTCACTCAGTAACCCCTCTCCCCCAGCACCCTGTGTTACTGACTGTATCTGTACTGATGTTAATCCAACTCCCTCACACTGTCACTCAGTAACCCCTCTCCCCCAGCACCCTGTGTTACTGACTGTATCTGTAATGATGTTAATCCAGCTCCCTCACACTCTCATTCAGTAACCTCTCTCCCCCAGCACACTGTGTTACTGACTGTATCTGTACTGATGTAAATCCAGCTCCCTCACACTCTCATTCAGTAACCTCTCTCCCCCAGCACACTGTGTTACTGACTGTATCTGTACTGATGTAAATCCAGCTCCCTCACACTGTCATTCAGTAACCCCTCTCCCCAGCACCCTGTGTTACTGACTGTATCTGTACTGATGTTAATCCAGCTCCCTCACACTGTCACTCAGTAACCCTTCCCCCCCAGCTCACTGTGTTACTGACTGTATCTGTACTGATGTTAATCCAGGTCCCTCACACTGTCACTCAGTAACCCCTCTCCCCCAGCTCCCTGTGTTACTGACTGTATCTCTACTGATGTTAATCCAGCTCTCTCACACTGTCACTCTGTAACCCCCCTCCCCCAGCACCCTGTGTTACTGACTGTATCTGTACTGATGTTAATCCAGCTCCCTCACACTGTCACTCAGTAACCCCTCTCCCCCAGCACCCTGTGTTACTGACTGTATCTGTACTGATGTAAATCCAGCTCCCTCACACTCTCATTCAGTAACCTCTCTCCCCCAGCACACTGTGTTACTGACTGTATCTGTACTGACGTAAATCCAGCTCCCTCACACTGTCACTCAGTAACCCCTCTCCCCCAGCACCCTGTGTTACTGACTGTATCTGTACTGATGTTAATCCAGCTCCCTCACACTGTCACTCAGTAACCCCTCTCCCCCAGCTCCCTTTGTTACTGACTGTATCTCTACTGATGTTAATCCAGCTCCCTCACACTGTCACTCAGGAACCCCTCTTCCCCAGCACCCTGTGTTACTGACTGTACCTCTACTGATGCTAATCCAGCTCCCTCTCCTGTCACTCAGTAACACCTCTCCCCTAGCTCCCTGTGTTACTGACTGTATCTCTACTGATGTTAATCCAGCTCCCTCACACTGTCACTCAGTAACCCCTCTCCCCGCAGCTCCCTGTGTGACTGACTGTATCTGTACTGATGTTAATCCAGCTCCCTCACACTGTCACTCAGTAACCCCTCTCCCCCAGCACCGTCTGTTACTGACTGTATCAGTACAGGTGTTAATCCAGCTCCCTCACACTGTCACTCTGTAACCCCTCTCACCCCAGCACCTTGTGTTACTGACTGTATCTCTACTGATGTTAATCCAGCTCCCTCACACTGTCACTCAGTAACCCCTCTCCCCCAGCACCCTGTGTTACTGACTGTATCTCCACTGATGTTAATCCAGCTCCCTCACACTGTCACTCAGGAACCCCTCTCCCCCAGCACCCTGTGTTACTGACTGTATCTCTACTGATGCTAATCCAGCTCCCTCTCCTGTCACTCAGTAACACCTCTCCCCCAGCACCCTGTGTTACTGACTGTATCTCCACTGATGTTAATCCAGCTCCCTCACACAGTCACTCAGTAACCCCTCTCCCCCCAGCACCCTATGTTACTGACTGTATCTGTACTGATGTTAATCCAGCTCCCTCACACTGTCACTCAGTAACCCCTCTCCCCCAGCACCCTGTGTTACTGACTGTATCTCTATTGATGTTAATCCAGCTCCCTCACACTGTCACTCAGTAACCCCTCTCCCCCAGCACCCTGTGTTACTGACTGTATCTGTACTGATGTTAATCCAGCTCCCTCACACTGTCACTCAGTAACCCCTCTCCTCCAGCACCCTGTGTTACTGACTGTATCTGTACTGATGTTAATCCAGCTCCCTCACACTGTCACTCAGTAACCCCTCTCCCCCAGCACCCTGTGTTCCTGACTGTATCTGTACTGATGTAAATCCAGCTCCCTAACACTGTCACTCAGTAACCCCTCTCCCCCAGCACCCTGTGTTACTGACTGTATCTGTACTGATGTTAATCCAGCTCCCTCACACTGTCACTCAGTAACCCCTCTCCCCCAGCACCCTCTGTTACTGACTGTATCTGTACAGGTGTTAATCCAGCTCCCTCACACCGTCACTCTGTAACCCCTCTCACCCCAGCACCCTGTGTTACTGACTGTATCTGTACTGATGTTAATCCAGCTCCCTCACACTGTCACTCAGTAACCCGTCTCCCCCAGCACCCTGTGTTACTGACTGTATCTGTACTGATGTAAATCCAGCTCCCTCACACTGTCACTCAGTAACCCCTCTCCCCCATAACCCTGTGTTACTGACTGTATCTCTACTGATGTTAATCCAGCTCCCTCACACTGTCACTCAGTAACCCCTCTCCCCCAGCACCCTTTCGTACTGACTGTATCTGTACTGATGTTAATCCAGCTCCCTCACACTGTCACTCAGTAACCCCTCTCCCCCAGCACCCTGTGTTACTGACTGTATCTCTACTGATGTTAATCCAGCTCCCTCACACTGCCACTCAGTAACCCCTCTCCCCCAGCACGCTGTGTTACTGACTGTATCTCCACTGATGTTAATCCAGTTCCCTCACACTGTCACTCAGTAACCCCTCTCCCCCAGCACCCTATGTTACTGACTGTATCTGTCCTGATGTTAATCCAGCTCCCTCACACTGTCACTCAGTAACCCCTCTCCCCCAGCACCCTGTGTTACTGACTGTATCTGTAATGATGTTAATCCAGCTCCCTCACACTCTCATTCAGTAACCTCTCTCCCCCAGCACACTGTGTTACTGACTGTATCTGTACTGATGTAAATCCAGCTCCCTCACACTCTCATTCAGTAACCTCTCTCCCCCAGCACACTGTGTTACTGACTGTATCTGTACTGATGTTAATCCAGCTCCCTCACACTGTCACTCAGTAACCCTTCTCCCCCAGCTCACTGTGTTACTGACTGTATCTGTACTGATGTTAATCCAGCTCCCTCACACTGTCACTCAGTAACCCCTCTCCCCCAGCACCCTGTGTTACTGACTGTATCTCTACTGATGTTAATCCAGCTCCCTCACACTGTCACTCAGTAACCCCTCTCCCCCAGCACCCTGTGTTACTGACTGTATCTCCACTGATGTTAATCCAGTTCCCTCACACTGTCACTCAGTAACCCCTCTCCCCCAGCACCCTGTGTTACTGACTGTATCTGTACTGATGTTAATCCAGCTCCCTCACACTGTCACTCAGTAACCCCTCTCCCCCAGCACCCTGTGTTACTGACTGTATCTGTAATGATGTAAATCCAGCTCCCTCACACTCTCATTCAGTAACCTCTCTCCCCCAGCACACTTTGTCACTGACTGTATCTGTACTGATGTAAATCCAGCTCCCTCAGACTGTCACTCAGTAACCCCTCTCCCCAGCACCCTGTGTTACTGACTGTATCTGTACTGATGTTAATCAAGTTCCTCACACTGTCACTCAGTAACCCTTCTCCCCCAGCTCACTGTGTTACTGACTGTATCTGTACTGATGTTAATCCAGCTCCCTCACACTGTCACTCAGTAACCCCTCTCCCCCAGCTCCCTCTGTTACTGACTGTATCTCTACTGATGTTAATCCAGCTCCCTCACACTGTCACTCAGGAACCCCTCTCCCCCAGCACCCTGTGTTACTGACTGTATCTCTACTGATGCTAATCCAGCTCCCTCTCCTGTCACTCAGTAACACCTCTCCCCCAGCACCCTGTGTTTCTGACTGTATCTCTACTGATGTTAATCCAGCTCGCTCACACTGTCACTCAGTAACCCCTCTCCCCGCAGCACCCTGTGTAACTGACTGCATCTGTACTTATATTAATCCAGCTCCCTCACACAGTCACTCAGTAACTCCTCTCCCCCCAGCACCCTATGTTACTGACTGTATCTGTACTGATGTTAATCCAGCTCCCTCACACTGTCACTCAGGAACCCCTCTCCCCCCAGCACCCTGTGTTACTGACTGTATCTGTACTGATGTTAATCCAGCTCCCTCACACAGTCACTCAGTAACCCCTCTCCCCCCAGCACCCTATGTTACTGACTGTATCTGTACTGATGTTAATCCAGCTCCCTCACACTGTCACTCAGTAACCCCTCTCCCCCAGCACCCTGTGTTACTGACTGTATCTCTATTGATGTTAATCCAGCTCCCTCACACTGTCACTCAGTAACCTCTCTCCCCCAGCACCCTGTGTTACTGACTGTATCTGTACTGATGTTAATCCAGCTCCCTCACACTGTCACTCAGAAACCCCTCTCCCCCAGCACCCTGTGTTCCTGACTGTATCTGTACTGATGTTAATCCAGCTCCCCGACACTGTCACTCAGTAACCCCTCTCCCCCAGCACCCTGTGTTAATGACTGTATCTGTACTGATGTAAATCCAGCTCCCTCACACTGTCACTCAGTAACCCCTCTCCCCCAGCACCCTGTGTTACTGACTGTATCTGTACTGATGTTAATCCAGCTCCCTCACACTGTCACTCAGTAACCCCTCTCCCCCAGCACCCTCTGTTACTGACTGTATCTGTACAGGTGTTAATCCAGCTCCCTCACACTGTCACTCAGTAACCCGTCTCCCCCAGCACCCTGTGTTACTGACTGTATCTGTACTGATGTAAATCCAGCTCCCTCACACTGTCACTCAGTAGCCCCTCTCCCCCATAACCCTGTGTTACTGACTGTATCTCTACTGATGTTAATCCAGCTCCCTCACACTGTCACTCGGTAACCCCTCTCCCCCAGCACCCTATGTTACTGAATGTATCTGTACTGATGTTAATCCAGCTCCCTCACACTGTCACTCAGTAACCCCTCTCCCCCAGCACCCTTTCTTACTGACTGTATCTGTACTGATGTTAATCCAGCTCCCTCACACTGTCACTCAGTAACCCCTCTCCCCCAGCACCCTGTGTTACTGACTGTATCTCTACTGATGTTAATCCAGCTCCCTCACACTGTCACTCAGTAACCCCTCTCCCCCAGCACCCTGTGTTACTGACTGTATCTGTACTGATGTTAATCCAGATCCCTCACACTGTCACTCAGTAACCCCTCTCCCCCAGCACCCTGTGTTACTGACTGTATCTGTAATGATGTTAATCCAGCTCCCTCACACTCTCATTCAGTAACCTCTCTCCCCCAGCACACTGTGTTACTGACTGTATCTGTACTGATGTTAATCCAGATCCCTCACACTGTCACTCAGTAACCCCTCTCACCCCAGCACCCTATGTTACTGACTGTATCTGTACTGATGTTAATCCAGCTCCCTCACACTGTCACTCAGTAACCCCTCTCCCCCAGATCCCTGTGTTACTGACTGTATCTCTACTGATGTTAATCCAGCTCTCTCACACTGTCACTCTGTAACCCCTCTCCCCCAGCACCCTGTGTTACTGACTGTATCTGTACTGATGTTAATCCAGCTCCCTCACACTGTCACTCAGTAACCCCTCTCCCCCAGCACCCTGTGTTACTGACTGTATCTGTACTGATGTAAATCCAGCTCCCTCACACTCTCATTCAGTAACCTCTCTCCCCCAGCACACTGTGTTACTGACTGTATCTGTACTGACGTAAATCCAGCTCCCTCACACTGTCACTCAGTAACCCCTCTCCCCCAGCACCCTGTGTTACTGACTGTATCTGTACTGATGTTAATCCAGCTCCCTCACACTGTCACTCAGTAACCCCTCTCCCCCAGCTCCCTGTGTTACTGACTGTATCTCTACTGATGTTAATCCAGCTCCCTCACACTGTCAGTCAGGAACCCCTCTTCCCCAGCACCCTGTGTTACTGACTGTACCTCTACTGATGCTAATCCAGCTCCCTCTCCTGTCACTCAGTAACACCTCTCCCCCAGCTCCCTGTGTTACTGACTGTATCTCTACTGATGTTAATCCAGCTCCCTCACACTGTCACTCAGTAACCCCTCTCCCCGCAGCACCCTGTGTTACTGACTGTATCTGTACTGATGTTAATCCAGCTCCCTCACACTGTCACTCAGTAACCCCTCTCCCCCAGCACCGTCTGTTACTGACTGTATCAGTACAGGTGTTAATCCAGCTCCCTCACACTGTCACTCTGTAACCCCTCTCACCCCAGCACCCTGTGTTACTGACTGTATCTCTACTGATGTTAATCCAGCTCCCTCACACTGTCACTCAGTAACCCCTCTCCCCCAGCACCCTGTGTTACTGACTGTATCTCCACTGATGTTAATCCAGCTCCCTCACACTGTCACTCAGGAACCCCTCTCCCCCAGCACCCTGTGTTACTGACTGTATCTCTACTGATGCTAATCCAGCTCCCTCTCCTGTCACTCAGTAACACCTCTCCCCCAGCACCCTGTGTTACTGACTGTATCTCCACTGATGTTAATCCAGCTCCCTCACACAGTCACTCAGTAACCCCTCTCCCCCCAGCACCCTATGTTACTGACTGTATCTGTACTGATGTAAATCCAGCTCCCTCACACTGTCACTCAGTAACCCCTCTCCCCCAGCACCCTGTGTTACTGACTGTATCTCTATTGATGTTAATCCAGCTCCCTCACACTGTCACTCAGTAACCCCTCTCCCCCAGCACCCTGTGTTACTGACTGTATCTGTACTGATGTTAATCCAGCTCCCTCACACTGTCACTCAGTAACCCCTCTCCTCCAGCACCCTGTGTTACTGACTGTATCTGTACTGATGTTAATCCAGCTCCCTCACACTGTCACTCAGTAACCCCTCTCCCCCAGCACCGTCTGTTACTGACTGTATCAGTACAGGTGTTAATCCAGCTCCCTCACACTGTCACTCTGTAACCCCTCTCACCCCAGCACCCTGTGTTACTGACTGTATCTCTACTGATGTTAATCCAGCTCCCTCACACTGTCACTCAGTAACCCCTCTCCCCCAGCACCCTGTGTTACTGACTGTATCTCCACTGATGTTAATCCAGCTCCCTCACACTGTCACTCAGGAACCCCTCTCCCCCAGCACCCTGTGTTACTGACTGTATCTCTACTGATGCTAATCCAGCTCCCTCTCCTGTCACTCAGTAACACCTCTCCCCCAGCACCCTGTGTTACTGACTGTATCTCCACTGATGTTAATCCAGCTCCCTCACACAGTCACTCAGTAACCCCTCTCCCCCCAGCACCCTATGTTACTGACTGTATCTGTACTGATGTTAATCCAGCTCCCTCACACTGTCACTCAGTAACCCCTCTCCCCCAGCACCCTGTGTTACTGACTGTATCTCTATTGATGTTAATCCAGCTCCCTCACACTGTCACTCAGTAACCCCTCTCCCCCAGCACCCTGTGTTACTGACTGTATCTCTATTGATGTTAATCCAGCTCCCTCACACTGTCACTCAGTAACCCCTCTCCCCCAGCACCCTGTGTTACTGACTGTATCTGTACTGATGTTAATCCAGCTCCCTCACACTGTCACTCAGTAACCCCTCTCCCCCAGCACCCTGTGTTCCTGACTGTATCTGTACTGATGTAAATCCAGCTCCCTCACACTGTCACTCAGTAACCCTCTCCCCCAGCACCCTGTGTTACTGACTGTATCTGTACTGATGTTAATCCAGCTCCCTCACACTGTCACTCAGTAACCCCTCTCCCCCAGCACCCTCTGTTACTGACTGTATCTGTACAGGTGTTAATCCAGCTCCCTCACACTGTCACTCTGTAACCCCTCTCACCCCAGCACCCTGTGTTACTGACTGTATCTGTACTGATGTTAATCCAGCTCCCTCACACTGTCACTCAGTAACCCGTCTCCCCCAGCACCCTGTGTTACTGACTGTATCTGTACTGATGTAAATCCAGCTCCCTCACACTGTCACTCAGTAACCCCTCTCCCCCATAACCCTGTGTTACTGACTGTATCTCTACTGATGTTAATCCAGCTCCCTCACACTGTCACTCAGTAACCCCTCTCCCCCAGCACCCTTTCTTACTGACTGTATCTGTACTGATGTTAATCCAGCTCCCTCACACTGTCACTCAGTAACCCCTCTCCCCCAGCACCCTGTGTTACTGACTGTATCTCTACTGATGTTAATCCAGCTCCCTCACACTGCCACTCAGTAACCCCTCTCCCCCAGCACCCTGTGTTACTGACTGTATCTCCACTGATGTTAATCCAGTTCCCTCACACTGTCACTCAGTAACCCCTCTCCCCCAGCACCCTATGTTACTGACTGTATCTGTCCTGATGTTAATACAGCTCCCTCACACTGTCACTCAGTAACCCCTCTCCCCCAGCACCCTGTGTTACTGACTGTATCTGTAATGATGTTAATCCAGCTCCCTCACACTCTCATTCAGTAACCTCTCTCTCCCAGCACACTGTGTTACTGACTGTATCTGTACTGATGTTAATCCAGCTCCCTCACACTGTCACTCAGTAACCCCTCTCCCCCAGCACCCTGTGTTACTGACTGTATCTGTAATGATGTAAATCCAGCTCCCTCACACTCTCATTCAGTAACCTCTCTCCCCCAGCACACTGTGTTACTGACTGTATCTGTACTGATGTAAATCCAGCTCCCTCACACTGTCACTCAGTAACCCCTCTCCCCAGCACCCTGTGTTACTGACTGTATCTGTACTGATGTTAATCAAGCTCCCTCACACTGTCACTCAGTAACCCTTCTCCCCCAGCTCACTGTGTTACTGACTGTATCTGTACTGATGTTAATCCAGCTCCCTCACACTGTCACTCAGTAACCCCTCTCCCCCAGCTCCCTCTGTTACTGACTGTATCTCTACTGATGTTAATCAAGCTCCCTCACACTGTCACTCAGTAACCCTTCTCCCCCAGCTCACTGTGTTACTGACTGTATCTGTACTGATGTTAATCCAGCTCCCTCACACTGTCACTCAGTAACCCCTCTCCCCCAGCACCCTGCGTTACTGACTGTATCTCTACTGATGTTAATCCAGCTCCCTCACACTGTCACTCAGTAACCCCTCTCCCCCAGCACCCTGTGTTACTGACTGTATCTCCACTGATGTTAATCCAGTTCCCTCACACTGTCACTCAGTAACCCCTCTCCCCCAGCACCCTGTGTTACTGACTGTATCTGTACTGATGTTAATCCAGCTCCCTCACACTGTCACTCAGTAACCCCTCTCCCCCAGCACCCTGTGTTACTGACTGTATCTGTAATGATGTAAATCCAGCTCCCTCACACTCTCATTCAGTAACCTCTCTCCCCCAGCACACTGTGTTACTGACTGTATCTGTACTGATGTAAATCCAGCTCCCTCACACTGTCACTCAGTAACCCCTCTCCCCAGCACCCTGTGTTACTGACTGTATCTGTACTGATGTTAATCAAGCTCCCTCACACTGTCACTCAGTAACCCTTCTCCCCCAGCTCACTGTGTTACTGACTGTATCTGTACTGATGTTAATCCAGCTCCCTCACACTGTCACTCAGTAACCCCTCTCCCCCAGCTCCCTCTGTTACTGACTGTATCTCTACTGATGTTAATCCAGCTCCCTCACACTGTCACTCAGGAACCCCTCTCCCCCAGCACCCTGTGTTACTGACTGTATCTCTACTGATGCTAATCCAGCTCCCTCTCCTGTCACTCAGTAACACCTCTCCCCCAGCACCCTGTGTTTCTGACTGTATCTCTACTGATGTTAATCCAGCTCCCTCACACTGTCACTCAGTAACCCCTCTCCCCGCAGCACCCTGTGTAACTGACTGCATCTGTACTGATATTAATCCAGCTCCCTCACACAGTCACTCAGTAACTCCTCTCCCCCCAGCACCCTATGTTACTGACTGTATCTGTACTGATGTTAATCCAGCTCCCTCACACTGTCACTCAGGAACCCCTCTCCCCCCAGCACCCTGTGTTACTGACTGTATCTGTACTGATGTTAATCCAGCTCCCTCACACAGTCACTCAGTAACCCCTCTCCCCCCAGCACCCTATGTTACTGACTGTATCTGTACTGATGTTAATCCAGCTCCCTCACACTGTCACTCAGTAACCCCTCTCCCCCAGCACCCTGTGTTACTGACTGTATCTCTATTGATGTTAATCCAGCTCCCTCACACTGTCACTCAGTAAGCTCTCTCCCCCAGCACCCTGTGTTACTGACTGTATCTGTACTGATGTTAATCCAGCTCCCTCACACTGTCACTCAGTAACCCCTCTCCCCCAGCACCCTGTGTTCCTGACTGTATCTGTACTGATGTTAATCCAGCTCCCCGACACTGTCACTCAGTAACCCCTCTCCCCCAGCACCCTGTGTTAATGACTGTATCTGTACTGATGTAAATCCAGCTCCCTCACACTGTCACTCAGTAACCCCTCTCCCCCAGCACCCTGTGTTACTGACTGTATCTGTACTGATGTTAATCCAGCTCCCTCACACTGTCACTCAGTAACCCCTCTCCCCCAGCACCCTCTGTTACTGACTGTATCTGTACAGGTGTTAATCCAGCTCCCTCACACTGTCACTCTGTAACCCCTCTCACCCCAGCACCCTGTGTTACTGACTGTATCTGTACTGATGTTAATCCAGCTCCCTCACACTGTCACTCAGTAACCCGTCTCCCCCAGCACCCTGTGTTACTGACTGTATCTGTACTGATGTAAATCCAGCTCCCTCACACTGTCACTCAGTAACCCCTCTCCCCCATAACCCTGTGTTACTGACTGTATCTCTACTGATGTTAATCCAGCTCCCTCACACTGTCACTCAGTAACCCCTCTCCCCCAGCACCCTATGTTACTGAATGTATCTGTACTGATGTTAATCCAGCTCCCTCACACTGTCACTCAGTAACCCCTTTCCCCCAGCACCCTTTCTTACTGACTGTATCTGTACTGATGTTAATCCAGCTCCCTCACACTGTCACTCAGTAACCCCTCTCCCCCAGCACCCTGTGTTACTGACTGTATCTCTACTGATGTTAATCCAGCTCCCTCACACTGTCACTCAGTAACCCCTCTCCCCCAGCACCCTGTGTTACTGACTGTATCTGTACTGATGTTAATCCAGATCCCTCACACTGTCACTCAGTAACCCCTCTCCCCCAGCACCCTGTGTTACTGACTGTATCTGTTATGATGTTAATCCAGCTCCCTCACACTCTCATTCAGTAACCTCTCTCCCCCAGCACACTGTGTTACTGACTGTATCTGTACTGATGTTAATCCAGATCCCTCACACTGTCACTCAGTAACCCCTCTCACCCCAGCACCCTGTGTTACTGACTGTATCTGTACTGATGTTAATCCAGCTCCCTCACACTGTCACTCAGTAACCCTTCTCCCCCAGCTCACTGTGTTACTGACTGTATCTGTACTGATGTTAATCCAGCTCCCTCACACTGTCACTCAGTAACCCCTCTCCCCCAGCACCCTGTGTTCCTGACTGTATCTGTACTGATGTTAATCCAGCTCCCCGACACTGTCACTCAGTAACCCCTCTCCCCCAGCACCCTGTGTTAATGACTGTATCTGTACTGATGTAAATCCAGCTCCCTCACACTGTCACTCAGTAACCCCTCTCCCCCAGCACCCTGTGTTACTGACTGTATCTGTACTGATGTTAATCCAGCTCCCTCACACTGTCACTCAGTAACCCCTCTCCCCCAGCAATCTCTGTTACTGACTGTATCTGTACAGGTGTTAATCCAGCTCCCTCACACTGTCACTCTGTAACCACTCTCACCCCAGCACCCTGTGTTACTGACTGTATCTGTACTGATGTTAATCCAGCTCCCTCACACTGTCACTCAGTAACCCGTCTCCCCCAGCACCCTGTGTTACTGACTGTATCTGTACTGATGTAAATCCAGCTCCCTCACACTGTCACTCAGTAACCCCTCTCCCCCATAACCCTGTGTTACTGACTGTATCTCTACTGATGTTAATCCAGCTCCCTCACACTGTCACTCAGTAACCCCTCTCCCCCAGCACCCTATGTTACTGAATGTATCTGTACTGATGTTAATCCAGCTCCCTCACACTGTCACTCAGTAACCCCTCTCCCCCAGCACCCTTTCTTACTGACTGTATCTGTACTGATGTTAATCCAGCTCCCTCACACTGTCACTCAGTAACCCCTCTCCCCCAGCACCCTGTGTTACTGACTGTATCTCTACTGATGTTAATCCAGCTCCCTCACACTGTCACTCAGTAACCCCTCTCCCCCAGCACCCTGTGTTACTGACTGTATCTGTACTGATGGTAATCCAGATCCCTCACACTGTCACTCAGTAACCCCTCTCCCCCAGCACCCTGTGTTACTGACTGTATCTGTAATGATGTTAATCCAGCTCCCTCACACTCTCATTCAGTAACCTCTCTCCCCCAGCACACTGTGTTACTGACTGTATCTGTACTGATGTTAATCCAGATCCCTCACACTGTCACTCAGTAACCCCTCTCACCCCAGCACCCTGTGTTACTGACTGTATCTGTACTGATGTTAATCCAGCTCCCTCACACTGTCACTCAGTAACCCTTCTCCCCCAGCTCACTGTGTTACTGACTGTATCTGTACTAATGTTAATCCAGCTCCCTCACACTGTCACTCAGTAACCCCTCTCCCCCAGCACCCTGTGTTCCTGACTGTATCTGTACTGATGTTAATCCAGCTCCCCGACACTGTCACTCAGTAACCCCTCTCCCCCAGCACCCTGTGTTAATGACTGTATCTGTACTGATGTAAATCCAGCTCCCTCACACTGTCACTCAGTAACCCCACTCCCCCAGCACCCTGTGTTACTGACTGTATCTGTACTGATGTTAATCCAGCTCCCTCACACTGTCACTCAGTAACCCCTCTCCCCCAGCACCCTCTGTTACTGACTGTATCTGTACAGGTGTTAATCCAGCTCCCTCACACTGTCACTCTGTAACCACTCTCACCCCAGCACCCTGTGTTACTGACTGTATCTGTACTGATGTTAATCCAGCTCCCTCACACTGTCACTCAGTAACCCGTCTCCCCCAGCACCCTGTGTTACTGACTGTATCTGTACTGATGTAAATCCAGCTCCCTCACACTGTCACTCAGTAACCCCTCTCCCCCATAACCCTGTGTTACTGACTGTATCTCTACTGATGTTAATCCAGCTCCCTCACACTGTCACTCAGTAACCCCTCTCCCCCAGCACCCTATGTTACTGAATGTATCTGTACTGATGTTAATCCAGCTCCCTCACACTGTCACTCAGTAACCCCTCTCCCCCAGCACCCTTTCTTACTGACTGTATCTGTACTGATGTTAATCCAGCTCCCTCACACTGTCACTCAGTAACCCCTCTCCCCCAGCACCCTGTGTTACTGACTGTATCTCTACTGATGTTAATCCAGCTCCCTCACACTGTCACTCAGTAACCCCTCTCCCCCAGCACCCTGTGTTACTGACTGTATCTGTACTGATGGTAATCCAGATCCCTCACACTGTCACTCAGTAACCCCTCTCCCCCAGCACCCTGTGTTACTGACTGTATCTGTAATGATGTTAATCCAGCTCCCTCACACTCTCATTCAGTAACCTCTCTCCCCCAGCACACTGTGTTACTGACTGTATCTGTACTGATGTTAATCCAGATCCCTCACACTGTCACTCAGTAACCCCTCTCACCCCAGCACCCTGTGTTACTGACTGTATCTGTACTGATGTTAATCCAGCTCCCTCACACTGTCACTCAGTAACCCTTCTCCCCCAGCTCACTGTGTTACTGACTGTATCTGTACTGATGTTAATCCAGCTCCCTCACACTGTCACTCAGTAACCCCTCTCCCCCAGCTCCCTGTGTTACTGACTGTATCTGTACTGATGTTAATCCAGCTCTCTCACACTGTCACTCAGTAACCCCTCTCCCCCAGCACCCTGTGTTACTGACTGTATCTGTACTGATGTTAATCCAGCTCCCTCACACTGTCACTCAGTAACCCCTCTCCCCCAGCACCCTGTGTTACTGACTGTATCTGTACTGATGTTAATCCAGCTCCCTCACGCTCTCATTCAGTAACATCTCTCCCCCAGCACACTGTGTTACTGACTGTATCTGTACTGATGTAAATCCAGCTCCCTCACACTCTCATTCAGTAACCTCTCTCCCCCAGCACACTGTGTTACTGACTGTATCTGTCCTGACGTAAATCCAGCTCCCTCACACTGTCACTCAGTAACCCATCTCCCCCAGCACCCTGTGTGACTGACTGTATCTGTACTGATGTTAATCCAGCTCCCTCACACTGTCACTCAGTAACCCCTCTCGCCCAGCTCCCTGTGTTACTGACTGTATCTCTACTGATGTTAATCCAGCTCCCTCACACTGTCACTCAGGAACCCCTCTCCCCCAGCACCCTGTGTTACTGACTGTATCTCTACTGATGCTAATCCAGCTCCCTCTCCTGTCACTCAGTAACACCTCTCCCCCAGCACCCTGTGTTACTGCCTGTATCTCTACTGATGTTAATCCAGCTCCCTCACACTGTCACTCAGTAACCCCTCTCCCCGCAGCACCCTGTGTAGCTGACAGCATCTGTACTGATATTAATCCAGCTCCCTCACACAGTCACTCAGTAACCCCTCTCCCCCCAGCACCCTATGTTACTGACTGTATCTGTACAGGTGTTAATCCAGCTCCCTCACACTGTCACTCAGTAACCCCTCTCCCCCAGCACCCTGTGTTACTGACTGTATCTCTACTGATGTTAATCCAGCTCCCTCACACTGTCACACAGTAACCCCTCTCCCCCAGCACCCTGTGTTACTGACTGTATCTCCACTGATGTTAATCCAGTTCCCTCACACTGTCACTCAGTATCCCCTCTCCGCCAGCACCCTATGTTACTGACTGTATCTGTCCTGATGTTAATCCAGCTCCCTCACACTGTCACTCAGTAACCCCTCTCCCCCAGCACCCTGTGTTACTGACTGTATCTGTAATGATGTTAATCCAGCTCCCTCACACTCTCATTCAGTAACCTCTCTCTCCCAGCACACTGTGTTACTGACTGTATCTGTACTGATGTTAATCCAGCTCCCTCACACTGTCACTCAGTAACCCTTCTCCCCCAGCTCACTGTGTTACTGACTGTATCTGTACTGATGTTAATCCAGCTCCCTCACACTGTCACTCAGTAACCCCTCTCCCCCAGCACCCTGTGTTCCTGACTGTATCTGTACTGATGTTAATCCAGCTCCCCGACACTGTCACTCAGTAACCCCTCTCCCCCAGCACCCTGTGTTAATGACTGTATCTGTACTGATGTAAATCCAGCTCCCTCACACTGTCACTCAGTAACCCCACTCCCCCAGCACCCTGTGTTACTGACTGTATCTGTACTGATGTTAATCCAGCTCCCTCACACTGTCACTCAGTAACCCCTCTCCCCCAGCACCCTCTGTTACTGACTGTATCTGTACAGGTGTTAATCCAGCTCCCTCACACTGTCACTCTGTAACCACTCTCACCCCAGCACCCTGTGTTACTGACTGTATCTGTACTGATGTTAATCCAGCTCCCTCACACTGTCACTCAGTAACCCGTCTCCCCCAGCACCCTGTGTTACTGACTGTATCTGTACTGATGTAAATCCAGCTCCCTCACACTGTCACTCAGTAACCCCTCTCCCCCATAACCCTGTGTTACTGACTGTATCTCTACTGATGTTAATCCAGCTCCCTCACACTGTCACTCAGTAACCCCTCTCCCCCAGCACCCTATGTTACTGAATGTATCTGTACTGATGTTAATCCAGCTCCCTCACACTGTCACTCAGTAACCCCTCTCCCCCAGCACCCTTTCTTACTGACTGTATCTGTACTGATGTTAATCCAGCTCCCTCACACTGTCACTCAGTAACCCCTCTCCCCCAGCACCCTGTGTTACTGACTGTATCTCTACTGATGTTAATCCAGCTCCCTCACACTGTCACTCAGTAACCCCTCTCCCCCAGCACCCTGTGTTACTGACTGTATCTGTACTGATGGTAATCCAGATCCCTCACACTGTCACTCAGTAACCCCTCTCCCCCAGCACCCTGTGTTACTGACTGTATCTGTAATGATGTTAATCCAGCTCCCTCACACTCTCATTCAGTAACCTCTCTCCCCCAGCACACTGTGTTACTGACTGTATCTGTACTGATGTTAATCCAGATCCCTCACACTGTCACTCAGTAACCCCTCTCACCCCAGCACCCTGTGTTACTGACTGTATCTGTACTGATGTTAATCCAGCTCCCTCACACTGTCACTCAGTAACCCTTCTCCCCCAGCTCACTGTGTTACTGACTGTATCTGTACTGATGTTAATCCAGCTCCCTCACACTGTCACTCAGTAACCCCTCTCCCCCAGCTCCCTGTGTTACTGACTGTATCTGTACTGATGTTAATCCAGCTCTCTCACACTGTCACTCAGTAACCCCTCTCCCCCAGCACCCTGTGTTACTGACTGTATCTGTACTGATGTTAATCCAGCTCCCTCACACTGTCACTCAGTAACCCCTCTCCCCCAGCACCCTGTGTTACTGACTGTATCTGTACTGATGTTAATCCAGCTCCCTCACGCTCTCATTCAGTAACATCTCTCCCCCAGCACACTGTGTTACTGACTGTATCTGTACTGATGTAAATCCAGCTCCCTCACACTCTCATTCAGTAACCTCTCTCCCCCAGCACACTGTGTTACTGACTGTATCTGTCCTGACGTAAATCCAGCTCCCTCACACTGTCACTCAGTAACCCATCTCCCCCAGCACCCTGTGTGACTGACTGTATCTGTACTGATGTTAATCCAGCTCCCTCACACTGTCACTCAGTAACCCCTCTCGCCCAGCTCCCTGTGTTACTGACTGTATCTCTACTGATGTTAATCCAGCTCCCTCACACTGTCACTCAGGAACCCCTCTCCCCCAGCACCCTGTGTTACTGACTGTATCTCTACTGATGCTAATCCAGCTCCCTCTCCTGTCACTCAGTAACACCTCTCCCCCAGCACCCTGTGTTACTGCCTGTATCTCTACTGATGTTAATCCAGCTCCCTCACACTGTCACTCAGTAACCCCTCTCCCCGCAGCACCCTGTGTAGCTGACAGCATCTGTACTGATATTAATCCAGCTCCCTCACACAGTCACTCAGTAACCCCTCTCCCCCCAGCACCCTAT
The DNA here is from genome assembly GCF_964213995.1 of Mustelus asterias. Lineage (NCBI taxonomy): Eukaryota > Metazoa > Chordata > Chondrichthyes > Carcharhiniformes > Triakidae > Mustelus > Mustelus asterias. The sequence continues at coordinate 388,236 of NW_027590273.1, read as the reverse complement.
GTTACTGACTGTATCTGTACAGGTGTTAATCCAGCTCCCTCACACTGTCACTCAGTAACCCCTCTCCCCCAGCACCCTGTGTTACTGACTGTATCTCTACTGATGTTAATCCAGCTCCCTCACACTGTCACACAGTAACCCCTCTCCCCCAGCACCCTGTGTTACTGACTGTATCTCCACTGATGTTAATCCAGTTCCCTCACACTGTCACTCAGTAACCCCTCTCCGCCAGCACCCTATGTTACTGACTGTATCTGTCCTGATGTTAATCCAGCTCCCTCACACTGTCACTCAGTAACCCCTCTCCCCCAGCACCCTGTGTTACTGACTGTATCTGTAATGATGTTAATCCAGCTCCCTCACACTCTCATTCAGTAACCTCTCTCTCCCAGCACACTGTGTTACTGACTGTATCTGTACTGATGTTAATCCAGCTCCCTCACACTGTCACTCAGTAACCCCTCTCCCCCAGCACCCTGTGTTACTGACTGTATCTGTAATGATGTAAATCCAGCTCCCTCACACTCTCATTCAGTAACCTCTCTCCCCCAGCACACTGTGTTACTGACTATCTGTACTGATGTAAATCCAGCTCCCTCACACTGTCACTCAGTAACCCCTCTCCCCAGCACCCTGTGTTACTGACTGTATCTGTACTGATGTTAATCAAGCTCCCTCACACTGTCACTCAGTAACCCTTCTCCCCCAGCTCACTGTGTTACTGACTGTATCTGTACTGATGTTAATCCAGCTCCCTCCCACTGTCACTCAGTAACCCCTCTCCCCCAGCTCCCTCTGTTACTGACTGTATCTCTACTGATGTTAATCAAGCTCCCTCACACTGTCACTCAGTAACCCTTCTCCCCCAGCTCACTGTGTTACTGACTGTATCTGTACTGATGTTAATCCAGCTCCCTCACACTGTCACTCAGTAACCCCTCTCCCCCAGCACCCTGCGTTACTGACTGTATCTCTACTGATGTTAATCCAGCTCCCTCACACTGTCACTCAGTAACCCCTCTCCCCCAGCACCCTGTGTTACTGACTGTATCTCCACTGATGTTAATCCAGTTCCCTCACACTGTCACTCAGTAACCCCTCTCCCCCAGCACCCTGTGTTACTGACTGTATCTGTACTGATGTTAATCCAGCTCCCTCACACTGTCACTCAGTAACCCCTCTCCCCCAGCACCCTGTGTTACTGACTGTATCTGTAATGATGTAAATCCAGCTCCCTCACACTCTCATTCAGTAACCTCTCTCCCCCAGCACACTGTGTTACTGACTGTATCTGTACTGATGTAAATCCAGCTCCCTCACACTGTCACTCAGTAACCCCTCTCCCCAGCACCCTGTGTTACTGACTGTATCTGTACTGATGTTAATCAAGCTCCCTCACACTGTCACTCAGTAACCCTTCTCCCCCAGCTCACTGTGTTACTGACTGTATCTGTACAGATGTTAATCCAGCTCCCTCACACTGTCACTCAGTAACCCCTCTCCCCCAGCTCCCTCTGTTACTGACTGTATCTCTACTGATGTTAATCCAGCTCCCTCACACTGTCACTCAGGAACCCCTCTCCCCCAGCACCCTGTGTTACTGACTGTATCTCTACTGATGCTAGTCCAGCTCCCTCTCCTGTCACTCAGTAACACCTCTCCCCCAGCACCCTGTGTTTCTGACTGTATCTCTACTGATGTTAATCCAGCTCCCTCACACTGTCACTCAGTAACCCCTCTCCCCGCAGCACCCTGTGTAACTGACTGCATCTGTACTGATATTAATCCAGCTCCCTCACACAGTCACTCAGTAACTCCTCTCCCCCCAGCACCCTATGTTACTGACTGTATCTGTACTGATGTTAATCCAGCTCCCTCACACTGTCACTCAGGAACCCCTCTCCCCCCAGCACCCTGTGTTACTGACTGTATCTGTACTGATGTTAATCCAGCTCCCTCACACAGTCACTCAGTAACCCCTCTCCCCCCAGCACCCTATGTTACTGACTGTATCTGTACTGATGTTAATCCAGCTCCCTCACACTGTCACTCAGTAACCCCTCTCCCCCAGCACCCTGTGTTACTGACTGTATCTCTATTGATGTTAATCCAGCTCCCTCACACTGTCACTCAGTAACCTCTCTCCCCCAGCACCCTGTGTTACTGACTGTATCTGTACTGATGTTAATCCAGCTCCCTCACACTGTCACTCAGTAACCCCTCTCCCCCAGCACCCTGTGTTCCTGACTGTATCTGTACTGATGTTAATCCAGCTCCCCGACACTGTCACTCAGTAACCCCTCTCCCCCAGCACCCTGTGTTAATGACTGTATCTGTACTGATGTAAATCCAGCTCCCTCACACTGTCACTCAGTAACCCCTCTCCCCCAGCACCCTGTGTTACTGACTGTATCTGTACTGATGTTAATCCAGCTCCCTCACACTGTCACTCAGTAACCCCTCTCCCCCAGCACCCTCTGTTACTGACTGTATCTGTACAGGTGTTAATCCAGCTCCCTCACACTGTCACTCAGTAACCCGTCTCCCCCAGCACCCTGTGTTACTGACTGTATCTGTACTGATGTAAATCCAGCTCCCTCACACTGTCACTCAGTAACCCCTCTCCCCCATAACCCTGTGTTACTGACTGTATCTCTACTGATGTTAATCCAGCTCCCTCACACTGTCACTCAGTAACCCCTCTCCCCCAGCACCCTATGTTACTGAATGTATCTGTACTGATGTTAATCCAGCTCCCTCACACTGTCACTCAGTAACCCCTCTCCCCCAGCACCCTTTCTTACTGACTGTATCTGTACTGATGTTAATCCAGCTCCCTCACACTGTCACTCAGTAACCCCTCTCCCCCAGCACCCTGTGTTACTGACTGTATCTCTACTGATGTTAATCCAGCTCCCTCACACTGTCACTCAGTAACCCCTCTCCCCCAGCACCCTGTGTTACTGACTGTATCTGTACTGATGTTAATCCAGATCCCTCACACTGTCACTCAGTAACCCCTCTCCTCCAGCACCCTGTGTTACTGACTGTATCTGTTATGATGTTAATCCAGCTCCCTCACACTCTCATTCAGTAACCTCTCTCCCCCAGCACACTGTGTTACTGACTGTATCTGTACTGATGTTAATCCAGATCCCTCACACTGTCACTCAGTAACCCCTCTCACCCCAGCACCCTGTGTTACTGACTGTATCTGTACTGATGTTAATCCAGCTCCCTCACACTGTCACTCAGTAACCCTTCTCCCCCAGCTCACTGTGTTACTGACTGTATCTGTACTGATGTTAATCCAGCTCCCTCACACTGTCACTCAGTAACCCCTCTCCCCCAGCACCCTGTGTTCCTGACTGTATCTGTACTGATGTTAATCCAGCTCCCCGACACTGTCACTCAGTAACCCCTCTCCCCCAGCACCCTGTGTTAATGACTGTATCTGTACTGATGTAAATCCAGCTCCCTCACACTGTCACTCAGTAACCCCTCTCCCCCAGCACCCTGTGTTACTGACTGTATCTGTACTGATGTTAATCCAGCTCCCTCACACTGTCACTCAGTAACCCCTCTCCCCCAGCACCCTCTGTTACTGACTGTATCTGTACAGGTGTTAATCCAGCTCCCTCACACTGTCACTCTGTAACCACTCTCACCCCAGCACCCTGTGTTACTGACTGTATCTGTACTGATGTTAATCCAGCTCCCTCACACTGTCACTCAGTAACCCGTCTCCCCCAGCACCCTGTGTTACTGACTGTATCTGTACTGATGTAAATCCAGCTCCCTCACACTGTCACTCAGTAACCCCTCTCCCCCATAACCCTGTGTTACTGACTGTATCTCTACTGATGTTAATCCAGCTCCCTCACACTGTCACTCAGTAACCCCTCTCCCCCAGCACCCTATGTTACTGAATGTATCTGTACTGATGTTAATCCAGCTCCCTCACACTGTCACTCAGTAACCCCTCTCCCCCAGCACCCTTTCTTACTGACTGTATCTGTACTGATGTTAATCCAGCTCCCTCACACTGTCACTCAGTAACCCCTCTCCCCCAGCACCCTGTGTTACTGACTGTATCTCTACTGATGTTAATCCAGCTCCCTCACACTGTCACTCAGTAACCCCTCTCCCCCAGCACCCTGTGTTACTGACTGTATCTGTACTGATGGTAATCCAGATCCCTCACACTGTCACTCAGTAACCCCTCTCCCCCAGCACCCTGTGTTACTGACTGTATCTGTAATGATGTTAATCCAGCTCCCTCACACTCTCATTCAGTAACCTCTCTCCCCCAGCACACTGTGTTACTGACTGTATCTGTACTGATGTTAATCCAGATCCCTCACACTGTCACTCAGTAACCCCTCTCACCCCAGCACCCTGTGTTACTGACTGTATCTGTACTGATGTTAATCCAGCTCCCTCACACTGTCACTCAGTAACCCTTCTCCCCCAGCTCACTGTGTTACTGACTGTATCTGTACTGATGTTAATCCAGCTCCCTCACACTGTCACTCAGTAACCCCTCTCCCCCAGCACCCTGTGTTCCTGACTGTATCTGTACTGATGTTAATCCAGCTCCCCGACACTGTCACTCAGTAACCCCTCTCCCCCAGCACCCTGTGTTAATGACTGTATCTGTACTGATGTAAATCCAGCTCCCTCACACTGTCACTCAGTAACCCCACTCCCCCAGCACCCTGTGTTACTGACTGTATCTGTACTGATGTTAATCCAGCTCCCTCACACTGTCACTCAGTAACCCCTCTCCCCCAGCACCCTCTGTTACTGACTGTATCTGTACAGGTGTTAATCCAGCTCCCTCACACTGTCACTCTGTAACCACTCTCACCCCAGCACCCTGTGTTACTGACTGTATCTGTACTGATGTTAATCCAGCTCCCTCACACTGTCACTCAGTAACCCGTCTCCCCCAGCACCCTGTGTTACTGACTGTATCTGTACTGATGTAAATCCAGCTCCCTCACACTGTCACTCAGTAACCCCTCTCCCCCATAACCCTGTGTTACTGACTGTATCTCTACTGATGTTAATCCAGCTCCCTCACACTGTCACTCAGTAACCCCTCTCCCCCAGCACCCTATGTTACTGAATGTATCTGTACTGATGTTAATCCAGCTCCCTCACACTGTCACTCAGTAACCCCTCTCCCCCAGCACCCTTTCTTACTGACTGTATCTGTACTGATGTTAATCCAGCTCCCTCACACTGTCACTCAGTAACCCCTCTCCCCCAGCACCCTGTGTTACTGACTGTATCTCTACTGATGTTAATCCAGCTCCCTCACACTGTCACTCAGTAACCCCTCTCCCCCAGCACCCTGTGTTACTGACTGTATCTGTACTGATGGTAATCCAGATCCCTCACACTGTCACTCAGTAACCCCTCTCCCCCAGCACCCTGTGTTACTGACTGTATCTGTAATGATGTTAATCCAGCTCCCTCACACTCTCATTCAGTAACCTCTCTCCCCCAGCACACTGTGTTACTGACTGTATCTGTACTGATGTTAATCCAGATCCCTCACACTGTCACTCAGTAACCCCTCTCACCCCAGCACCCTGTGTTACTGACTGTATCTGTACTGATGTTAATCCAGCTCCCTCACACTGTCACTCAGTAACCCTTCTCCCCCAGCTCACTGTGTTACTGACTGTATCTGTACTGATGTTAATCCAGCTCCCTCACACTGTCACTCAGTAACCCCTCTCCCCCAGCTCCCTGTGTTACTGACTGTATCTGTACTGATGTTAATCCAGCTCTCTCACACTGTCACTCAGTAACCCCTCTCCCCCAGCACCCTGTGTTACTGACTGTATCTGTACTGATGTTAATCCAGCTCCCTCACACTGTCACTCAGTAACCCCTCTCCCCCAGCACCCTGTGTTACTGACTGTATCTGTACTGATGTTAATCCAGCTCCCTCACACTCTCATTCAGTAACATCTCTCCCCCAGCACACTGTGTTACTGACTGTATCTGTACTGATGTAAATCCAGCTCCCTCACACTCTCATTCAGTAACCTCTCTCCCCCAGCACACTGTGTTACTGACTGTATCTGTCCTGACGTAAATCCAGCTCCCTCACACTGTCACTCAGTAACCCATCTCCCCCAGCACCCTGTGTGACTGACTGTATCTGTACTGATGTTAATCCAGCTCCCTCACACTGTCACTCAGTAACCCCTCTCGCCCAGCTCCCTGTGTTACTGACTGTATCTCTACTGATGTTAATCCAGCTCCCTCACACTGTCACTCAGGAACCCCTCTCCCCCAGCACCCTGTGTTACTGACTGTATCTCTACTGATGCTAATCCAGCTCCCTCTCCTGTCACTCAGTAACACCTCTCCCCCAGCACCCTGTGTTACTGACTGTATCTCTACTGATGTTAATCCAGCTCCCTCACACTGTCACTCAGTAACCCCTCTCCCCGCAGCACCCTGTGTAGCTGACAGCATCTGTACTGATATTAATCCAGCTCCCTCACACAGTCACTCAGTAACCCCTCTCCCCCCAGCACCCTATGTTACTGACTGTATCTGTACAGGTGTTAATCCAGCTCCCTCACACTGTCACTCAGTAACCCCTCTCCCCCAGCACCCTGTGTTACTGACTGTATCTCTACTGATGTTAATCCAGCTCCCTCACACTGTCACACAGTAACCCCTCTACCCCAGCACCCTGTGTTACTGACTGTATCTCTACTGATGTTAATCCAGCTCCCTCACACTGTCACTCAGTAACCCCTCTCCCCTCAGCACCCTGTGTAGCTGACAGCATCTGTACTGATATTAATCCAGCTCCCTCACACAGTCACTCAGTAACCCCTCTCCCCCCAGCACCCTATGTTGCTGACTGTATCTGTACAGGTGTTAATCCAGCTCCCTCACACTGTCACTCAGTAACCCCTCTCCCCCAGCACCCTGTGTTGCTGACTGTATCTCTACTGATGTTAATCCAGCTCCCTCACACTGTCACTCAGTAACCCCTCTCCCCGCAGCACCCTGTGTAGCTGACAGCATCTGTAATGATATTAATCCAGCTCCCTCACACAGTCACTCAGTAACCCCTCTCCCCCCAGCACCCTATGTTACTGACTGTATCTGTACAGGTGTTAATCCAGCTCCCTCACACTGTCACTCAGTAACCCCTCTCCCCCAGCACCCTGTGTTACTGACTGTATCTCTACTGATGTTAATCCAGCTCCCTCACACTGTCACTCAGTAACCCCTCTCCCCCAGCACCCTGTGTTACTGACTGTATCTCCACTGATGTTAATCCAGTTCCCTCACACTGTCACTCAGTAACCCCTCTCCCCCAGCACGCTGTGTTACTGACTGTATCTGTACTGATGTTAATCCAGCTCCCTCACACTGTCACTCAGTAACCCCTCTCCCCAGCACCCTGTGTTACTGACTGTATCTGTACTGATGTTAATCCAGCTCCCTCACACTGTCACTCAGTAACCCTTCTCCCCCAGCTCACTGTGTTACTGACTGTATCTGTACTGATGTTAATCCAGCTCCCTCACACTGTCACTCAGTTAACCCTCTCCCCCAGCTCCCTGTGTTACTGACTGTATCTCTACTGATGTTAGTCCAGCTCTCTCACTCTGTCACTCTGTAACCCCTCTCCCCCAGCACCCTGTGTTACTGACTGTATCTGTACTGATGTTAATCCAGCTCCCTCACACTGTCACTCAGTAACCCCTCTCCCCCAGCACCCTGTGTTACTGACTGTATCTGTACTGATGTTAATCCAGCTCCCTCACACTCTCATTCAGTAACCTCTCTCCCCAGCACACTGTGTTACTGACTGTATCTGTACTGATGTAAATCCAGCCCCTCACACTCTCATTCAGTAACCTCTCTCCCCCAGCACACTGTGTTACTTACTGTATCTGTACTGACGTAAATCCAGCTCCCTCACACTGTCACTCAGTAACCCCTCTCCCCCAGCACCCTGTGTTACTGACTGTATCTGTACTGATGTTAATCCAGCTCCCTCACACTGTCACTCAGTAACCCCTCTCCCCCAGCTCCCTGTGTTACTGACTGTATCTCTACTGATGTTAATCCAGCTCCCTCACACTGTCACTCAGGAACCCCTCTCCCCCAGCACCCTGTGTTACTGACTGTATCTCTACTGATGCTAATCCAGCTCCCTCTCCTGTCACTCAGTAACACCTCTCCCCCAGCACCCTGTGTTACTGACTGTATCTCTACTGATGTTAATCCAGCTCCCTCACACTGTCACTCAGTAACCCCTCTCCCCGCAGCACCCTGTGTAACTGACTGCATCTGTACTGATATTAATCCAGCTCCCTCACACTGTCACTCAGTAACCCCTCTCCCCCCAGCACCCTATGTTACTGACTGTATCTGTACTGATGTTAATCCAGCTCCCTCACACTGTCACTCAGGAACACCTCTCCCCCAGCACCCTGTGTTACTGACTGTATCTGTCCTGATGTTAATCCAGCTCCCTCACACTCTCACTCAGTAACCTCTCTCCCCCAGCACACTGTGTTACTGACTGTATCACTCCTGATGTTAATCCAGCTCCCTCACACTGTCACTCAGTAACCTCTCTCCCCCAGCACCCTGTGTTACTGACTGTATCTCTACTGATGTTAATCCAGCTCCCTCACACTGTCACTCAGTAACCCCTCTCCCCCCAGCACCCTGTGTTACTGACTGTATCTGTACTGATGTTAATCCAGCTCCCTCACACTGTCACTCAGTAACCCCTCTCCCCCAGCACCCTATGTTACTGACTGTATCTCTACTGATGTTAATCCAGCTCCCTCACACTGCCACTCAGTAACCCCTCTCCCCCAGCACCCTGTGTTACTGACTGTATCTCTACTGATGTTAATCCAGCTCCCTCACACTGTCACTCAGTAACCCCTCTCCCCCCAGCACCCTGTGTTACTGACTGTATCTGTACTGATGTTAATTCAGGTCCCTCGCACTGTCACTCAGTAACCCCTCTCCCCCCAGCACCCTGTGTTACTGACTGTATCTGTACTGATGTTAATCCAGGTCCCTCACACTGTCACTCAGTACCCCCTCTCCCCCAGCACCCTGTGTTACTGACTGTATCTGTACTGATGTTAATCCAGCTCCCTCACACTGTCACTCAGTAACGCCTCTCCCCCAGCACCCTCTTTTACTGACTGTATCTCTACTGATGTTAATCCAGCTCCCTCACAGTGTCACTCAGTAACCCCTCTCCCCCAGCACCCTGTGTTACTGACTGTATCTCTACTGATGTTAATCCAGCTCCCTCACACTGCCACTCAGTAACCCCTCTCCCCGAGCACCCTGTGTTAATGACTGTAACTCTACTGATGTTAATCCAGCTCCCTCACACTGTCACTCAGTAACCCCTCTCCCCCCAGCACCCTGTGTTACTGACTGTATCTGTACTGATGTTAATCCAGCTGCCTCACACTCTCACTCAGTAACCTCTCTCCCCGAGCACACTGTGTTACTGACTGTATCTGTACTGATGTTAATCCAGCTCCCTCATACTGTCACTCAGTAACACCTCTCCCCCAGCACCCTGTGTTACTGACTGTATCTCTACTGATGTTAATCCAGCTCCCGCACACTGTCACTCAGTAACCCCTCTCCCCCAGCACCCTGTGTTACTGACTGTATCTCTACTGATGTTAATCCAGCTCCCTCACACTGTCACTCAGTAACCTCTCTCCCCCAGCACCCTGTGTTACTGACTGTATCTGTACTGATGTTAATCCAGCTCCCTCACACTGTCACTCAGTAACCCCTCTCCCCCAGCTCCCTGTGTTACTGACTGTATCTCTACTGATGTTAATCCAGCTCCCTCACACTGTCACTCAGGAACCCCTCTCCCCCAGCACTCTGTGTTACACACTGTATCTCTACTGATGCTAATCCAGCTCCCTCTCCTGTCACTCAGTAACACCTCTCCCAGCACACTGTGTTACTGACTGTACCTGTACTGATGTAAATCCAGCTCCCTCACACTCTCATTCAGTAACCTCTCTCCCCCAGCACACTGTGTTACTGACTGTATCTGTACTGATGTAAATCCAGCTCCCTCACACTCTCATTCAGTAACCTCTCTCCCCCAGCACACTGTGTTACTGACTGTATCTGTACTGATGTAAATCCAGCTCCCTCACACTGTCACTCAGTAACCCCTCTCCCCCAGCACCCTGTGTTACTGTCTGTATCTCTACTGATGTTAATCCAGCTCCCTCACACTGTCACTCAGTAACCTCTCTCCCCCAGCACCCTGTGTTACTGACTGTATCTGTACTGATGTTAATCCAGCTCCCTCACACTGTCACTCAGTAACCCCTCTCCCCCAGCTCCCTGTGTTACTGACTGTATCTCTACTGATGTTAATCCAGCTCCCTCACACTATCACTCAGGAACCCCTCTCCCCCAGCACTCTGTGTTACTGACTGTATCTCTACTGATGCTAATCCAGCTCCCTCTCCTGTCACTCAGTAACACCTCTCCCCCAGCACCCTGTGTTACTGACTGTATCTCTACTGATGTTACTCCAGCTCCCTCACACTGTCACTCAGTAACCCCTCTCCCCACAGCACCCTGTGTAGCTGACAGCATCTGTACTGATATTAATCCAGCTCCCTCACACAGTCACTCAGTAACCCCTCTCCCCCCAGCACCCTATGTTACTGACTGTATCTGTACAGGTGTTAATCCAGCTCCCTCACACTGTCACTCTGTAACCTCTCTCACCCCAGCACCCTGTGTTACTGACTGTATATGTACTGATGTTAATCCAGCTCCCTCACACTGTCACTCAGTAACCCCTCTCCCCCAGCTCCCTGTGTTACTGACTGTATCTGTACTGATGTTAATCCAGCTCTCTCACACTGTCACTCAGTAACCCCTCTCCCCCAGCACACTGTGTTACTGACTGTATCTGTACTGATGTTAATCCAGCTCCCTCACACTGTCACTCAGTAACCCCTCTCCCCCAGCACCCTTTCTTACTGACTGTATCTGTACTGATGTTAATCCAGCTCCCTCACACTGTCACTCAGTAACCCCTCTCCCCCAGCACCCTGTGTTACTGACTGTATCTCTACTGATGTAAATCCAGCTCCCTCACACTGTCACTCAGTAACCCCTCTCCCCCAGCACCCTGTGTTACTGATTGTATCTCCACTGATGTTAATCCAGTTCCCTCACACTGTCACTCAGTAACCCCTCTCCCCCAGCACCCTGTGTTACTGACTGTATCTGTACTGATGTTAATCCAGCTCCCTCACACTGTCACTCAGTAACCCCTCTCCCCCAGCACCCTGTGTTACTGACTGTATCTGTAATGAAGTTAATCCAGCTCCCTCACACTCTCATTCAGTAACCTCTCTCCCCCAGCACACTGTGTTACTGACTGTACCTGTACTGATGTAAATCCATCTCCCTCACACTCTCATTCAGTAACCTCTCTCCCCCAGCACACTGTGTTAATGACTGTATCTGTACTGATGTAAATCCAGCTCCCTCACACTGTCACTCAGTAACCCCTCTCCCCAGCACCCTGTGTTACTGACTGTATCTGTACTGATGTTAATCCAGCTCCCTCACACTGTCACTCAGTAACCCTTCTCCCCCAGCTCACTGTGTTACTGACTGTATCTGTACTGATGTTAATCCAGCTCCCTCACACTCTAACTCAGTAACCCCTCTCCCCCAGCTCCCTGTGTTACTGACTGTATCTCTACTGATGTTAATCCAGCTCTCTCACACTGTCACTCTGTAACCCCTCTCTCCCAGCACCCTGTGTTACTGACTGTATCTGTACTGATGTTAATCCAGCTCCCTCACACTCTCATTCAGTATCCTCTCTCCCCCAGCACACTGTGTTACTGACTGTATCTGTACTGATGTAAATCCAGCTCCCTCACACTCTCATTCAGTAACCTCTCTCCCCCAGCACACTGTGTTACTGACTGTATCTGTACTGACGTAAATCCAGCTCTCTCACACTGTCACTCAGTAACCCCTCTCCCCCAGCACCCTGTGTTACTGACTGTATCTGTACTGATGTTAATCCAGCTCCCTCACACTGTCACTCATTAACCCCTCTCCCCCAGCTCCCTGTGTTACTGACTGTATCTCTACTGATGTTAATCCAGCTCCCTCACACTGTCACTCAGGAACCCCTCTCCCCCAGCACCCTGTGTTACTGACTGTATCTCTACTGATGCTAATCCAGCTCCCTCTCCTGTCACTCAGTAACACCTCTCCCCCAGCACCCTGTGTTACTGACTGTATCTCTACTGATGTTAATCCAGCTCCCTCACACTGTCACTCAGTAACCCCTCTCCCCGCAGCACCCTGTGTAACTGACTGCATCTGTACTGATATTAATCCAGCTCCCTCACACAGTCACTCAGTAACCCCTCTCCCCCCAGCACCCTACGTTACTGACTGTATCTGTACTGATGTTAATCCAGCTCCCTCACACTGTCACTCAGGAACCCCTCTCCCCCCAGCACCCTGTGTTACTGACTGTATCTGTACTGATGTTAATCCAGCTGCCTCACACTCTCACTCAGTAACCTCTCTCCCCGAGCACACTGTGTTACTGACTGTATCTGTACTGATGTTAATCCAGCTCCCTCACACTGTCACTCAGTAACCCCTCTCCCCCAGCACCCTGTGTTACTGACTGTATCTCTACTGATGTTAATCCAGCTCCCGCACACTGTCACTCAGTAACCCCTCTCCCCCAGCACCCTGTGTTACTGACTGTATCTCTAGTGATGTTAATCCAGCTCCCTCACACTGTCACTCAGTAACCTCTCTCCCCCAGCACCCTGTGTTACTGACTGTATCTGTACTGATGTTAATCCAGCTCCCTCACACTGTCACTCAGTAACCCCTCTCCCCCAGCACCCTGTGTTACTGACTCTATCTGTACTGATGTTAATCCAGCTCCCCGACACTGTCACTCAGTAACCCCACTCCCCCAGCACCCTGTGTTACTGACTGTATCTGTACTGATGTTAATCCAGCTCCCTCACACTCTCATTCAGTAACCTCTCTCCCCCAGCACACTGTGTTACTGACTGTATCTGTACGGATGTAAATCCAGCTCCCTCACACTGTCACTCAGTAGCCCCTCTCCCCCAGCACCATGTGTTACTGACTGTATCTGTACAGGTGTTAATCCAGCTCCCTCACACTGTCACTCTGTAACCCCTCTCACCCCAGCACCCTGTGTTACTGACTGTATCTGTAATGATGTTAATCCAGCTCCCTCACACTCTCATTCAGTAACCTCTCTCCCCCAGCACACTGTGTTACTGACTGTACCTGTACTGATGTAAATCCAGCTCCCTCACACTCTCATTCAGTAACCTCTCTCCCCCAGCACACTGTGTTAATGACTGTATCTGTACTGATGTAAATCCAGCTCCCTCACACTGTCACTCAGTAACCCCTCTCCCCCAGCACCCTGTGTTACTGACTGTATCTGTACTGATGTTAATCCAGCTCCCTCACACTGTCACTCAGTAACCCTTCTCCCCCAGCTCACTGTGTTACTGACTGTATCTGTACTGATGTTAATCCAGCTCCCTCACACTCTCACTCAGTAACCCCTCTCCCCCAGCTCCCTGTGTTACTGACTGTATCTCTACTGATGTTAATCCAGCTCTCTCACACTGTCACTCTGTCACCCCTCTCCCCCAGCACCCTGTGTTACTGACTGTATCTGTACTGATGTTAATCCAGCTCCCTCACACTGTCACTCAGTAACCCCTCTCCCCCAGCACCCTGTGTTACTGACTGTATCTGTACTGATGTTAATCCAGCTCCCTCACACTCTCATTCAGTATCCTCTCTCCCCCAGCACACTGTGTTACTGACTGTATCTGTACTGATGTAAATCCAGCTCCCTCACACTCTCATTCAGTAACCTCTCTCCCCCAGCACACTGTGTTACTGACTGTATCTGTACTGACGTAAATCCAGCTCCCTCACACTGTCACTCAGTAACCCCTCTCCCCCAGCACACTGTGTTACTGACTGTATCTGTACTGATGTTAATCCAGCTCCCTCACACTGTCACTCAGTAACCCCTCTCCCCCAGCTCCCTGTGTTACTGACTGTATCTCTACTGATGTTAATCCAGCTCCCTCACACTGTCACTCAGGAACCCCTCTCCCCCAGCACCCTGTGTTACTGACTGTATCTCTACTGATGCTAATCCAGCTCCCTCTCCTGTCACTCAGTAACACCTCTCCCCCAGCACCCTGTGTTACTGACTGTATCTCTACTGATGTTAATCCAGCTCCCTCACACTGTCACTCAGTAACCCCTCTCCCCGCAGCACCCTGTGTAACTGACTGCATCTGTACTGACATTAATCCAGCTCCCTCACACAGTCACTCAGTAACCCCTCTCCCCCCAGCACCCTATGTTACTGACTGTATCTGTACTGATGTTAATCCTGCTCCCTCACACTGTCACTCAGGAACCCCTCTCCCCCCAGCACCCTGTGTTACTGACTGTATCTGTACTGATGTTAATCCAGCTGCCTCACACTCTCACTCAGTAACCTCCTCCCCGAGCACACTGTGTTACTGACTGTATCTGTACTGATGTTAATCCAGCTCCCTCACACTGTCACTCAGTAACCCCTCTCCCCCAGCACCCTGTGTTACTGACTGTATCTCTACTGATGTTAATCCAGCTCCCGCACACTGTCACTCAGTAACCCCTCTCCCCCAGCACCCTGTGTTACTGACTGTATCTCTACTGATGTTAATCCAGCTCCCTCACACTGTCACTCAGTAAACTCTCTCCCCCAGCACCCTGTGTTACTGACTGTATCTGTACTGATGTTAATCCAGCTCCCTCACACTGTCACTCAGTAACCCCTCTCCCCCAGCACCCTGTGTTACTGACTCTATCTGTACTGATGTTAATCCAGCTCCCCGACACTGTCACTCAGTAACCCCTCTCCCCCAGCACCCTGTGTTACTGACTGTATCTGTACTGATGTTATTCCAGCTCCCTCACACTCTCATTCAGTAACCTCTCTCCCCCAGCACACTGTGTTACTGACTGTATCTGTACGGATGTAAATCCAGCTCCCTCACACTGTCACTCAGTAACCCCTCTCCCCCAGCACCATGTGTTACTGACTGTATCTGTACAGGTGTTAATCCAGCTCCCTCACACTGTCACTCTGTAACCCCTCTCACCCCAGCACCCTGTGTTACTGACTGTATCTGTACTGATGTTAATCCAGCTCCCTCACACTGTCACTCAGTAACCCGTCTCCCCCAGCACCCTGTGTTACTGACTGTGTCTGTACTGATGATAATCCAGCTCCCTCACACTGTCACTCAGTAACCCCTCTCCCCCAGCACCCTGTGTTACTGACTGTATCTCTACTGATGCTAATCCAGCTCCCTCTCCTGTCACTCAATAACCCCTCTCCCCCAGCACCCTTTCTTACTGACTGTATCTGTACTGATGTTAATCCCGTTCCCTCACACTGTCACTCAGTAACCCCTCTCCCCCAGCACCCTGTGTTACTGACTGTATCTCCACTGATGTTAATCCAGTTCCCTCACACTGTCGCTCAATAACCCCTCTCCCCCAGCACCCTGTGTTACTGACTGTATCTGTACTGATGTTAATCCTGCTCCCTCACACTGTCACTCAGTAACCCCTCTCCCCCTGCACCCTGTGTTACTGACTGTATCTGTACTGATGTTAATCCAGCTCCCTCACACTCTCATTCAGTAACCTCTCTCCCCCAGCACACTGTGTTACTGACTGTATCTGCACTGCTGTAAATCCAGCTCCCTCACACTCTCATTCAGTAACCTCTCTCCCCCAGCACACTGTGTTACTGACTGTATCTGTACTGATGTTAATCCTGCTCCCTCACACTGTCACTCAGTAACCCCTCTCCCCCAGCACCCTGTGTTACTGACTGTATCTCTACTGATGTTAATCCAGCTCCCTCACACTGTCACTCAGTAACCCCTCTCCCCCAGCACCCTGTGTTACTGACTGTATCTCTACTGATGCTAATCCAGCTCCCTCTCCTGTCACTCAATAACCCCTCTCCCCCAGCACCCTTTCTTACTGACTGTATCTGTACTGATGTTAATCCCGTTCCCTCACACTGTCACTCAGTAACCCCTCTCCCCCAGCACCCTGTGTTACTGACTGTATCTCCACTGATGTTAATCCAGTTCCCTCACACTGTCGCTCAATAACCCCTCTCCCCCAGCACCCTGTGTTACTGACTGTATCTGTACTGATGTTAATCCTGCTCCCTCACACTGTCACTCAGTAACCCCTCTCCCCCTGCACCCTGTGTTACTGACTGTATCTGTACTGATGTTAATCCAGCTCCCTCACACTCTCATTCAGTAACCTCTCTCCCCCAGCACACTGTGTTACTGACTGTATCTGCACTGCTGTAAATCCAGCTCCCTCACACTCTCATTCAGTAACCTCTCTCCCCCAGCACACTGTGTTACTGACTGTATCTGTACTGATGTTAATCCTGCTCCCTCACACTGTCACTCAGTAACCCCTCTCCCCCAGCACCCTGTGTTACTGACTGTATCTCTACTGATGTTAATCCAGCTCCCTCACACTGTCACTCAGTAACCCCTCTCCCCCAGCACCCTGTGTTACTGACTGTATCTCGACTGATGCTAATCCAGCTCCCTCTCCTGTCACTCAGTAACACCTCTCCCCCAGCACCCTGTGTTACTGACTGTATCTCTACTGATGTTAATCCAGCTCCCTCACACTGTCACTCATTAACCCCTCTCCCCGCAGCACCCTGTGTAACTGACTGAATCTGTACTGATATTAATCCAGCTCCCTCACACAGTCACTCAGTAACCCCTCTCCCCCCAGCACCCTATGTTACTGACTGTATCTGTACTGATGTTAATCCAGCTCCCTCACACTGTCACTCAGGAACCCCTCTCCCCCCAGCATCCTGTGTTCCTGACTGTATCTGTACTGATGTTAATCCAGCAACCTCAGACTGTCACTCTGTAACCCCTCTCCCCCAGCACACTGTGTTACTGACTGTATCTCTACTGATGTTAATCCAGCTCCCTCACACTGTCACTCAGTAACCTCTCTCCCCCAGCACCCTGTGTTACTGACTGTATCTCTACTGATGTTAATCCAGCTCCCTCACACTGTCACTCAGTAACCTCTCTCCCCCAGCATCCTGTGTTACTGACTGTATCTGTACTGATGTTAATCCAGCTCCCTCACACTGTCACTCAGTAACCCCTCTCCCCCAGCACCCTGTGTTACTGACTGTATCTGTACTGATGTTAATCCAGCTCCCCGACACTGTCACTCAGTAACCCCTCTCCCCCAGCACCCTGTGTTACTGACTGTATCTGTACTGATGTTAATCCAGCTCCCTCACACTCTCATTCAGTAACCTCTCTCCCCCAGCACACTGTGTTACTGACTGTATCTGTACTGATGTAAATCCAGCTCCCTCACACTGTCACTCAGTCACCCCTCTCCCCCAGCACCCTGTGTTTCTGACTGTATCTGTACTGATGTTAATCCAGATCCCTCACACTGTCACTCAGTAACCCCTCTCCCCCAGCACCCTGTGTTACTGACTGTATCTGTCCAGGTGTTAATCCAGCTCCCTCACACTGTCACTCTGTAACCCCTCTCACCCCAGCACCCTGTGTTACTGACTGTATCTAGACTGATGTTAATCCAGCTCCCTCACACTGTCACTCAGTAACCCGTCTCCCCCAGCACCCTGTGTTACTGACTGTATCTGTACTGATGATAATCCAGCTCCCTCACACTGTCACTCAGTAACCCCTCTCCCCCAGCACCCTGTGTTACTGACTGTATCTCTACTGATGTTAATCCAGCTCCCTCACACTGTCACTCAGTAACCCCTCTCCCCCAGCACCCTTTCTTACTGACTGTATCTGTACTGATGTTAATCCAGCTCCCTCACACTGTCACTCAGTTATCCCTCTCCCCCAGCACCCTGTGTTACTGACTGTATCTCTACTGATGTTAATCCAGCTCCCTCACACTGTCACTCAGTAACCCCTCTCCCCCAGCACCCTGTGTTACTGACTGTATCTCTACTGATGTTAATCCAGCTCCCTCACACTGTCACTCAGTAACCCCTCTCCCCCAGCACCCTGTGTTACTGACTGTATCTGTACTGATGTTAATCCAGCTCCCTCACATTCTCATTCAGTAACCTCTCTCCCCCAGCACACTGTGTTACTGACTGTATCTGTACTGATGTTAATCCAGCTCCCTCACACTCTCATTCAGTAACCTCTCTCCCCCAGCACACTGTGTTACTGACTGTATCTGTACTGATGTTAATCCAGCTCCCTCACACTATCACTCAGTAACCCCTCTCCCCCAGCTCCCTGTGTTACTGACTGTATCGGTACTGATGTTAATCCAGCTCCCTCACACTGTCACTCAGTAACCCCTCTCCCCCAGCTCCCTGTGTTACTGACTGTATCTCTACTGATGTTAATCCAGCTCTCTCACACTGTCACTCAGTAACCCCTCTCCCCCAGCACCCTGTGTTACTGACTGTATCTGTACTGATGTTAATCCAGCTCCCTCACACTGTCACTCAGTAACCCCTCTCCCCCAGCACCCTGTGTTACTGACTGTATCTGTACTGATGTTATTCCAGCTCCCTCACACTCTCATTTAGTAACCTCTCTCCCCCAGCACATGTGTTACTGACTGTATCTGTACTGATGTAAATCCAGCTCCCTCACACTGTCACTCAGTAACCCCTCTCCCCCAGCACCCTGTGTTACTGACTGTATCTGTACTGATGTTATTCCAGCTCCCTCACACTCTCATTCAGTAACCTCTCTCCCCCAGCACACTGTGTTACTGACTGTATCTGTACTGATGTTAATCCAGCTCCCTCACACTGTCACTCAGTAACCCCTCTCCCCCAGCACCCTGTGTTACTGACTGTATCTGTACTGATGTTAATCCAGCTCCCTCACACTGTCACTCAGTAACCCCTCTCCCCCAGCACCCTGTGTTACTGACTGTATCTGTACTGATGTTAATCCAGCTCCCTCACACTGTCACAAAGTAACCCCTCTCCCCCAGCTCCCTGTGTTACTGACTGTATCTCTACTGATGTTAATCCAGCTCCCTCACACTGTCACTCAGGAACCCCTCTCCCCCAGCACCCTGTGTTACTGACTGTATCTCTACTGATGCTAATCCAGCTCCCTCTCCTGTCACTCAGTAACACCTCTCCCCCAGCACCCTGTGTTACTGACTGTATCTCTACTGATGTTAATCCAGCTCCCTCACACTGTCACTCAGTAACCCCTCTCCCCCCAGCACCCTATGTTACTGACTGTATCTGTACTGATGTTAATCCAGCTCCCTCACACTGTCACTCAGGAACCCCTCTCCCCCCAGCACCCTGTGTTACTGACTGTATCTGTACTGATGTTATTCCAGCACCCTCAGACTGTCACTCTGTAACCCCTATTCCCCAGCACATGTGTTACTGACTGTATCTGTACTGATGTTAATCCAGTTCCCTCACACTCTCACTCAGTAACCTCTCTCCCCCAGCACACTGTGTTACTGACTGTATCACTCCTGATGTTAATCCAGCTCCCTCACACTGTCACTCAGTAACCTCTCTCCCCCAGCACCCTGTGTTACTACTGTATCTGTACTAATAGTTTAAGGGCTGCGGAAAGGCACTTCGAGGGGGATCTGCACACTGAGGTAATATGGGCTGAGGTTAGAAATAGGAAAGGAGCGGTCACATTGTTAGGAGTTTACTATAGGCCCCCAAATAGTAATAGCGATGTGGCGGAAGAAATTGCTAAGCAGATTATGGATAGGTGTGGGGGTCACAGGGTAGTTGTCATGGAGGACTTTAACTTTCCAAATCTTGATTGGAACCTTTGTAGGTCAAATAGTTCGGATGGGGCAGTTTTTGTGCAGTGTGTGCAGGAGGGTTTCCTGACACAATATGTGGATAGGCCGACAAGAGGTGAGGCCACATTGGATTTGGTACTGGGAAATGAACCGGGCCAAGTGTTAGATTTGGT
This sequence comes from Mustelus asterias, assembly GCF_964213995.1. NCBI lineage: Eukaryota > Metazoa > Chordata > Chondrichthyes > Carcharhiniformes > Triakidae > Mustelus > Mustelus asterias. The sequence goes on along the minus strand of NW_027590273.1, from coordinate 368,062 downwards.
TGTGGGAGAGCACTTTGGAGATAATGACCACAATTCGGTGTCTTTTGTTATTGCAATGGAGAGGGATAGGGCCGTACGGCAGGGCAAGGTTTACAATTGGGGGAGAGGTAATTATGATGCGATAAGGGAATAATTAGGGGGCATAAGTTGGGAACAGAAACTGTCAGAGAAAGGAACTCATGAAAAGTGGAACTTTTTCAAGGAACATATACTGGATGTCCTTGATAGGTATGTCCCTGTCAGGCAGGGAGGAAATGGCCGAGTGAGGGAACCATGGTTCACAAAAGAGGTGGAATGTCTTGTGAAAAGGAAGAGGGAAGCTTATGTAGGGATGAGGAAACAAGGTTCAGATGGCTCGATTGAGGGTTACAAGTTAGCAAGGAATGAGCTGGAAAAGGGGCTTAGGAGAGCTAGGAGGGGACACGAGAAGTCCTTGGTGGGTCGGATCAAGGAAAACCCCAAGGCTTTTTACTCTTATGTGAGGAATAAAAGAATGACCAGGGTGAGGTTAGGGCCGGTCAAGGACAGTAGTGGGAACTTGTGTATGGAGTCAGTAGAGATAGGCGAGGTGATGAATGAATACTTTTCTTCAGTGTTCAGCAAGGAGAGGGGCCATGTTTTTGAGGAAGAGAAGGTGTTACAGGCTTATAGGCTGGAGGAAATAGATGTTCGGAGGGAGGATGTCCTGGCAGTTTTGAATAAACTGAAGGTCGATAAGTCCCCTGGGCCTGATGAAATGTATCCTAGGATTCTTTGGGAGGCAAGGGATGAAATTGCAGAGCCTTTGGCTTTGATCTTTGGGTCCTCGCTGTCCACAGGGATGGTGCCAGAGGACTGGAGAATGGCGAATGTTGTTCCTCTGTTTAAGAAAGGGAATAGAAATGACCCTGGTAATTATAGACCGGTTAGTCTTACTTCGGTGGTTGGTAAATTGATGGAAAAGGTCCTTAGAGATGGGATTTACGACCATTTAGAAAGATGCGGACTAATCCGGGATAGTCAGCACGGATTCGTGAAGGGCAAGTCGTGCCTCACAAATTTGATCGAATTTTTTGAGGAGGTAACTAAGTGTGTTGATGAAGGTAGGGCAGTTGATGTCATATACATGGATTTTAGTAAGGCGTTTGATAAGGTCCCCCATGGTCGGTTTATGATGAAAGTGAGGAGGTGTGGGATAGAGGGAAAGTTGGCCGATTGGATAGGTAACTGGCTGTCTGATTGAAGACAGAGGGTGGTGGTGGATGGAAAATTTTCGGATTGGAGGCAGGTTGCTAGCGGAGTGCCGCAGGGATCAGTGCTTGGTCCTCTGCTCTTTGTGATTTTTATTAATAACCTAGAGGAGGGGGCTGAAGGGTGGATCAGTAAATTTGCTGATGACACCAAGATTGGTGGAGTAGTGGATGACGTGGAGGGCCGTTGTAGGCTGCAAAGAGACATAGATAGGATGCAAAGCTGGGCTGAAAAATGGCAAATGGAGTTTAACCCTGATAAATGTGAGGTGATTCATTTTGGTAGGACTAATTTAAATGTGGATTACAGGGTCAAAGGTAGGGTTCTGAAGACTGTGGAGGAACAGAGAGATCTTGGGGTTCATATCCACAGATCTCTAAAGGTTGCCACTCAAGTGGATAGAGCTGTGAAGAAGGCCTATAGTGTGTTAGCTTTTATTAACAGGGGGTTGGAGTTTAAGAGCCGTGGGGTTATGCTGCAACTGTACAGGACCTTGGTGAGACCACATTTGGAATATTGTGTGCAGTTCTGGTCACCTCACTATAAGAAGGATGTGGAAGCGCTGGAAAGAGTGCAGAGGAGATTTACCAGGATGCTGCCTGGTTTGGAGGGTAGGTCTTATGAGGAATGGTTGAGGGAGCTAGGGCTGTTCTCTCTGGAGCGGAGGAGGCTGAGGGGAGACTTAATCGAGGTTTATAAAATGATGAAGGGGATAGATAGAGTGAACGTTCAAAGCCTATTTCCTCGGGTGGATGGAGCTATTACAAGGGGGCATAACTATAGGGTTCGTGGTGGCAGATACAGGAAGGATATCAGAGGTAGGTTCTTTATGCAGAGAGTGGTTGAGGTGTGGAATGGACTGCCTGCAGTGATAGTGGAGTCAGACACTTTAGGAATATTTAAGCGGTTATTGGATAGGCACTGGAGCACACCAGGATGATAGGGAGTGGGATAGCTTGATCTTGGTTTCAGATAAAGCTCGGCACAACGTTGTGGGCCGAAGGGCCTGTTCTGTGCTGTACTGTTCTATGTTCTCATGTTAATCCAGTTCCCTCACACTGTCACTCAGTAACCCCTCTCCCCCCAGCACCCTGTGTTACTGACTGTATCTGTACTGATGTTAATCCAGCTCCCTCACACTGTCACTCAGTACCCCCTCTCCCCCCAGCACCCTGTGTTACTGACTGTATCTGTACTGATGTTAATCCAGCTCCCTCACACTGTCACTCAGTAACCCCTCTCCCCCAGCACCCTGTGTTACTGACTGTGTCTCTCCTGATATTAATCCAGCTCCCTCACACTGTCACTCAGTAACCCCTCTCCCCCCAGCACCCTGTGTTACTGACTGTATCTGTACTGATGTTAATCCAGCTCCCACACACTGTCACTCAGTAACCCCTCTCCCCCAGCACCCTGTGTTACTGACTGTATCTGTACTGATGTTAATCCAGCTCCCTCACACTCTCACTCAGTAACCCCTCTCCCCCAGCACCCTGTGTTACTGACTGTATCTGTACTGATGTTAATCCAGCTCTCTCACACTGTCACTCAGTCACCCGTCTCCCCCAGCACCCTGTGTTACTGACTGTATCTGTACTGATGTTAATCCAGCTCCCTCACACTGTCATTCAGAAACCCCTCTCCCCCAGCATTATAAGAAAGATGTGGAAGCGTTGGGAAGGGTGCAGAGGAGATTTACTAGGATGTTGCCTGGTATGGTGGGAAGGTCTTATGAGGAAAGGCTGAGGGACTTGAGGCTGTTTTCGTCAGAGAGAAGAAGGTTAAGAGGTGACTTAATACAGGCATACAAGATGATCAGAGGATTAGATAGGGTGGATAGTGAGAGCCTTTTTCCTTGGATGGTGATGGCTAACACGAGGGGACATAGCTTTAAATTGAGGGGTGAGAGATATAGGACAGATGTTAGAGGTAGGTTCTTTACTCAGAGAGTAGTAAGGGCGTGGAATGCCCTGCCTGCAGCAGTAGTGGACTCGTCAACATTAAGACCATTCAAGTGGTTATTGGATAAACATATGGATGATATTGGAATAGTGTAGATTAGAGGGGCTTTAGATTGGTTTCACTGGTCGGCGCAACATCGAGGGCTGAAAGGCCTGTACTGCGCTGTAATGTTCTATGTTCTCTGTTCTATGTTCATCCCCTTCTCCAGCCTGTTACACAGGAACAGGAGGAGGCCATTCAGCCCCTTCTCCAGCCTGTTACACAGGAACAGGAGGAGGCCATTCAGCCCCTTCTCCAGCCTGTTACATAGGAACAGGAGGGGGCCCCATTCAGCCCCTTCTCCAGCCTGTTACACAGGAACAGGAGGAGGCCATTCAGCCCCTTCTCCAGCCTGTTACACAGGAACAGGAGGAGGCCATTCAGCCCCTTCTCCAGCCTGTTACACAGGAAGAGGAGTAGGCTATTCAGCCCCTTCCCCAGTCTGTTGCACAGGAACAGGAGGAGGCTATTCAGCCCCTTCTCCAGTCTGTTACACAGGAACAGGAGGAGGCCCCATTCAGCCACTTCTCCAGCCTGTTACACAGGAACAGGAGGAGGCCCCATTCAGCCCCTTCTCCAGGCTGTTACACAGGAACAGGAGGAGGCCATTCAGCCCCTTATCCAGCCTGTTACACAGGAACAGGAGGAGGCCATTCAGCCCCTTCTCCAGCCTGTTACACAGGAACAGGAGGAGGCCATTCAGCCCCTTCTCCAGCCTGTTACACAGGAACAGGAGGAGGCCATTCAGCCCCTTCTCCAGCCTGCTACACAGGAACAGGAGGAGGCTATTCAGCCCCTTCCCCAGTCTGTTGCACAGGAACAGGAGGAGGCCCCATTCAGCCCCTTCTCCAGTCTGTTACACAGGAACAGGAGGAGGCCCCATTCAGCCACTTCTCCAGCCTGTTACACAGGCACACACACACTGACACACACACACAGTGATACACACTGACACACACACACAGTGACACACACTGACACACAAACAGTGATACACACTCACACACACACACACACAGTGACACTGTCCCTCACACACGCAGTGATACACACTGACACACACACACACAGTGATACACACTGACCCACACACACACACAGTGATACACACTGACACACACACACAGTGATACACACTGACACACACAGTGATACGCACTGGCACACACACACACACACACACACACACACAGTGATACACACTGACACACACACAGTGATACACACTGACACACACACAGTGATACACATTGACACACACACAGTGATACACATTGACACATACACACACACACAGTGATACACACTGACACACACACAGTGATACACATTGACACATACACACACACACAGTGATACACACTGACACACACACACACACAGTGATACACACTGACACACACACACAGTGATTCACACTGACACACACAGTGATACGCACTGGCACACACACACACACACACACAGTGATACACACTGACACACACAGTGATACACATTGACACACACACAGTGATGCACACTGACACACACACTGACACACACAGTGATACACACTGACACACACACACAGTGATACACACTGACACACACACACTCAGTGACACACACACAGTGATACACACAGTGATACACACTGACACACACAAACACACACTTATACACAGCTACACACACACACACACAAACAGTGATGCAACACTGACCCACACAAACACAGTGATACACACTGACACACACACACACACAGTGAAGCACACTGACACACAGTGATACACAGTGACCCACACACACACACACACAGTGATACACACTGACCCACACACACAGTGATACAGACTGAACAACACACACACACAGTGATACACACTGACCCACACACACACACACACACAGTGATACACACTGACACACACACAGTGATACACACTGACACACACACACAGTGATGCACACTGACACACACAAAGTGATACACACTGACACACAGTGATACACAGTGACCCACACACACACACACACATAGTGATACACACTGACCCACACACACACAGTGATACAGACTGAACAACACACACACACAGTGATACACACTGACCCACACACACACAGTGATACACACTGACCCACACACACACAGTGATACACACTGAACAACACACACACACTGTTGCACACCTAAACACACCCACACACACACACACAGTGATGCACACTGACCCACAGAAACACAGTGACAAAAAAACTGACCCACACACACACGTTGACACGCACACAGTGATACACACTGACCCACATAGACACAGTGATACACACTGATCCACACACACAGTGATACACACTGACACACACACAGTGATACACACTGACACACACACACACACACAGTGATACACACTTACACATACACACAAAGTGACACACACTGACCCACACACACACAGTGATACACGCTGACACACACACACACAGTGAAACACACTGACACACACACACAGTGATACACACTGACACACACACAGTGACACACACTAACCCACACACACACAGTGATACACGCTGACACACACACACAGTGATACACACTGACACACACACAGTGAAACACACTGACCCACACACATTGTGATACACACTGACACACACACACACAGTGATACACACTGACACACACATACACACACACAGTGATACACACTGACACACACACACACAGTGACACACACACACACACAGTGACACTGTCCCTCACACACGCAGTGATACACCCTGACACACACACACACAGTGATACACACTGAACCACACACACACACAGTGATACACACTGACACACACACACAGTGACACACACTGACACGCACAGTGATACGCACTGGCACACACACACACACACACAGTGATACACACTGACACACACACAGTGATACACACTGACACATACACAGTGACACACACTGACCCACACACACAGTGATACACACTGATACACACACACACAGTGATACACACTGACACACACACAGTGACACACACTGACGCACACACAGTGACACACACTGACACACACACACACAGTGATACACACTTACACATACACACAAAGTGACACACACTGACCCACACACACACAGTGATACACGCTGACACACACACACACAGTGATACACACTGACACACACACACAGTGATGCACACTGACACACACACAGTGACACACACTAACCCACACACACACACACACACACAGTGATACACACTGACACACACACAGTGAAACACACTGACCCGCACACATAGTGATACACACTGACACACACACACACAGTGATACACACTGACACACACATACACACACACAGTGATACACACTGACACACACACAGTGACACACACTGACCCACACACACAGTGATACACACTGACACACACACACAGTGATACACACTGACACACACACACAGTGACACACACTGACACACACACAGTGATACACACTGACACACACACACACACAGTGACACTGTCCCTCACACACGCAGTGATACACCCTGACACACACACACAGTGATACACACTGACCCACACACACACACAGTGATACACACTGACACACACACACAGTGACACACACTGACACACACAGTGATACGCACTGGCACACACACACACACACACACACAGTGATACACACTGACACACACACAGTGATACACACTGACACACACACAGTGACACACACTGACCCACACACACAGTGATACACACTGATACACACACACACAGTGATACACACTGACACACACACACACACAGTGATACACACTGACACACACACAGTGACACACACTGACCCACACACACAGTGATACACACTGACACACACACAAACACACAGTGATACACACTGACACACACACACAGTGACACACACACAGTGATACACACTGACACACACACACACACACACACAGTGACACTGTCCCTCACACGCAGTGATACACACTGACACTCACACACACACACAGTGATACACACTGACCCACACACACACACAGTGATACACATTGACACACACACACACACACACACACACACACACACAGTGATACACACTGACACACACACACACACAGTGATACACACTGACACACGCACACACAGTGTACACACTGACACACACAGTGATACGCACTGGCACACACACACACACACAGTGATACACACTGACACACACACAGTGATACACATTGACACACACACAGTGATACACATTGACACATACACACACACACAGTGATACACACTGACACACACACACACACACAGTGATACACACTGACACACACACACACACCCAGTGACACACACAGTGATACACACTGACACACACACAGTGATACATACTGACACACACATTGACACACACTGACCCACACACACACACACAGTGATGCACACTGACACACACACTCACACACAAAGTTACACACACACATTGATACACACTGACACACACACACACACACACAGTTACACTGTCGCTCACACACGCAGTGATACACACTGACACACACACACACACACACACACAGTGATACACACTGACACACACAGTGACACGCACTGACACACACACACGCACAGTGATACACACTGACCGACACACACACACACAAAGTTACACACACACATTGATACACACTGACACACACACACACACACACAGTGATGCACACTGACACACACACTCACACACAAAGTTACACACACACATTGATACACACTGACACACACACACACACACACACAGTGATACACACTGACACACACAGTGACACGCACTGACACACACACACGCACAGTGATACACACTGACCGACACACACACACACACAGTGATGCACACTGACACGCACACTCACACACAAAGTGACACACACACATTGATGCACACTGACACACACACACACAGTGACACTGTCGCTCACACACGCAGTGATACACACTGACACACACACACACACGCAGTGATACACACTGACACACACACACACACACGCAGTGATACACACTGACACACACACACACACACACAGTGATACACACTGACACACACACACACGCCCAGTGATACACAATGACACACACACACACACACACAGTGACACACACTGACCCACACACACAGTGATACACACTGACACACACACACACACACACACAGTGATACACACTGACACACACACAGTGATACACACTGACACACACACACAGTGATGCACACTGACACACACAAAGTGATACACACTGACACACAGTGATACACAGTGACCCACACACACACACACACATAGTGATACACACTGACCCACACACACACAGTGATACAGACTGAACAACACACACACACAGTGATACACACTGACCCACACACACACAGTGATACACACTGACCCACACACACACAGTGATACACACTGAACAACACACACACACTGTTGCACACCTAAACACACCCACACACACACACACAGTGATGCACACTGACCCACAGAAACACAGTGACAAAAAAACTGACCCACACACACACGTTGACACGCACACAGTGATACACACTGACCCACATAGACACAGTGATACACACTGATCCACACACACAGTGATACACACTGACACACACACAGTGATACACACTGACACACACACACACACACAGTGATACACACTTACACATACACACAAAGTGACACACACTGACCCACACACACACAGTGATACACGCTGACACACACACACACAGTGAAACACACTGACACACACACACAGTGATACACACTGACACACACACAGTGACACACACTAACCCACACACACACAGTGATACACGCTGACACACACACACAGTGATACACACTGACACACACACAGTGAAACACACTGACCCACACACATTGTGATACACACTGACACACACACACACAGTGATACACACTGACACACACATACACACACACAGTGATACACACTGACACACACACACACAGTGACACACACACACACACAGTGACACTGTCCCTCACACACGCAGTGATACACCCTGACACACACACACACAGTGATACACACTGAACCACACACACACACAGTGATACACACTGACACACACACACAGTGACACACACTGACACGCACAGTGATACGCACTGGCACACACACACACACACACAGTGATACACACTGACACACACACAGTGATACACACTGACACATACACAGTGACACACACTGACCCACACACACAGTGATACACACTGATACACACACACACAGTGATACACACTGACACACACACAGTGACACACACTGACGCACACACAGTGACACACACTGACACACACACACACAGTGATACACACTTACACATACACACAAAGTGACACACACTGACCCACACACACACAGTGATACACGCTGACACACACACACACAGTGATACACACTGACACACACACACAGTGATGCACACTGACACACACACAGTGACACACACTAACCCACACACACACACACACACACAGTGATACACACTGACACACACACAGTGAAACACACTGACCCACACACATAGTGATACACACTGACACACACACACACAGTGATACACACTGACACACACATACACACACACAGTGATACACACTGACACACACACAGTGACACACACTGACCCACACACACAGTGATACACACTGACACACACACACAGTGATACACACTGACACACACACACAGTGACACACACTGACACACACACAGTGATACACACTGACACACACACACACACAGTGACACTGTCCCTCACACACGCAGTGATACACCCTGACACACACACACAGTGATACACACTGACCCACACACACACACAGTGATACACACTGACACACACACACAGTGACACACACTGACACACACAGTGATACGCACTGGCACACACACACACACACACACACAGTGATACACACTGACACACACACAGTGATACACACTGACACACACACAGTGACACACACTGACCCACACACACAGTGATACACACTGATACACACACACACAGTGATACACACTGACACACACACACACACAGTGATACACACTGACACACACACAGTGACACACACTGACCCACACACACAGTGATACACACTGACACACACACAAACACACAGTGATACACACTGACACACACACACAGTGACACACACACAGTGATACACACTGACACACACACACACACACACACAGTGACACTGTCCCTCACACGCAGTGATACACACTGACACTCACACACACACACAGTGATACACACTGACCCACACACACACACAGTGATACACATTGACACACACACACACACACACACACACACACACACAGTGATACACACTGACACACACACACACACAGTGATACACACTGACACACGCACACACAGTGTACACACTGACACACACAGTGATACGCACTGGCACACACACACACACACAGTGATACACACTGACACACACACAGTGATACACATTGACACACACACAGTGATACACATTGACACATACACACACACACAGTGATACACACTGACACACACACACACACACAGTGATACACACTGACACACACACACACACCCAGTGACACACACAGTGATACACACTGACACACACACAGTGATACATACTGACACACACATTGACACACACTGACCCACACACACACACACAGTGATGCACACTGACACACACACTCACACACAAAGTTACACACACACATTGATACACACTGACACACACACACACACACACAGTTACACTGTCGCTCACACACGCAGTGATACACACTGACACACACACACACACACACACACAGTGATACACACTGACACACACAGTGACACGCACTGACACACACACACGCACAGTGATACACACTGACCGACACACACACACACAAAGTTACACACACACATTGATACACACTGACACACACACACACACACAGTGATGCACACTGACACACACACTCACACACAAAGTTACACACACACATTGATACACACTGACACACACACACACACACACACAGTGATACACACTGACACACACAGTGACACGCACTGACACACACACACGCACAGTGATACACACTGACCGACACACACACACACACAGTGATGCACACTGACACGCACACTCACACACAAAGTGACACACACACATTGATGCACACTGACACACACACACACAGTGACACTGTCGCTCACACACGCAGTGATACACACTGACACACACACACACACGCAGTGATACACACTGACACACACACACACACACGCAGTGATACACACTGACACACACACACACACACACAGTGATACACACTGACACACACACACACGCCCAGTGATACACAATGACACACACACACACACACACAGTGACACACACTGACCCACACACACAGTGATACACACTGACACACACACACAGTGATACACACTGACACACACACACTCAGTGACACACAGTGATACACACTGACACACACACTCAGTGACACACAGTGACACACACACAGTGATACACACTGACACACACACACTCAGTGATACACACTGAACCATACACACACACAGTGATGCACACTGACACACACAGTGATGCACACTGACACACACACTCACACACACAGTGATACACACTGACACACACACACTCAGTGACACACACACAGTGATACACACTGAGACACACACACACACACAGTGATACACACTGACACATACACACACAGTGACACACACTGACCCACACACACACAGTGACACACACTGACCCACACACACACAGTGATACATGCTGACACACACACAAAGTGATACACACTGACACACACACACAGTGATACACACTGACACACACACACACAGTGATACACACTGACACACACACAGTGAAACACACTAACCCACACACACACACACACCCAGAGATACACACTGACACACACACAGTGAAACACACTGACCCACACACATAGTGATACACACTGACATACACACACACAGTGATACACACTGACACACACACAGTGACACACACTGACCCACACACGCAGTGATACACACTGACACACACACACACAGTGATACACACTGACACATACACACAGTGACACACACTGACACACACACAGTGATACACACTGACACACACACACACACATACAGTGACACTGTCCCTCACACACGCAGTGATACACACTGACACACACACACAGTGATACACACTGACACACACACACACACAGTGATACACACTGACACACACACACAGTGACACACACTGACACACACAGTGATACGCACTGGCACACACACACACACAGTGATACACACTGACACACACACAGTGATACACACTGACACACACACACAGTGACACACTCTAACCCACACACACACACACACACACAGATACACACTGACACACACACAGTGAAACACACTGACCCACACACAGGGCGATACACACTGACACACACACACACAGCGATACACACTGACACACACACACACACACACACAGCGATACACACTGACACACACACACACACACAGTGATACACACTGACACACACACACACACACAGTGATACACAGTGACACACACACAGTGACACACACTGACCCACACACACAGTGATACACACTGACACACACACAGTGATACACACTGACACACACACACAGTGACACACACTGACACACACACAGTGATACACACTGACACACACACACACAGTGACACTGTCCCTCACACACGCAGTGATACACACTGACACACACACACACAGTGATACACACTGACCCCCACACACACACACAGTGATACACACTGACACACACACACAGTGATACACACTGACACACACACACAGTGATACACACTGTCACACACACTGATACGCACTGGCACACACACACACAGTGATACACATTGACACAGACACAGTGATACAAATTGACACATACACACACAGTGATACACACTGACACACACACAGTGATACACATTGACACGTACACACACACACACAGTGATACACATTGACACACTCAGTGATACGCACTGACACACACACACACACAGTGATACACATTGACACACACACACAGTGACACACACTGACACACACACAGTGATACATACTGACACACACACACACACACACACAGTGACACTGTCCGTCACACACGCAGTGATACACACTGACCCACACACACACACAGTGATACACACTGACACACACACACAGTGATACACACTGACACACACACACAGTGATACACACTGACACACACAGTGACACACACTGACCCACACGCACTCAGTGATACACACTGAACCATACACACACACAGTGATGCACACTGACACACACACTCACACACACAGTGATACACACTGACACACACACACACAGTGATACACACTGACACACACACACTCAGTGACACACACACGGTGATACACACTGAGACACACACACACAGTGATACACACAGACACACAGTGACACACACTGACCCACACACACACAGTGATACACACTGACCCACACACACACACAGTGATGCACACTGACACACACACTCACACACACAGTGACACCCACTGACACACACATCGACACTGACCCTCACACACACTGATACACACACAGTGACACACACTGAGACACACACACACTCACAAAAACACACAGTGATACACACTGACACACACTCACACACACAGTGACACACACTGACATGCACACACACAGTGAGACACACTGACATACACACACAGTGATACACACTGACACACACACACAGTGAGACACACTGATACACACACACAGTGACACACACTAACACACACACACACACACAGTGACACTGTCCCTCACACACGCAGTGATACACACTGACACACACACACACAGTGATACACACTGACCCACACACACACACAGTGATACACACTGACACACACAGTGATACACACTGACACACACAGTGACACACACTGACCCACACGCACTCAGTGATACACACTGAACCATACACACACACAGTGATGCACACTGACACACACACTCACACACACAGTGATACACACTCACACACACACACAGTGATACACACTGACACACACACACTCAGTGACACACACACAGTGATACACACTGAGACACACACACACAGTGATACACACAGACACACAGTGACACACACTGACCCACACACACACAGTGATACACACTGACCCACACACACACACAGTGATGCACACTGACACACACACTCACACACACAGTGACACCCACTGACAGACACATCGACACTGACCCTCACAAACACTGATACACACACACACACAGTGACACACACTGAGACACACACACACTCACAAAAACACACAGTGATACACACTGACACACACTCACACACACAGTGACACCCACTGACATGCACACACACAGTGAGACACACTGACACACACACACAGTGACACACACTGACACACACACACAGTGAGACACACTGATACACACACACAGTGAGACACACTGACACACACACACACACACACAGTGAGACACACTGACACACACACACAGTGATACACACTGACACACACACACAGTGACACACACTAATACACACACACAGTGATACACACTGACACACACACACACAGTGAGACACACTGACACACACACAGTGACACACACTGACCCACACACACACACAGTGATACACACTGACACACACACAGTGACACACACTGATACACGCACACAGGGAGACACACTGACACACACACACAGTGATACACACTGACACACACACAGTGACACACACTGATACACGCACACAGTGAGACACACTGACACACACACAGTGACACACACTGATACACACACACAGTGATACACACTGACACACACTCACACACACAGTGACACACACTGACACGCACACACACAGTGAGACACACTGACACACACACAGTGATACACACTGACACACAGTGTTACACATTGACCCACACACACTCAGTGATACACACTGACAGACACACACAGTGACACACACTGACACACACACAGTGATACACACTGACACACACACACACACACAGTGACACTGTCCCTCACACACGCAGTGATACACACTGACACACACACACACAGTGATACACACTGACCCACACACACACACAGTGATGCACACTGACACACACACTCACACACACAGTGATACACACTGACACACACTCACAGTGATACACACTGACACACACACACTCAGTGACACACACACAGTGATACACACTGAGACACACACACACAGTGATACACACAGACACA
Organism: Mustelus asterias; assembly: GCF_964213995.1. NCBI lineage: Eukaryota > Metazoa > Chordata > Chondrichthyes > Carcharhiniformes > Triakidae > Mustelus > Mustelus asterias. Next base: position 352,354 of record NW_027590273.1, on the reverse strand, counting down.
CAATGACACACACTGACCCACACACACACAGTGATACACACTGACCCACACACACACACACAGTGATGCACACTGACACACACTCACACACACAGTGACACACACTGACACACACATCGACACTGACCCTCACACACACTGATGCACACACACACTGACAAAAACACACAGTGATACACACTGACACACACTCACACACACAGTGACACACACTGACATGCACACACACAGTGAGACACACTGACACACACACACACACAGTGACACACACTGACCCACACACACAGTGATACACACTGACCCACACACACACACACAGTGAGACACACTGATACACACACAGTGATACACACTGACACACACTCACACACACAGTGACACACACTGACACGCACACACACAGTGAGACACACTGACACACACACAGTGACACACACTGTTACATGCACACACAGTGATACACACTGACACACACACACTCAGTGAGACACACACACAGTGGCACACACTGACACGCACACACACAGTGAGACACACTGACACACACACACAGTGACACACACTGACACACACACACAGTGAGACACACACACAGTGGCACACACTGACATACACACAGTGACACACACTGACTCACACACAGTGATACACACTGACACACACACACAGTGACACACACTGACTCACACACACACACAGTGATACACACTGACACACACAGTGACACACACTGACTCACACACACACACAGTGATACACACTGACACACACACAGTGACACACACACACAGTGACACACAGTGACACACACATGGACACTGACCCACACACACTCACACACAGTGACACACACTGACATGCACACACACAGTGAGACACACTGACATACACACACAGTGATACACACTGACACACACACACAGTGAGACACACTGATACACACACACAGTGACACACACTGACACACACACACACACACAGTGACACGGTCCCTCACACACGCAGTGATACACACTGACACACACACACACACAGTGATACACACTGACCCACACACACACACAGTGATACACACTGACACACACAGTGACACACACTGACCCACACGCACTCAGTGATACACACTGAACCATACACACACACAGTGATGCACACTGACACACACACTCACACACACATTGATACACACTGACACACACACACAGTGATACACACTGACACACACACTCAGTGACACACACACAGTGATACACACTGAGACACACACACACAGTGATACACACAGACACACAGTGACACACACTGACCCACACACACACAGTGATACACACTGACACACACAGTGACACACACTGACTCACACACACACACACAGTGATACACACTGACACACACACAGTGACACACACACACACACAGTGACACACAGTGACACACACATGGACACTGACCCACACACACTCACACACAGTGACACACACTGACATGCACACACACAGTGAGACACACTGACATACACACACAGTGATACACACTGACACACACACACAGTGAGACACACTGATACACACACACAGTGACACACACTGACACACACACACACACACACACACAGTGACACTGTCCCTCACACACGCAGTGATACACACTGACACACACACACACACAGTGATACACACTGACCCACACACACACACAGTGATACACACTGAGACACACACACACAGTGATACACACAGACACACAGTGACACACACTGACCCACACACACACAGTGATACACACTGACACACACAGTGACACACACTGACTCACACACACACACACAGTGATACACACTGACACACACACAGTGACACACACACACACACAGTGACACACAGTGACACACACATGGACACTGACCCACACACACTCACACACAGTGACACACACTGACATGCACACACACAGTGAGACACACTGACATACACACACAGTGATACACACTGACACACACACACAGTGAGACACACTGATACACACACACAGTGACACACACTGACACACACACACACACACACACACAGTGACACTGTCCCTCACACACGCAGTGATACACACTGACACACACACACACACAGTGATACACACTGACCCACACACACACACAGTGATACACACTGACACACACACACAGTGATACACACTGACACACACAGTGACACACACTGACCCACACGCACTCAGTGATACACACTGAACCATACACACACACAGTGATGCACACTGACACACACACTCACACACACAGTGATACACACTGACACACACACACAGTGATACACACTGACACACACACACTCAGTGACACACACACGGTGATACACACTGAGACACACACACACAGTGATACACACAGACACACAGTGACACACACTGACCCACACACACACAGTGATACACACTGACCCACACACACACACAGTGATGCACACTGACACACACACTCACACACACAGTGACACCCACTGACACACACATCGACACTGACCCTCACACACACTGATACACACACACATACAGTGACACACACTGAGACACACACACACTCACAAAAACACACAGTGATACACACTGACACACACTCACACACACAGTGACACACACTGACATGCACACACACAGTGAGACACACTGACATACACACACAGTGATACACACTGACACACACACACAGTGAGACACACTGATACACAGTGACACACACTAACACACACACACACACACACACACAGTGACACTGTCCCTCACACACGCAGTGATACACACTGACACACACACACACACAGTGATACACACTGACCCACACACACACACAGTGATACACACTGACACACACACACAGTGATACACACTGACACACACAGTGACACACACTGACCCACACGCACTCAGTGATACACACTGAACCATACACACACACAGTGATGCACACTGACACACACACTCACACACACAGTGATACACACTGACACACACACACAGTGATACACACTGACACACACACACTCAGTGACACACACACAGTGATACACACTGAGACACACACACACAGTGATACACACAGACACACAGTGACACACACTGACCCACACACACACAGTGATACACACTGACCCACACACACACACAGTGATGCACACTGACACACACACTCACACACACAGTGACACCCACTGACAGACACATCGACACTGACCCTCACACACACTGATACACACACACACACACAGTGACACACACTGAGACACACACACACTCACAAAAACACACAGTGATACACACTGACACACACTCACACACACAGTGACACACACTGACATGCACACACACAGTGAGACACACTGACACACACACACAGTGACACACACTGACACACACACACAGTGAGACACACTGATACACACACACAGTGAGACACACTGACACACACACACACAGTGAGACACACTGACACATACACAGTGACACACACTGACCCACACACACTCACAGTGATACACACTGACACACACACAGTGACACACACTGATACACGCACACAGGGAGACACACTGACACACACACACAGTGATACACACTGACACACACACAGTGACACACACTGATACACGCACACAGTGAGACACACTGACACACACACAGTGACACACACTGATACACACACACAGTGATACACACTGACACACACTCACACACACAGTGACACACACTGACACGCACACACACAGTGAGACACACTGACACACACACAGTGATACACACTGACACACAGTGTTACACACTGACTCACACACAGTGATACACACTGACACACACACACTCAGTGATACACACTGACACACACACACAGTGACACACACTGACACACACACAGTGATACACACTGACACACACACACACACACAGTGACACTGTCCCTCACACACGCAGTGATACACACTGACACACACACACAGTGATACACACTGACCCACACACACACACAGTGATGCACACTGACACACACACTCACACACACAGTGATACACACTGACACACACACACAGTGATACACACTGACACACACACACTCAGTGACACACACACAGTGATACACACTGAGACACACACACACAGTGATACACACAGACACACAATGACACACACTGACCCACACACACACACACACAGTGATACACACTGACCCACACACACACACACAGTGATGCACACTGACACACACTCACACACACAGTGACACACACTGACACACACATCGACACTGACCCTCACACACACTGATGCACACACACACTGACAAAAACACACAGTGATACACACTGACACACACTCACACACACAGTGACACACACTGACATGCACACACACAGTGAGACACACTGACACACACACACAGTGACACACACTGACCCACACACACAGTGATACACACTGACCCACACACACACACACAGTGAGACACACTGATACACACACTGTGATACACACTGACACACACTCACACACACAGTGACACACACTGACACGCACACACACAATGAGACACACTGACACACACACAGTGACACACACTGATACATGCACACACAGTGATACACACTGACACACACACACACAGTGAGACACACACACAGTGGCACACACTGACACGCACACACACAGTGAGACACACTGACACACACACAGTGACACACACTGACACACACACACAGTGAGACACACACACAGTGGCACACACTGACATACACACAGTGACACACACTGACTCACACACAGTGATACACACTGACACACACACACACAGTGACACACACTGACTCACACACACACACAGTGATACACACTGACACACACAGTGACACACACTGACTCACACACACACACACAGTGATACACACTGACACACACACAGTGACACACACACACACACAGTGACACACAGTGACACACACATGGACACTGACCCACACAGACTCACATACAGTGACACACACTGACATGCACACACACAGTGAGACACACTGACATACACACACAGTGATACACACTGACACACACACACAGTGAGACACACTGATACACACACACAGTGACACACACTGACACACACACACACACACACAGTGACACTGTCCCTCACACACGCAGTGATACACACTGACACACACACACACACAGTGATACACACTGACCCACACACACTCAGTGATACACACTGACACACACACACAGTGACACACACTGACACACACACAGTGATACACACTGACACACACACACACACAGTGACACTGTCCCTCACACACGCAGTGATACACACTGACACACACACACACAGTGATACACACTGACCCACACACACACACAGTGATGCACACTGACACACACACTCACACACACAGTGATACACACTGACACACACACACAGTGATACACACTGACACACACACACTCAGTGACACACACACGGTGATACACACTGAGACACACACACACAGTGATACACACAGACACACAGTGACACACACTGACGCACACACACACAGTGATACACACTGACCCACACACACACACAGTGATGCACACTGACACACACACTCACACACACAGTGACACCCACTGACACACACATCGACACTGACCCTCACACACACTGATACACACACACACACACAGTGACACACACTGAGACACACACACACTCACAAAAACACACAGTGATACACACTGACACACACTCACACACACAGTGACACACACTGACATGCACACACACAGTGAGACACACTGACATACACACACAGTGATACACACTGACACACACACACAGTGAGACACACTGATACACACACACAGTGACACACACTAACACACACACACACACACACACACAGTGACACTGTCCCTCACACACGCAGTGATACACACTGACACACACACACACACAGTGATACACACTGACACACACACACAGTGATACACACTGACACACACAGTGACACACACTGACCCACACGCACTCAGTGATACACACTGAACCATACACACACACAGTGATGCACACTGACACACACACTCACACACACAGTGATACACACTGACACACACACACAGTGATACACACTGACACACACACACTCAGTGACACACACACAGTGATACACACTGAGACACACACACACAGTGATACACACAGACACACAGTGACACACACTGACCCACACACACACAGTGATACACACGACCCACACACACACACAGTGATGCACACTGACACACACACTCACACACACAGTGACACCCACTGACAGACACATCGACACTGACCCTCACACACACTGATACACACACACACAGTGACACACACTGAGACACACACACAGTGAGACACACTGACACACACACACACACACACAGTGAGACACACTGACACACACACACAGTGATACACACTGACACACACACACAGTGACACACACTAATACACACACACAGTGATACACACTGACACACACACACAGTGGGACACACTGACACACACACAGTGAGACACACTGACACACACACAGTGACACACACTGACACACACACACACAGTGATACACACTGACACACACACAGTGACACACACTGATACACGCACACAGTGAGACACACTGACACACACACACAGTGATACACACTGACACACACACAGTGACACACACTGATACACGCACACAGTGAGACACACTGACACACACACAGTGACACACACTGATACACACACACAGTGATACACACTGACACACACTCACACACACAGTGACACACACTGACACGCACACACACAGTGAGACACACTGACACACACACAGTGATACACACTGACACACAGTGTTACACACTGACCCACACACACTCAGTGATACACACTGACACACACACACAGTGACACACACTGACACACACACAGTGATACACACTGACACACACACACACACAGTGACACTGTCCCTCACACACGCAGTGATACACACTGACACACACACACACAGTGATACACACTGACCCACACACACACACAGTGATGCACACTGACACACACACTCACACACACAGTGATACACACTGACACACACACACAGTGATACACACTGACACACACACACTCAGTGACACACACACAGTGATACACACTGAGACACACACACACACAGTGATACACACAGACACACAATGACACACACTGACCCACACACACACAGTGATACACACTGACCCACACACACACACACACACACAGTGATGCACACTGACACACACTCACACACACAGTGACACACACTGACACACACATCGACACTGACCCTCACACACACTGATGCACACACACACTGACAAAAACACACAGTGATACACACTCACACACACAGTGACACACACTGACATGCACACACACAGTGAGACACACTGACACACACACACAGTGACACACACTGACCCACACACACAGTGATACACACTGACACACACACACACACAGTGAGACACACTGATACACACACAGTGATACACACTGACACACACTCACACACACAGTGACACACACTGACACGCACACACACAGTGAGACACACTGACACACACACAGTGACACACACTGATACATGCACACACAGTGATACACACTGACACACACACAGTGAGACACACACACAGTGGCACACACTGACACGCACACACACAGTGAGACACACTGACACACACACAGTGACACACACTGACACACACACACAGTGAGACACACACACAGTGGCACACACTGACATACACACAGTGACACACACTGACTCACACACAGTGATACACACTGACACACACACACAGTGACACACACTGCCTCACACACACACACAGTGATACACACTGACACACACAGTGACACACACTGACTCACACACGCACACACACAGTGATACACACTGACACACACACAGTGACACACACACACACACAGTGACACACAGTGACACACACATGGACACTGACCCACACACACTCACACACAGTGACACACACTGACTCACACACACACACAGTGATACACACAGTGACACACACACAGTGACACACACGTGGACACTGACCCTCACACACTGACACCAGCTTCCTGATTGGTTGAAGTGTCTGTCACTCCCGGATTTGCTCTGGGGGCGGGGCCGTTAGCTGCTGGTGTTCTGATTGGCTGACACGGCTGTCAGTCAGAAAGCTCAGCCTCTGATTGGCTCATCCGCTGTCAGTCAAAGTGCGGAGACCAGTCATTGGTGGACTTGGCTGTCAGGAAGTGAGCGGCAATTCTGATTGGCTGATTCGTGCAGTAGTCGATCTAGGCTCTGATTGGCTGAGGCAGTCAGTTAGCAATCCAGTCTCTGATTGGCTGAGGCGGTGATTTAGTGATCTCGCTCTGTGATTGGCTGAGGCGGTGATTTAATGATCCCTCTCTGTGATTGGCTGAGGCGGTGATTTAGTGATCCCGCTCTGTGATTGGCTGAGGCGGTGATTTAATGATCCCTCTCTGTGATTGGCTGAGGCGGTGATTTAGTGATCCCGCTCTGTGATTGGCTGAGGTGGTGATTTAGTGATCCCTCTCTGTGATTGGCTGAGGCGGTGATTTAGTGATCCCGCTCTGTGATTGGCTGTCAGTCAGTTTTGTTTCTTCATTAATTGAATAATTGATGTGAGCGGATATTTCACCGCGATCCTGATCTGCTCCCTGAACTTGGATTGAGTCACCGCGTAAATAAATGTGTTTGTGCAGCAATTTACATCCTGCAGCATCCATCCGACATGTTGAAATGTGAATTCAGGAAGAGTGACGTAAATAAATCCTTTCACTTTCGAATAGATAAAAAATATAACAGACACGGCCCAGAGGAGAATGAAAGCCCCGGAAATGCTGAAGAGTAAAATCATTGACTTCCTTCTGCTCTCCATCTCGGGGTCTCTGCGATTCTCTCCCTGACTCTGAGCCCTCAGTCCCTTCCGGACTCGACTGGTCACCAAAATGTGTCTGACTGTCAGAGCGTTAATCACCAGGATTAAACCGAATGGGAGCAATGGGGTTAAAACCCGATCAAACCAGGAAAATACAACCCAGCCAGGATCAGTCCAATAGCTTGTCTTTGTCACACAGCCCCACTGGACATTGTCCATTATCCACCCCGGTTCCAGTGTAAAGTACTGGGGGATGTTTCTCACAGAGAGCAGGAGGCCGGTTGTTGCCAGAACCACAGCCGCAGTTTTCCCGGTGCAATATTTAGTTTTCAGTTTCTGGCAGCGAATGGCCACAAATCGATCAAAGGAGAAAGTGATGGTGAACCAGACTGAACAGTCTCTGGCTGCAGACAGCGGGACAGAGTGAACACGACACACAGAGGTGAGGGACAGGAAACTCAGCGGGAAATAATAAACATTTATCTTGTCGAGAATGGGGTTAAAGATGATGAAGAGCAGATCCGCCGCTGCCATGGTCACCAGGTAGCGAGTGGTGCAGGTGGAGAGGCCACACTTTCCCCGACTCAGGATCACAATTCCCACTAAATTAACTGTCAGTGAAAAAGGGACAAGAGGCGGGAAATGAGTGAGTGAACATTCCCCATGTGTGAAGCCACAGTAAGGAGAGGATTTCAGCATCAATCCAATGGGGTTCCCGGGGTGGCGGGGTTGTTGGAGGAGTTGTGTTAGAGATTAACATTGCAGATTGGAAAGTAGCCAATGTAACCCCGCTGGTTAAGTAGGGACTGGGGGACAGGAAGCTGTGAATTACACATCTCTCACTTTGATGGAGCAAATCTGCACATTCTCATCATTCAAATATTTCACACAGATTGCATTTCTCACCTGATGTGTTTTCCAGGGTTAATTCAGACTGGACGGGTTTCCCAATGAGACCCAAAGTGGACAGAGATAGAATCTGCAATCCCTTCCTGCACCCAATTATCAGAGCCCACCCCGGATTGAACACCTCTCTGGACTGGACAGCTGGTGGAGCTGGAAGTCAATTCAGGATTTTTCTATTTAACTTCCCCTCTCCAGATTTCCTCCCCATTCTGACTCTCCCCCACAGCTTTTCTGCTTCTAATTTACAGATTATATCCTCTGTCCGTCTCTTTTTTCCTTTCTTCTCTCCCTCTCTCTGTGCCGTCTACTTTGCTTCCCTATCTATCTCTTCCAAAACTCTCCTTCTCTCCAACCAGCTTTATTCCCTCTATCTGGATTTCTCTCTTATCCAGTGCGTTTCCATTCTTCATTCTCATTATAACTTTACCCCATATCTCCCTATCGCTCTCCAATTGTTCTCTCTCTCCTCCTGTTTCTCCCCATATCTCTCTATCTCACCCCAGTATTGCTCTCTCCATCTCGCTTTCTCCCCATTCCTGTTCACCTCCCTGTAGAATCTCTCCCTCTCCCTTTCCAGCTTTCTTTGTGGGGATTTTAAGCACAGCATGATCCCATGGGCAGCACTGTGACCATATCTAGAGAGGACAAAGTGGGTGGGGTGGGGGGAGACATGTCATTCCCCCAGCCTGGCGCTTGGTGTAATCCTCCACCCAGCTCCATGTGAATTCTGAGTTTGGATACATATCCCCTCAGTGACAGAAAGAGATAAACTCCCCTCTTTAAACTGGGGACAAGCTGTGTCCATTCCTTTGGTAGACTTTTTAAAATGAGCCTCCCAGTAGTTATTTATGAATAAATGAATCGATCTTTTGATTGATTTGTGTAAATAAGGAATCTCAGGGCTCTGACTGAGGCTATTCTCCAGAGACAGGAAGCTGGGCACTGATTCCTAACTGGAGACCCCCAGATAAGGTGGTTCTTCCCACCCCCTCACAGCAATATGGTTTGTGGTTATTGGCAGTGTGGCTCAGAAATATTGCATCGCTCCTTTCAACACAGTGCACATGAAAGAGAGGGAAAGAAGCAGAGATATGGACAGAAATAGGAAGTTAGAAGGAGGGATGGAGTAAGAGGTGGTGGGTGTGGTTGCAAAGACCTGGCCCTAGATAAGAACATCCATCTTTACAATGAGAGAGAGCGATAGTGGCAGGAGGAGAAAAGAGAAGGAGGGAGTGGAGCAGAGACAGAGGGAGGCCCGAGGGGAGTGGAAGGTCAAAGCAGAGGTGGTGATGGAGGGACAGCATTTGAGAAAGAGAGACAGGATGTGAGGGTCTCCAGTGTGTGGTCACTAGCTGCAGCTCCACTCAAACCCTGTCAGATAGTCTGGGAGGATTTAAAAAGTGTCCTGAAGGAATCAGCAGCCGCTTCCCAAACTGAAAGAGGGAGTTGAGCGGCTTCTAGAGACTGAGAGGGGACAGGGGGTGGGCAGGATCGAGCAGGGATGGCATTTTAATTCAGGTTTAGAAGATTCTCTCTGTGGAACTCTCTCCATTTCAATGTTTCTGTCTGATTGGAAGAAATGGAGGGAAGGAAAGAGTGAGAGAGAATGAGGAGAACCAAGAATGAGAGGTTATAGAATAATAGAATCATACAAGAGCAGAAGAGGCCCTTCGGCCCATCGAGTCTGCACTGTCACATTAGAAATACCTGAAATCCCACCAAACCCCATCTGTCAGCACTTGGCCCAGAGCCCTGAATGTTATGTTGTGCCAAGTGCTTATCCACATACCTTTTAAAGGATGTGAGGCAACCCTCCTCCACCACCCTCCCAGGCAGCGCATTCCAGACCCTCACCACCCTCTGGGGAAAAACATATTTTCTCACCCCCCCCCCCCAAACCTCCTTACCCCCACCGTGAACCTATGTCCCCTCGTGACTGACCCTTCAGATATGGGGAACAGTTGCTCCTTATCCACTCTGTCCATGGCCCTCATAATCTTGTCTTCCTCGATCAGGTCGCCCCTCAGTCTTCTCTGCTAAAACGTTAATAACCCAAGCACACGCAACCTCTTTTCATAACGTTGATCTTCCATCCAAGGCAGCATCTTGGTGAATCTCCTCTGTCCCCCCATCCAGCGCAAACACATCCTTCCTATAATGTGGCGATCAGAACTGCACACAGTACTCCAGCTGGGGCCTCACCAAAGATCGAGACAATTCCAACATTACTTCCCTGCTTTTGTCATCTATGCCTCGATTGATAAAGGCAAGTGTCCCCATGTGCCATTTTCACCTCCCTACTAACATGCCCTTCTGCTTTCAAAGATCTGTGGTCAAATACGCCAAGGTCGCATTCGACCATAGATCTTCCTATAGTCTGAACATTCATTGAGTACTTCCTTGTCAAATTACTCCTTCCAAAGTGTATCAGCTCACACTTTTCAGGGTTACATTCCATTAAACGGTGTAAAACACACTCCACACTGCGAACTGCACCTTGTGCGATCTTGCTGCAGAACTTGTCTCAGTGTTAAGAGAGAGTTTTATCTTTCCAGGGAAGTGAAGGGAATTCTCCAGACTTGGGACAATGCACACACACAGAGTGGAAGGTGTGTGGGGATTTGTGTTGGGTGCTTTGGGGGAAGGGGCTCACTGCAGGTGTGCGAATGGACGCAGGGGAAGGTCTGTGTCTCATTTGATTAGTTTCACAGTGCAGCTGCTGTGGGATCTTGCTGTGCATGCCTGTCCTGGGCCTTTTGCCTGCCTTGTAACAATGATCATCCTCTTTGAAAATCGCTCACTGACTGCAAAGAAGGCTCCAAGGCCTTGAATATAAAAAAGCTTCAACCTGAACAATGGGACTGAGGGAGTTCATGATCACTTTCTGCAGAGGACTGAGGGGACATTCAGCCAATATCACATTGCTGCCTGTGGGATCTTACTGTGCGACCAATATTGCAGCCTCAGTTTGTACATTAAAACAAGAAACACACACACAGAAAACAATTATCATAAACTCTGAACTGAATTTTGAAACTGCCTCTGTGCTTTGGATCTTCCTGTGCACAAGTTGCATCAGAAATCTCTAAATTAACAGCAGTGAGGTCAGATTAACAATTAATCTCATCACTGTAAATAATTCTTGATGGCCTGGAATGAAAGTTCTTTAACGAGAAGCGGGTGTAATTGTGGAATAAAAAATGTGTGTGAAGCAGAGAGATAAATGTGAGGGTGAAATGAAATGCACAGGGTTCTATTTGAATACAGTTTGCTGTGGTGGTGATTGTCGGAGCTCTCGCTCTATGTCTGGTGTTGGGAAGCTAAGTTTGTGAAGTGTTGTCCCTTTAAAAGCTGGTTTTGTGTCCCTTTCAAGCTGCACTTGTGTCAATGCTTGGAGGCTTCAAATGCAGGTACAGCCAGAGTACACCGACTGCAACATTTGCAGCAAAGGCCAAGCATCAGCATCGCCATGGTAACAAGCTTTGCAGGTTTTTGAATTTTGAGTTCAGCCTATCAGTTCAAAGAAGGCACTCAGCTATCAGGAAGCTATCAAATGTTAATTTATTGTTGTTGACAAGATCAGATCACTCCTGGTGCAGGAAAATTCAGAGGTCATCACAGTATAAAGACAGGAGATCAACTGCCTGCCTGCAGTTCAACTGAAGGGCTGCCACCTCTCAAAGCCCAGAGAGGGAAAGAGCAGCTCTCTCCAGCTTTGATTATCACTGAATAGACCTCTCCATCTATCGATCTGAATCAGAAGTAACTCGCAAGCAGCGGAATAGAAAGACGAACGCCAAAGGTTTTCCTAAATTATGTTCTTTTTTTTTCTGTTAATGAATGTCCTTGTGTTTATTTGAACTGCATTCCAGTAGAATCTTACTTTAATCACAATGCTACTTCTTTATCTAAAGTTCCCTGCTGGTTAAATACATAAATTGTTAATTGTTCACTTAAATTGAGTGTCAGATATTTCTGTTGGTTAACCACTGAATGTTAATGAAGAACAGTTCACACCTTCCCACACACTTTTCACACATCACAAAGCAAGGTATTCCTCTTCGGGGAATTTGGCGTGGCTTGTTAAAAGGGCATCAACCTCTGTCTCATGTCACTGTCTCTCTATCTGTGTCTCTGTGTCTCCATTGTGTGGCTTGTGAGAGAGAGGGAGTGAGAGAGTTGGGGGACAGGCTGAGGAAAGGCTGATGTTACAGAATGTGGGAGTGAGAGAGAAACGGGAGGATCAGGTTAAACAGGGGGAGAGATAGCTGAACATTGTGGAGTTGGGGTGGAGGGAAAATGTCACAGGATTCGGGGGTACAGGGTTTCCTGAGAGCAGTAACTGCTGATGTCCCTGTCACATCTTTCCAGAAAGCGTGATGTTCAAACACTCCAATCCTGAGACAGTCTGTTTTGAAATGTATCCTGAGGAAATGAACAGTTTCTTCCCAGTTGAGGTTTTAGCCACTTGCCTCCTGGGCTGGGCGGTGTGGAAACATTGCTACCCATGGGATCGTGCTGTGCATCAATGACTTGCAGCATTTACAGAACTGCAAATGGTAACCACACAACTTAAAAGGGAAATTTGGGAGGGTGGAGGGGATAAAAATCAAACCCCTGGCCTTGGTAAAGACTTATGCTCAATCCCTGTGTCCTGTTTGTGTTTTTAGACAGGGTGGTGCGATTTGGAGGATTTATTATTTTTTATGAGGGAGTGGGTAGGGCAGGGGGTTCAATATCTCGGCCTCTGTCACCACAACGTTCCCTCTCTCTCTCCAACCATTTGCTTCAATGTTGCATCCTGTAATTAATGTAAAATAAAATCCCCTTGCGTTTTGTTTTATTGTTGTGGGGTGTGTGAGGGGTGTGCGGACGGGACAGCGGGTGGGGAACAGTGGTTCCCTTTTCCCCTCTCGCCCTTTCCCTCCATGTGTGGGATGTTTTGGGGCTGGAAAGGACAGTTCTGTTTCACTGGGGTGGCGAGAATCCTGTTCTTTGTCCCCAAGGGTTATTGCATCCTCTGGGACTAGGCCTCAATTCAAGGCCTAATCTCAGGGCCCTCAGGATGCCTTTTCCATTCGCTTCATTCCATACAGTTACTGTGTTTAATTTTATGAGGTCAATCATTAAATAAAACTGCAGCAGCCGCGGCAATTCATTCCACTCAGGATGCAATTGTCGGTTTTCAAACTCTCTCACCCAACGTTCTTGTTCGATTGTGTTATCAGTGAGGGAGAGAGAGAAAAAGAGGAAGGTGTAAGAGAGAGAGAGAGAAGGCCGAGAGGAAGGGAGAGGTGAGAAGATAAAGTGTCGGGGGGAGGGGGTTGGGGGGGGAGGGAGTGTGGGTGGGGGGAGAAAGGACGTGTTTAGGGGGTCCTCCACTGTATCATTCCAGCCGAGCTCCCCAGTCATTGAAACATATAAACTAGAAGCTTGAGTAGGAGCCTGCGCCACCATTCAATTTTATTGTGGCTGATCATCAAATTTAATAACTTGATTCACCCTGACCCCAAATCCTTTTATCCCTTTAGCCCCGAGAGCTATATCTCATTTATTTTTGAAGTCACAGAATGCCTGTGAATTCCACACATTCACCACCCTCTGACTGAAGAAATTTCTCCTCCCCTCAGTTCTAAAAAGGTTTTCCCTTATCATCAAACTAAGACAGCGAGTTGTGGACTCCCCCACCATTGGTAACTTTCTTTCTGAATCGACCCGTTCGAATCCTGTTTGAATTTTATAAGTTTCTATGAGATCCCCTCTCACTATTCTGAATGCAATTGTCTTAACAACATTCGGTGGTAGTGAATCCCACACATTCACCACCCTCTGACTGAATAAATTTCTCCCCACCTCAGCTCCAAAAGGTTTGTCCCTAATTCTAAAACTATGACCCCGAGTTCTCGACTCCCCCACCATTGGGAACATTCTTTCTGAATCGACCCTGCCTCATTCTGTTAGAATTTAATACGTTTCTATGAGGTCCCTCTCACTCTATAAATTTCTACTGAATATAATCCTAACCAATCTAATCTCTCCTCATATTACAGACCTGCCATCCCAGGAATCAGCCTGGTAAACCGTCGCTGTACTTCCTCTATAGCAAGGACATCCTTCCTCAGATCAGGACACCAAAACTGTACAAAACTCTCCAGGTGTGGCCTCACCAATCCTTTATAAATTGCAGCAAATCATCCCTATCCCTCAATAGGAATCATGTCGCTATGAAAGCTTACAGACCATTTAGCTCCATTCCTGCCTGCTGTACCTGCCTGGTTCCGTGCAGTGAATGATGCACGAGGAGACCAAGGTTTTGATGAGAATCCACCTCCCTCAATTTACACCCATTCAATAATAACTTGTCTTCCTAATATTCCTACCAGAGTCGATATCCTCACAGTGATCCACATTAAACTGCATCTGCCATGCGTATGACCACACCCTCAGACTGTCCAAATCACGCTGAATATTCTCTGCATCCTCCTCACAGTTCACCCTCCCACCCAGCTTTGTACCATCTGCAAATTTGGAGATGATGCATTCAGTAACCCTTCTGGGAGACTAAATAAACCACATCCACTGGTTCCCCTCGGTCAACTCTACTAGTTCCACCCTCAAACAATTCCAAGATATTCCAATCATGATTTCCCTTTAGTAAATCCATGCTGCCTTTGTCTGATTATGGCACTGCCTTCCAAATGCCGAGTTATCAAATCCTTGAAATTTGACTCTTGCAACTTCCCCAGCACCGACGTTAGGCTCACTGGTCTATAGTTCACTGTTTTCTCTCTCCAGTCCTGTCTGAATACCGGGCTTGCATTAGCTACCCTCCAGTCTGTAGGAATCAGCCCAGAGTCCAATAAAATGGGAAAATAACCACCATTGGACCTCTTATTCCCAGGAAGACTTCCTTAAGTACTCTGGGATGAAGATTATCAGGACCTGGAGATATATCCACCTTCAATCCCATCATTTTCCCCAAAACCATTTCTCTACAAATTCAAATTTCCTTCAGCTTCTCTCTAAAACTTGTTCCTCTCAGAACTTTTGGCATGTTATTCATGTCTTCCTTTCTGAAGATCGAAGCAATCTTCAATTTAATTCCTCAGCTATTACTTTGTCCCCGTTAGAGTATCTCCCATTTCTGACTGCAAAGGTCCTAGTTTGTCAATCTGTTCCTCTTTACATACCGATACATATTTTTTGAAGTCAGTTGTCATGTTCCACGTTAGATTACTTTCATACCCTATTTTTCTTTCCTGAATCAATCCCTTGCTGCTCCCAAAAGGATGGATTTATAAACAGTGATTGTGTTACTGAGGGTGAATCTGTGATGATGTGTTTTAGCTTTTCACCAAATCACACCTACAATTGTGTTTTAAATCTGGCTGCTCCCACATTGCAGTGTGATTGTGGGATCTTGCTGTGCAGGATGACCAGCAGCATTTCTGAAATGACACAGGAACATTTTATTTTCCTCAGAAACCCTCTAACCCTCCTGCTGCTGACCTTAGTCTACACACCTTGGACATTGACCCCTCTGCTCAGGGGAAGAAGTTTCTTCTTAACTATCCTGTCTTTGTCCCTCATAATTTTGAACACCTCAATGATGTCCGCACTCCGCCTTCACTGTTCTGTGGAAAGCAACCCCAGCCTAACCAACCTGTCTTCACTGCGGAAACACTGCTGTCCAGGCAACATCCTGGTGAATCTCCTTTGCGTTCCTTCCAGAGCAATCACATCCTCCGTCTAGTGAGGCTACCAGAACTCCTCACAGTCCTCGAGCTGAAGACAAATGAGTGTTTCATACATCTCCATCATCACCTCCCTGCTCCTATCTTCGATACATCAGCTAATAAAGAAAATTGTCATGTCTGCCTTCTTAAGCAGCTGATCATCAGAAGTTACCCACTGGAATGGAAAACAATAGAAGGTTTATGTTCTTTCTTGAGTTTAAACAGAAATTAAATTTTTGAAAAATTCAAAGAGCAGTTGTCCAGTCACAACCTCAACATTAAAAAAATAAATGAACTAACTTCAAAAGAGTAAAAAAATATGCAAGTAAAACAGGCTGTGATAAAGAGTATTCAGCACATGTTCCAAAATTAAGATCATTCTTGACAGATTTCATTGAATAATTTTCCCAATTATCAGGAATGATCTGGTCGATGTCCGACACATGGCGTTTCCAGATACCTTCAGTAAGTTAACAGACTTCAGTAAACTCAGAGCAAGTGGAGTTCGAGGACCAGCAGCAGAATGACTCGAAGCTGGTTACAAAGACACAACACAGGGAGTGGGAGTTGAAGGGATTTACTCTGATTGCTGGAAGGTGGGAAGTGGGTTTCCACAAGGATCAGCGCTGGGATCACTTTCCTTCACCATTTACATCAACAACATGGAATCAAGAAGCAAAATTATAGTTCCAAAATTTACCAACCAATCCAAACTGAGAATGAGAATGAGCAGAGTGGAAGAATACAACTCAACACAATAACACATTAATCATAAATTATAAACTTGGGTATTGGAATTGGAAATTAATTGCACCACAGCTCAGTGTCAGGTTCTTCATTCTGATCAGAACAATATGTTTCCCAATCACTCTGTAGAAATCAAGTATCTGAATGTTTTCGAGGAGTTCAGGGCTTCAGGTGATCAGATTCACAAATCGCTTTCAGAAGCAACACAGTTTGGACAGAACCACAACAACCCAGAAAAAAACCCATTGGAGTTCATTTATAGATTAATGGAAATGCGAGAAAATCACAACATTTTTGAAATACAAATCACAGAATATTGCCCCTCTGTTATTGGTTTGTTTAAATATCAGGAACTAGCTGAAACCTGTTTCTTTTCAATACATAACCGAGTTACCGAGCCATCTCACATCACACACTGACCACAAAACATCATTAGAACAAAACCAATCGCTTCCTATTTCCAAGCTATTCCAAAGATTAAACACAGAGACAGCTCCATGGAATGGAGATCTCACTCACCCAACAAAAATTATATATCATTGAAATTAAACCAACTTATTTCATTCCAGTACTTTTTTACAATCACAATACAATTCGACTCGGATAGATAGTACCAGAAATAGATGGATACTTCAATCAGGTATACCACTCTGGTGAACAACAAGACACAATGATTATAATTCTACACTGACAACTACATCCTGCAATACTTGTTAACTTGTGTCAGGTATTCCACTCTGGTTACTGATCCACAATCAAAGGTTGATTTTATTCTGACTCCCACTAAATTTTATTTCAGGTTGATATCGCTGTAACTGAAATCCAACCTAACATTACACAAGATTCCACTAAATACAATGACTTCATTGATTACTGAGCCTATGAATTACGTGCAGAGTTAGTTGTGTCAGTTGATGAAAAGGATTAAAACCACAGAGACATTTCAAGTAACTTGATTTAAGTGAATTACATCTTTCACCTGGTCTCTGTATAACAGTGACAATGAGATCAGCATGGAGCATTTGCATTCAGAGTTTAAAATCAGAGAGCCGCTCACACACAGGTTTACACAACCTCAATGGTTAGAGTCACTCACCGGGAACACCAATAATGGCAATGATTGGGTAGATTATTTTCGCAGCCATGTCGATTGGATCATGCATCTTCAGTGTGAAGTGATGTGTCCCTTCGAGCTGCTGGCAGTCTCTCTGTCTCAAACTCTGAGGTTACCTATTCCCAAAGCCTTTAATATATACACTGCAGAATCACCTCAGGGACACTGAGGGAGCAACAAGACTTGTAAAAAATATTTGAACAAACAGATTACGACATTGAGTTCAGTGATGGATAATTATCTTTCGATAAAATTAAATCTTTCCAAACACTGGATTCTGTTGATCACATTTATCATCTAATAACAAGTGGAAAGATGCTGTCCACTCAAACACCATCAGTCCCATCTCTCGATCACACATTGTTTCAGTGATATCTGTCACTGGGTTGTGACGTTTCAGTAATAAAGTTTCAAATGTCACCGTGTCTCTCTCTGTGTGGTATTTAACTGTGGACATTCAGTGATGTGAATTAAGTGGGTTCTGGGTGAACATAGATTGTAAAATGATGTTAATCAATAATCTGGAACTGTTTAACCTCAGACCCTCAGAGCCTGCAGCAGATACAAACACATCATCTCTTAGAGCAGTAAATATGCAGATTTAACTGTGACAAGTAACGCACAGACACCAACTGATACAGGCCCCACATCTGATACACAACCTTATGGGGGGAGGGAAATGGGTCCAGATGTGGAGACAGAGAGAGAGAGACAGGACCTGCGAATGTGGAAGGGATTGTGTGGAAGCAGATATTGTGAGAGGAATGGTGTTCATAATAATAATAACTGAAACTCAGAGGAAGACAGCTCCATCGTAATGGACCCTGTGCTGTGTTCACATTAAATAGATCAGCTGGAGTATTGTGTCCTGTTCTGGGTCACACACTTTAGACAAGGTGTGATGACATTGGCAAGAGAAATGGAGGAGAATGTCCAACAGGAAAGAGGGAACTGTGGTGAGAGAGAGGGAGAAAAATGGGCAGAGAGAGTGATGGATACAGAGTGGGTAAGAGGTCGAGGAAGACAAATGAGGTGAGTGGGAGATGCAGTGCGAATGAGAGAGAGAGGTGTGCGTGTGGACTGAGAGAGTGAGAGACACAGAATAGAGATGGGCTGAGGGGGAGAATTGGGTGGGGTGAGAGAGACAGAAGTGGGGTCAGATAAAGAGAAGGGGTGAGAGGTGGGGAGAGAAGGATCAGTGATATGAAGTGGCCTGAGAGAAGCTGTGTTGTGGGGCAGAGGGAGGGAGTGAGTGGGAGTGGGAGTTTGTGAGAGGAAAGTGTGAGTGAGGGAGTGAATGTTACAGAGGGATTGTGTGAAAGAGTGTGTGAGAAGTGTGAGTGTGCAAGCGTGTGAGCGTGCAAGTGTGTGAGTTTGCATGTGTGTTTTTGTGTGTGTGGGTGCATGCAGTATATAAAGAGAGGGAGTGTGACAGAGGGAGCGAGAGTGTGGGAGTGTGTGAGGGTGACACAGGGAGGCAGAGGGCGTGCGGATTGTGTCAGGTCTGAGAGTGCTTGATAGTGTCTGTGCTTGTGGGTGTTTTTGTCATGGAAGATTGAAGATTAGAGTGTGTCTGTCTGTGAGCGTGTCCACGAGAGACAGCTTGTGATTGTGCACATGTATGTTAGTGTGTGTACCAGAGAATGTGAGTGTGTGTTTGTGTGAGAGTGTGTTAGAGAGTGTGTGTTTGGGACAGTGATGATATACAAATTCCTGAATGTGCATTTGAGAGGGTGTGTGAGTGATGTGAGAGTGTGAGTTTGTGTAAGTGTGTGTGAGAGAGTGTGTGAGTGTGTAATATTGTGTAAATGTGTGTGTGGGAGAGTGTACGTGAGTTGGTGAGGGTGTGTGTGAGTGTACGCGAGTTGGTGAGGGTGTGTGTGTGAGTGTACGCGAGTTGGTGAGGGTGTGTGTGTGAGTGTGCGTGAGCTGTTGAGAGTGCGTGTGTGAGTGTACGTGAGTTGGTGAGGGTGTGTGTATGAGTGTACATGAGTTGGAGAGGGTGTGTGTGAGAGTGTACGTGAGTTGGTGAGGGTGTGTGTGAGTGTACGTGAGTTGGTGAGGGTGTGTGTGTGTGTACGTGAGTTGGTGAGGGTGTGTGTGAGTGTACATGAGTTGGTGAGGGTGTGTGTGTGAGTGTACATGAGTTGGTGAGGGGGTGTGTGAGTGTACGTGAGTAGGTGAGGGTGTGTGTGAGTGTACATGAGTTGGTGAGGGTGTGTGAGTGTACGTGAGTTTGTGAGGGTGTGTGTGTGAGTGTACGCGAGTTTGTGAGGGTGTGTGTGTGAGTGTACGTGAGTTGGTGAGGGTGTGTGTGTGAGTGTACGTGAGTTGGTGAGGGTGTGTGGGAGTGTACGTGAGTTCGTGAGGGTGTGTGAGTGTACGTGAGTTGGTGAGGGTGTGTGTGTGAGTGTACGCGAGTTTGTGAGGGTGTGTGTGAGAGTGTTCGTGAGTTGGTGAGGTTGTGTGTGTGTGAGTGTACGTGAGTGGTTAGGGTGTGTGTGGGTGTGCACGCGAGATGTTGGGGGTGTGTGTGAGTGTACATGAATTGGTGAGGGTGTGTGTGTGAGTGTACGCGAGTTGGTGAGGGTATGTGTAAGTGTGCGCGAGCTGGTGAGGGTGCATGTGCGTGAGTGTATGCAAGTTGGTGAGGGTGTGTGTTTGAGTGTACGCAAGTTGGAGAGGGTGAGTCTGTGTGTGAGTTGGTGGGGGTGTGTGTGTGTTTGTCCGTGAGTTGGTGAGGGTGTGTGTGTGAGTGTACGTGAGATGGTGAGGGTGTATGTGTGAGTGTACGTGAGTTGGTGGGGGTGTGTGTGTGTTTGTCCGTGAGTTGGTGAGGGTGTGTGTGTGTGAGTGTACGCGGGTTGGTGAGGGTTTGTGAGTGTACGTGAGTTGGTGAGGTTGTGTGTGTGAGTGTACGCGGGTGGGTGAGGGTGTGTGTGTGAGTGTACGTGAGTTGGTGAGGGTGTGCGTGTGAGTGTCCGTGAGTAGGTGAGGGAGTGTGTGTAAGTGTACATGAGTTGGTGGGGGTGTGTGTGAGTGTACGCGGGTTGATGAGGTTGTGTATGTGAGTGGACGCGAGTTGGTGAGGGTGTGTGTGTGAGAGTACGCGAGTGGGTGAGGTTGTGTGTGAGTGTACGTGAGTTGGTGAGGGTGTGTGTGTGAGTGTGCGTGAGTTGTTGAGGGTGTGTGTGTGAGTGTACGCGAGTTGGTGAGGGTGTGTGTGTGAGTGTACGTGAGTTCGTGAGGGTGTGTGTGAGTGTACGTGTCTTGGTGAGGGTGTGTGTGACTGTACGCGAGTTGGTGAGGGTGTGTGTATGAGTGTACATGAGTTGGAGATGGTGAGTGTGAGAGTGTACGTGAGTTGGTGAGGGTGTGTGTGAGTGTACGTGAGCTGTTGAGAGTGCGTGTGTGAGTGTACGTGAGTTGGTGAGGGTGTGTGTGTGTACGTGAGTTGGTGAGGGTGTGTATGAGTGTACATGAGTTGGAGATGGTGAGTGTGAGAGTGTACGTGAGTTGGTGAGGGTGTGTGTGAGTGTACGTGAGTTGGTGAGGGTGTGTGTGTGTGCACGTGAGTTGGTGAGGGTGTGTGTGTGAGTGTACATGAGTTGGTGAGGGTGTGTGTGAGTATACGTGAGTAGGTGAGGGTGTGTGTGAGTGTACATGAGTTGGTGAGGGTGTGTGAGTGTACGTGAGTTGGTGAGGGTGTGTGTGTGAGTGTACGTGAGTTGGTGAGGGTGTGTGAGTGTACGTGAGTTGGTGAGGGTGTGTGTGTGCGTGTACGTGAGTTGGTGAGGGTGTGTGGGAGTGTACGTGAGTTGGTGAGGGTGTGTGAGTGTACGTGAGTTGGTGAGGGAGTGTGTGTGTGTACGTGAGTTGGTGAGGGTGTGTGTGTGTGTACGTGAGTTGGTGAGGGTGTGTGTGTGAGTGTACGCGAGTTGGTGAGGGTGTGTGGGAGTGTACGTGAGTTGGTGAGGGTGTGTGTGTGAGTGTACGCGAGTTTGTGAGGGTGTGTGTGTGAGTGTACATGAGTTGGTGAGGGTGTGTGTGTGAGTGTACATGAGTTGGTGAGGGGGTGTGTGAGTGTACGTGAGTCGGTGATGGTGTGTGTGAGTGTACATGAGTTGGTGAGGGTATGTGAGTGTACGTGAGTTGGTGAGGGTGTGTGTGTGAGTGTACGCGAGTTTGTGAGGGTGTGTGTGTGAGTGTACGTGAGTTGGTGAGGGTGTGTGTGTGAGTGTACGCGAGTTGGTGAGGGTGTGTGTGTGAGTGTACGTGAGCTGTTGAGAGTGCGTGTGTGAGTGTACGTGAGTTGGTGAGGGTGTGTGTATGAGTGTACATGAGTTGGAGATGGTGAGTGTGAGAGTGTACGTGAGTTGGTGAGGGTGTGTGTGAGTGTACGTGAGTTGGTGAGGGTGTGTGTGTGTGTACGTGAGTTGGTGAGGGTGTGTGTGTGAGTGTACATGAGTTGGTGAGGGGGTGTGTGAGTGTACGTGAGTAGGTGAGGGTGTGTGTGAGTGTACATGAGTTGGTGAGGGTGACTGAGTGTACGTGAGTTGGTGAGGGTGTGTGTGTGAGTGTACGCGAGTTTGTGAGGGTGTGTGTGTGAGTGTACGTGAGTTGGCGAGGGTGTGTGTGTGAGTGTACGTGAGTTGGTGAGGGTGTGTGGGAGTGTACGTGAGTTGGTGAGGGTGTGTGAGTGTACGCGAGTTTGTGAGGGTGTGTGTGTGAGTGTACGTGAGTTGGTGAGGGTGTGTGTGTGAGTGTACGTGAGTTGGTGAGGGTGTGTGTGAGAGTGTACGTGAGTTGGTGAGGTTGTGTGTGTGTGAGTGTACGTGAGTGGTTAGGGTGTGTGTGTGTGCAGGCGAGATGTTGGGGGTGTGTGTGAGTGTACATGAATTGGTGAGGGTGTGTGTGTGAGTGTACGCGAGTTGGTGAGGGTATGTGTAAGTGTGCGCGAGCTGGTGAGGGTGCATGTGCGTGAGTGTATGCAAGTTGGTGAGGGCGTGTGTTTGAGTGTACGCAAGTTGGAGAGGGTGAGTCTGTGTGTGAGTTGGTGGGGGTGTGTGTGTGTTTGTCCGTGAGTTGGTGAGGGCGTCTCTGTGAGTGTACGTGAGATGGTGAGGGTGTATGTGTGAGTGTACGTGAGTTGGTGGGGGTGTGTGTGTGTTTGTCCGTGAGTTGGTGAGGGTGTGTGTGTGAGTGTACGCGAGTTGGTGAGGGTTTGTGAATGTACGTGAGTTGGTGAGGTTGTGTGTGTGAGTGTACGCGGGTGGGTGAGGGTGTGTGTGTGAGTGTACGTGAGTTGGTGAGGGTGTGCGTGTGAGTGTCCGTGAGTAGGTGAGGGAGTGTGTGTAAGTGTACATGAGTTGGTGGGGGTGTGTGTGAGTGTACGCGGGTTGATGAGGTTGTGTATGTGAGTGTACGCGAGTTGGTGAGGGTGTGTGTGTGAGAGTACGCGAGTGGGTGAGGTTGTGTGTGAGTGTACGTGAGTTGGTGAGGGTGTGTGTGTGAGTGTGCGTGAGTTGGTGAGG
Source organism: Mustelus asterias (assembly GCF_964213995.1). Taxonomy (NCBI): domain Eukaryota; kingdom Metazoa; phylum Chordata; class Chondrichthyes; order Carcharhiniformes; family Triakidae; genus Mustelus; species Mustelus asterias. Next base: position 327,296 of record NW_027590273.1, on the reverse strand, counting down.
GTGTGTGTGAGTGTACGCGAGTTGGTGAGGGTGTGTGTGTGAGTGTACGTGAGTTGGTGAGGGTGTGTGAGTGAGTGTACGCGAGTTGGTGAGGTTGTGTGTGTGAGTGTACGTGAGTTGCTGAGGGTGTGTGTGTGAGTGTACGTGAGTTGGTGAGGGTGTGTGTGAGTGTACGTGAGTTGGTGAGGGTGTGTGCATGAGTGTACGTGAGTTGGTGAGGGTGTGTGTGTGAGTGTACGTGAGTTGGTGAGGGTGTGTGTGTGTGTGTACGTGAGTTGGTGAGGTTGTGTATGTGAGTGTACGCGAGTTGGTGAGGGTGTGTGTGTGAGAGTACGCGAGTGGGAGAGGTTGTGTGTGAGTGTACGTGAGTTGGTGAGGGTGTGTGTGTGAGTGTGCGTGAGTTGGTGAGGGTGTGTGTGAGTGTACGCGAGTTGGTGAGGGTGTGTGTGTGAGTGTACGTGAGTTGGTGAGGGTGTGTGAGTGAGTGTACGCGAGTTGGTGAGGTTGTGTGTGTGAGTGTACGTGAGTTGCTGAGGGTGTGTGTGTGAGTGTACGTGAGTTGGTGAGGGTGTGTGTGAGTGTACGTGAGTTGGTGAGGGTGTGTGCATGGGTGTACGTGAGTTGGTGAGGGTGTGTGTGTGAGTGTACGTGAGTTGGTGAGGGTGTGTGTGTGTGTGTACGTGAGTTGGTGAGGGTGTGTGTGTGAGTGTACGTGAGTTGGTGAGGGTGTGTGTGTGTGTGTACGTGAGTTGGTGAGGGTGTGTGTGTGAGTGTACGCGAGTTGGTGAGGGTGTGTGTGTGAGTGTACGTGAGTTGGTGAGGGTGTGTGTGAGTGTACGTGAGTTGGTGAGGGTGTGTGCATGAGTATACGTGAGTTGGTGAGGGTGTGTGTGTGAGTGTACGTGAGTTGGTGAGGGTGTGTGTGTGTGTGTACGTGAGTTGGTGAGGGTGTGTGTGTGAGTGTACGTGAGTTGGTGAGGGTGTGTGAGTGTACGTGAGTTGGTGAGGGGGTGTGTGAGTGTACGCGAGTTGGTGTGGGTGTGTGTGTGAGTGTACGTGAGTTGGTGAGGGTGTGTGTGTGAGTGTACGTGAGTTGGTGAGGGTGTGTGTGTGTGTGTACGTGAGTTGGTAAGGGCGTGTTTGTGAGTGTATGTGAGTTGGTGAGGGGGTGTGTGAGTGTACGCGAGTTGGTGAGGGTGTGTGTACGTGAGTTGCTCACTGTTTAGAGTGAACCTTGGGGATTGTGTCACTGTTTAGATTGATTCTTGGAGTTTGTGTCAGTATTTAGAGTGATCCTTGGGGATTGTGTCAGTATTTAGAGTGATCCTTGGGGATTGTGTCATTATTGAGAGTGATCCTTGAGGATTGTGTCACTATCAGGGGTGATTCTAGGGGATTGTGTCAGTATTTAGAGTGATCCTTGGGGGTTGTGTCACTATTTAGAGTGATCCTTGGGGATTGTGTCACTATTTAGAGTGATCCTTGGGGAAAGTGTCACTATTTAGAGTGATCCTTGGGGATTGTGTCACTATTTAGAGAGATCCTTGGGGAAAGTGTCACTATTTAGAGTGATCCTTGGGGTTTGGCTCACTATTTTGAGAGATCCTTGGAGTTTGTGTCAGTATTCAGAGTGATCCTTGGGGATTGTGTCTTTTTTTAGAGTGACCCTTGGGGATTGTGTCACTATTGGAGAGATCTTTGGGGAATGTGTCACTATTTAGATTGATCCTTGGGGATTGTGTCAGTATTTCGAGTGATCCTTGGGGATTGTGTCACTATTTGGAGTGACCCTTGGGGATTGTGTCACGAAATAGAGTGATCCTTGGGGATTGTGTCAATATTCAGAGTGATCCTTGGGGATTGTGTCATTATTTAGAGAGATCCTTGGGGATTGTGTCACTATTTAGAATGATCCTTGGGGATTGTGTCACTATTTAGAGTGATCCTTGGAGATTGTGACACTATTTAGAGTGATCCTTGGGGATTTTGACACTATTTCGAGTGATCCTTGGGGATTGTGTCACTATTTCGAGTGATCCTTGGGTATTGTGTCACTATTTAGAGTGATTCTTGGGGATTGTGACACTATTTATAGTGATCCTTGGGGATTGTGTCACTATTTAGAGTGATCCTTGGGGGTTGTGACACTATTTAGAGTGATCCTTGGAGTTTGTGTCACTATTTAGAGTGATCCTTGGCGATTGTGACACTATTTAGAGTGATCCTTGGGGATTTTGACACTATTTAGAGTGACCCTTGGGGATTGTGTCACTATTTCGAGTGATCCTTGGGTATTGTGTCACTATTTAGAGTGATTCTTGGGGATTGTGTCACTATTTATAGTGATCCTTGGGGATTGTGTCACTATTTAGAGTGATCCTTGGGGGTTGTGACACTATTTAGAGTGATCCTTGGAGTTTGTGTCACTATTTAGAGTGATCCTTGGCGATTGTGACACTATTTAGAGTGATCCTTGGGGATTGTGACACTATTTAGAGTGATCCTTGGGGATTGTGTCACTATTTAGAGTGGTCCTTGGGCATTGTGTCACTATTTAGAGTTATCCATGTGGATTGTGTCACTATTTAGAGTGATCCTTGGGGATTGTGTCACTATTTTGAGTGATCCTTGGGGATTGTGTCACTATTTAGAGTGATCCTTGTGGGTTGTGTCACTATTTAGACTGATCCATGTGGATTGTGTCACTATTTAGATTCATCATTGGGAATTGCGTCACGATTTAGAGTGATCCATGGGGATTGTGTCACTTTTTAGTGAGATCCTTGAAGATTGTGTCAATATTTAAAGTGATCCTTGGGGATTGAGTCACTATTTGGAGTTATCCTTGGGGATTGTGTCACTGTTTAGAGAGATCCTTGGGAATTGTGTCAGTATTTAGTGTGACCCTTGGGGATTGTGTCACTATTTGGAGTGATCCTTGGGGATTTTGTCACTATTTGGAGTGATCCTTGGGCATTGTGTCACTATTTAGAATGATCCTCGAGGATTCTGTCATTATTTAGAGTGATCATTGGGCATTGTGTCAATATTTAGGATGATCCTTGGGGATTGTGTCACTATTTTGAGTGATCCTTGGGGATTGTGTCACTATTTAGAGTGATCCATGGGGATTGAGTCACTATTTAGAGTGATCATTGGGGATTGTGTCACGATTTAGAGTGATCCTTGGGGATTGTGTCACTATTTAGAGTGATCCTTGGGCATTGTGTCACTATTTAGAGTTATCCATGTGGATTGTGTCACTATTTAGAGTGATCCTTGGGGATTGTGTCACTATTTTGAGTGATCCTTGGGGATTGTGTCACTATTTAGAGTGATCCTTGTGGGTTGTGTCACTATTTAGACTGATCCTTGGGGATTGTGTCACTATTTAGAGTGATCCTTGGGGGTTGTGACACTATTTAGAGTGATCCTTGGAGTTTGTGTCACTATTTAGAGTGATCCTTGGCGATTGTGACACTATTTAGAGTGACCCTTGGGGATTGTGACACTATTTAGAGTGATCCTTGGGGATTGTGTCACTATTTAGAGTGATCCTTGGGCATTGTGTCACTATTTAGAGTTATCCATGTGGATTGTGTCACTATTTAGAGTGATCCTTGGGGATTGTGTCACTATTTTGATTCATCATTGGGAATTGCGTCACGATTTAGAGTGATCCATGGGGATTGTGTCACTTTTTAGTGAGATCCTTGAAGATTGTGTCAATATTTAAAGTGATCCTTGGGGATTGTGTCACTATTTGGAGTTATCCTTGGGGATTTTGTCACTGTTTAGAGAGATCCTTGGGGATTGTGTCAGTATTTAGTGTGACCCTTGGGGATTGTGTCACTATTTGGAGTGATCCTTGGGGATTTTGTCACTATTTGGAGTGATCCTTGGGCATTGTGTCACTATTTAGAATGATCCTCGAGGATTCTGTCATTATTTAGAGTGATCATTGGGCATTGTGTCAATATTTAGGATGATCCTTGGGGATTGTGTCACTATTTGGAGTGATCCTTGGGGATTGTGTCACTATTTTGAGTGATCCTTGGGGATTGTGTCACTATTTAGAGTGATCCATGGGGATTGAGTCACTATTTAGAGTGATCATTGGGGATTGTGTCACGATTTAGAGTGATCCTTGGGGATTGTGTCACTATTTAGAGTGATCCTTGGGCATTGTGTCTCTATTTAGAGTTATCCATGTGGATTGTGTCACTATTTAGAGTGATCCTTGGGGATTGTGTCACTATTTTGAGTGATCCTTGGGGATTGTGTCACTATTTAGAGTGATCCTTGTGGGTTGTGTCACTATTTAGACTGATCCATGTGGATTGTGTCACTATTTAGATTCATCATTGGGAATTGCGTCACGATTTAGAGTGATCCATGGGGATTGTGTCACGTTTTAGTGAGATCCTTGAAGATTGTGTCAATATTTAAAGTGATCCTTGGGGATTGTGTCACTATTTGGAGTTATCCTTGGGGATTGTGTCACTGTTTAGAGAGATCCTTGGGGATTGTGTCAGTATTTAGTGTGACCCTTGGGGATTGTGTCACTATTTGGAGTGATCCTTGGGGATTTTGTCACTATTTGGAGTGATCCTTGGGCATTGTGTCACTATTTAGAATGATCCTCGAGGATTCTGTCATTATTTAGAGTGATCATTGGGCATTGTGTCAATATTTAGGATGATCCTTGGGGATTGTGTCACTATTTGGAGTGATCCTTGGGGATTGTGTCACTATTTTAGAACATAGAACATAGAACATTACAGCGCAGAACAGGCCCTTCGGCCCACGATGTTGCACCGACCAGTTAAAAAAAAAACTGTGACCCTCCAACCTAAACCAATTTCTTTTCGTCCATGAACCTATCTACGGATCTCTTAAACGCCCCCAAACTAGGCGCATTTACTACTGATGCTGGCAGGGCATTCCAATCCCTCACCACCCTCTGGGTAAAGAACCTACCCCTGACATCGGTTCTATAACTACCCCCCCTCAATTTAAAGCCGTGCCCCCTCGTGCTGGATTTCTCCATCAGAGGAAAAAGGCTATCACTATCCACCCTATCTAAACCTCTAATCATCTTATATGTTTCAATAAGATCCCCTCTTAGCCGCCGCCTTTCCAGCGAAAACAATCCCAAATCCCTCAGCCTCTCCTCATAGGATCTCCCCTCCATACCAGGCAACATCCTGGTAAACCTCCTCTGCACCCTCTCCAAAGCCTCCACATCCTTCCTGTAATGTGGGGACCAGAACTGCACACAGTACTCCAAGTGCGGCTGCACCAGAGTTGTGTACAGTTGCAACATAACGCTACGACTCCTAAATTCAATCCCCCTACCAATAAACGCCAAGACACCATATGCCTTCTTAACAACCTTATCTACTTGATTCCCAACTTTCAGGGATCTATGCACACATACACCTAGATCCCTCTGCTCCTCCACACTATTCAAAGTCCTCCCGTTAGCCCTATACTCAACACATCTGTTATTCCTACCAAAGTGAATTACCTCACACTTCTCCGCATTAAACTCCATCCGCCACCTCTCGGCCCAACTTTGCAACCTGTCTAAGTCTTCCTGCAAACTACGACACCCTCCTCACTGTCTACCACACCACCGACTTTGGTGTCATCAGCAAATTTGCTAATCCACCCAACTATACCCTCATCCAGATCATTAATAAATATTACAAACAGCAGTGGCCCCAAAACAGATCCCTGAGGTACACCACTTGTAACCGCACTCCATGATGAATATTTACTATCAACCACCACCCTCTGTTTCCTATCCGCTAGCCAATTCCTGATCCAATTTCCTAGATCACCCCCAATCCCATACATCTGCATTTTCTGCAGAAGCCTACCATGGTGAACCTTATCAAACGCCTTACTAAAATCCATATATACCACGTCCACTGCCTTGCCCCCATCCACCTCCTTGGTCACTTTCTCAAAAAACTCAATAAGGTTAGTAAGGCACGACCTACCTGCCACAAAACCATGCTGACTATCACCTATCAATTCATTACTCTCCAAATAACTATAAATCCTATCCCTTATAATTTTTTCCAACATCTTGCCGACAACAGAAGTGAGACTCACCGGTCTATAATTCCCGGGGAAGTCTCTGTTCCCCTTCTTAAACAATGGGACAACATTCGCTAACCTCCAATCTTCTGGTACTATACCAGAGGCCAACGACGACCTGAAGATCAGAGCCAGAGGCTCTGCAATCACTTCTCTTGCCTCCCAGAGAATCCTTGGATAAATCCCATCCGGACCAGGGGATTTATCTATTTTCAGACCCTCCAGAATATCCTGCACATCCTCCTTATCAACTGTAATACTGTCTATTCTACTCCCTTGCAACCCAGTGTCCTCCTCAGCTATATTCATGTCCCCTTGCGTGAACACCGAAGAGAAATATTGGTTCAATGCTTCACCAATCTCCTCCGGTTCCACACATAACTTCCCTCTGCCATCTATAACTGGCCCTAAACTTGCCCTAACCAACCTTCTGTTCTTGACATACCTATAGAACGCCTTAGGATTCTCTTTAACCCTATCCGCCAAAGTCTTCTCATGTCCCCTTTTAGCCCTTCTAAGCTCGCTCTTCAACTCCCTCTTAGCCAATCTAAAGCTTTCTAGTGCACTACCCGAGTGCTCACGTCTCATCCGAACATAAGCCTCCTTTTTCTTTTTAACCAACAAAGAAACTTTTTTGGTGCACCACGGTTCCCTAGCCCTACCAATTCCTCCTTGCCTGACAGGGACATACCTATCACAGACTCGCAGTAGCTGCTCCTTGAAAAAACTCCACATGTCGGACGTTCCCAGTCCCTGTAATCTCCTAGTCCAACCTATGTTTCCTAATTCTCTCCTAATAGCCTCATAATTACCCTTCCCCCAGCTAAAACCACTGGCCCGAGGTTCATGCCTATCCCTTTCCATCACTAAGGTGAACGTAACCGAATTGTGGTCACTATCACCAAAATGCACACCAACTTCCAAGTCTAGCACCTGGTCTGGCTCATTTCCCAGCACCAGATCCAATATAGCCTCACCTCTAGTTGGCCTGTCTACATACTGAGTCAAAAAACCTTCCTGCACGCTTTGAACAAAAACTGACCCCTCTAACGAGCTAGAGCTATAACAATTCCAGTCAATATTAGTCAAGTTAAAATCCCCCATAACAATTGCCCTATTACTTTCACTCCTAAGCAGGATTGACTCCGCAATCCTTTCCTCAACCTCTCTAGAACTTTTAGGAGGTCTATAAAAGACTCCCAACAGGGTGACCTCTCCTCTCCTATTTCTAATCTCCGCCCATACTACCTCAACAGATAAGTCCTCATCAAACCTCCTCTCTGACACTGTGATACAATCTCTGACCAATAATGCTACCCCTCCCCCTCTTCTACCTCCTTCCCTACTTCGACTAAAACATTTGAACCCCGGGACCTGCAGCATCCATTCCTGCCCCTGCTCTATCCATGTCTCTGAAATAGCCACAACATCGAAGTCCCAGGTACTGATCCACGCTGCAAGTTCACCCACTTTATTGCGAATACTCCTGGCATTGAAGTATACACATTTCAAACCCTGCTCCACCCCACCTCTGCAATGCCGTGCATTGCAGTCCCCATCCATGCATCCCTCACTTTCAGCCCCACTACTCAGGATCCCTCCCCCCCCCCCGAATCAGTTTAAACCTCCCTGCATGGCCTTAGCAAATTTACCCCCCAGGATATTGGTCCCCTTCTGATTAAGGTGTAGACCATCCTTCTCATAGAGGTCACACCTTCCCCAGTACGAGCCCCAATTGCTTAAGTACCTGAACCCCTCCCTCCTGCACCATCCCCTCAGCCATGAATTCAAACCTTCCCTCTCCCTATTCCTCTCTAAACTATCCCGTGGTACAGGCAAGAGTCCAGAGATAACCACTCTGTCAGTCTTGGCCTTTAGTTTCCACCCCAACTCCATAAATCCCTGCCTAATATCCCCTTCCCCTATCCTCCCTATTTTGAGTGATCCTTGGGGATTGTGTCACTATATAGAGTGATCCTTGGGGATTGTGTCACTATTTCGAATGATCCTTGGAGATTGTGTCACTATTTATAGTGATCCTTGTGCATTGAGTCACTATTAAGAGTAACCTTGCGGATTGTGTCACTATTTAGAGTGATCCTTGGGGATTGTGTCACTATTTAGAGTGATCCTTGGGGATTGTGACACTATTTAGAGTGATCCTTGGAGTTTGTGTCTCTATTTAGAGTGATCCTTGGCGATTGTGACACTATTTAGAGTGATCCTTGGGGATTGTGACACTACTTAGAGTGATCCTTGGGGATTGTGTCACTATTTCGAGTGATCCTTGTGCAGTGAGTCACTATTTAGAGTGACCTTGGGGATTGTGTCATGATTCAGACTGATCCTTGGGGATTGTGTCACTATTTTGAGTGATCCTTGGGGATTGTGTCACTATTTAGAGTGATCCTTGGGGATTGTGTCACTATTTCGAATGATCCTTGGGGATTGTGTCACTATTTATAGTGATCCTTGTGAATTGAGTCACTATTAAGAGTAACCTTGGGGATTGTGTCACTATTTAGAGTGATCCTTGGGGATTGTGTCACTATTTTCAGTGATCCTTCAGGATTGTGTCACTATTTTGAGTGATCCTTGGGGATTGTGTCACTATTCAGAGTGTTACTTGGGGATTGTGTAACTATTTAGAGAAGATCCTTCGTGATTGAGTCACTAATTAGCGTGATCCTTGGGGATTGAGGCACTATTTAGAGTGATCCTTGGGGGTTGTGTCAGTATTGAGAGTGATCCTTGTGGTTTGTGTCACTATTTAGCGTGATCCTTGGGGATTGTGTCACTATTTAGAAAGTTCCTTGTGGATTGTGTCTTTATTTAGAGTGATCCTTGGGGATTGTGTCACTATTTAGAGTGATCCTTGTAGATTGTGTCACTTTTGTGTGTGATCCTTAGGGATTGTGTCACTAATTAGAGTGATCCTTGGGGAATGTGTCACTATTGAGAGTGATCCTTGGGGATTGTGTCACTATTTGTAGTGATCCTCGGGACTGTGTCATTATTTAGAGTGATTCTTGGGGATTGTGTCACTATTTAGGGTGATCCTTGTGGATTGTGTCACTATTTAGAGTGATCCTTGGGGATTGTGTAACTATTTAGAGTGATCCTTGGGGATTGTGTCACTATTTAGAGTGATTCTTGGGGATTGTGTCACTATTTAGAGTGATCCTTGTGTATTGAGACACTATTTAGAGTGACCTTGGGGATTGTGTCTCTATTTAGAGTGATTATTGGGGATTGTGTCACTATTTATAGTGATCCTTGGGGATTGTGTCACTATTTCGAGTGATCCTTGGGGATTGTGTCACTATTTAGAGTGATCCTTGTGCATTGAGACACTATTTAGAGTGACCTTGGGGATTGTGTCTCTATTTAGAGTGATTATTAGGGATTGTGTCACTATTTAGGGTGATTCTTTGGGATTGTGACACTATTTAGAGTGATCCTTGGGGATTGTGTCACTTTTTAGAGTGATCCTTGGGGATTGTGTCACTATTTTGAGTGATCCTTGGGGATTGTGTCACTATTTAGAGTGATCCTTGGGGATTGTGTCACTATTTCGAATGATCCTTGGGGATTGTGTCACTATTTATAGTGATCCTTGTGAATTGAGTCACTATTAAGAGTAACCTTGGGGATTGTGTCACTATTTAGAGTGATCCTTGGGGATTGTGTCACTATTTTGAGTGATCCTTCAGGATTGTGTCACTATTTTGAGTGATCCTTGGGGATTGTGTCACTATTCAGAGTGTTACTTGGGGATTGTGTAACTATTTAGAGAAGATCCTTCGTGATTGAGTCACTAATTAGAGTGATCCTTGGGGATTGAGGCACTATTTAGAGTGATCCTTGGGGATTGTGTCAGTATTGAGAGTGATCCTTGTGGTTTGTGTCACTATTTAGCGTGATCCTTGGGGATTGTGTCACTATTTAGAAAGTTCCTTGTGGATTGTGTCTTTATTTAGAGTGATCCTTGGGGATTGTGTCACTATTTAGAGTGATCCTTGTAGATTGTGTCACTTTTGTGTGTGATCCTTAGGGATTGTGTCACTAATTAGAGTGATCCTTGGGGAATGTGTCACTATTGAGAGTGATCCTTGGGGATTGTGTCACTATTTGTAGTGATCCTCGGGGACTGTGTCATTATTTAGAGTGATTCTTGGGGATTGTGTCACTATTTAGGGTGATCCTTGTGGATTGTGTCACTATTTAGAGTGATCCTTGGGGATTGTGTAACTATTTAGAGTGATCCTTGGGGATTGTGTCACTATTTAGAGTGATCCTTGGGGATTGTGTCAATATTTTGAGAGATCCTTGGGGATTGTGTCACTATTTAGAGTGATCCATGGGGATTGTGTCACTGTTTAGAGTGATTCTTGGGGATTGTGTCACTATTTAGAGTGATCCTTGTGTATTGAGACACTATTTAGAGTGACCTTGGGGATTGTGTCTCTATTTAGAGTGATTATTGGGGATTGGGTCACTATTTATAGTGATCCTTGGGGATTGTGTCACTATTTCGAGTGATCCTTGGGGATTGTGTCACTATTTAGAGTGATCCTTGTGCATTGAGACACTATTTAGAGTGACCATGGGGATTGTGTCTCTATTTAGAGTGATTATTGGGGATTGTGTCACTATTTAGGGTGATTCTTTGGGATTGTGACACTATTTAGAGTGATCCTTGGGGATTGTGTCACTTTTTAGAGTGATCCTTGGGGATTGTGTCACTATTTTGAGTGATCCTTCAGGAATGTGCCACTATTTTGAGTGATCCTTGGGGATTGTGTCACTATTCAGAGTGTTACTTGGGGATTGTGTCACTATTTAGAGAAAATCCTTGGTGACTGAGTCACTAATTAGAGTGATCCTTGGGGATTGAGGCACTATTTAGAGTGATCCTTGGGGATTGTGTCACTATTTTGAGTGATCCTTCAGGAATGTGTCACTATTTTGAGTGATCCTTGGGGATTGTGTCACTATTCAGAGTGTTACTTGGGGATTGTGTCACTATTTAGAGAAAATCCTTGGTGACTGAGTCACTAATTAGAGTGATCCTTGGGGATTGAGGCACTATTTAGAGTGATCCTTGGGGATTGTGTCATTATTTAGAGTGATTCTTGGGGATTGTGTCAATATTTACTGTGATCCTTGGGGATTGTGTCTCTATTTAGAGTGATCCTTGGGGATTGTGTCATTATTTGGAGTGATCCTTGATGATTGTGCCACTATTTCGAGTGTTCCTTGGGGATTGTGTCACTTTTTTGGGTGATCCTTCGGGATTGTGTCACTATTTGGAGTGATCTTTGGGGACTGTGTCACTATTTAGAGTGATCCTTGGGGATTGTGTCTCTATTTAGAGTGATCCTTGGGGAATGTGTCACTATTTAGAGTGATCCTTGGGGATTGTGTCACTATTTAGAGTGATCCTTGGGGATTGTCTCACCATTTAGAGTGATCCTTGGGGATTGTGTAACTATTTAGAGAGATCCTTGGGGACTGTGTCACTATTTAGAGTGATCCTTGAGGATTGTGTCACTGTTTAGAGAGATCCTTGGGGATTGTGTCACTGATTAGAGTGATCCTTCGGGATTGTGAGAGTATTTTGAGAGATCCTTGGGGATTGTGTGACTATTTAGAGTGATCCATGGGGATTGTGTGACTATTTAAACAAGATCCTTGGGGATTGTGTCACTATTTAGAGTGATCCTTCAGGAATGTGTCACTATTTTGAGTGATCCTTGGGGATTGTGTCACTATTCAGAGTGTTACTTGGGGATTGTGTCACTATTTAGAGAAAATCCTTGGTGACTGAGTCACTAATTAGCGTGATCCTTGGGGATTGAGGCACTATTTAGAGTGATCCTTGGGGATTGTGTCATTATTTAGAGTGATTCTTGGGGATTGTGTCAATATTTACTGTGATCCTTGGGGATTGTGTCTCTATTTAGAGTGATCCTTGGGGATTGTGTCATTATTTGGAGTGATCCTTGATGATTGTGCCACTATTTCGAGTGTTCCTTGGGGATTGTGTCACTTTTTTGGGTGATCCTTCGGGATTGTGTCACTATTTGGAGTGATCTTTGGGGACTGTGTCACTATTTAGAGTGATCCTTGGGGATTGTGTCTCTATTTAGAGTGATCCTTGGGGATTGTGTCACTATTTAGAGTGATCCTTGGGGATTGTGTCACTATTTAGAGTGATCCTTGGGGATTGTCTCACCATTTAGAGTGATCCTTGGGGATTGTGTAACTATTTAGAGAGATCCTTGGGGACTGTGTCACTATTTAGAGTGATCCTTGAGGATTGTGTCACTGTTTAGAGAGATCCTTGGGGATTGTGTCACTGATTAGAGTGATCCTTCGGGATTGTGAGAGTATTTTGAGAGATCCTTGGGGATTGTGTGACTATTTAGAGTGATCCATGGGGATTGTGTGACTATTTAAACAAGATCCTTGGGGATTGTGTCACTATTTAGAGTGATCCTTGGGGATTGTGTCAGTATTTAGAGTGATCCTTGGGGATTGTGTCACTATTTGGCGTTATCCTTGGGGATTGTGTCACTGTTTAGAGAGATCCTTGGGGATTGTGTCAGTGTTTAGAGTGACCCTTGGGGATTGTGTCACTATTTGGAGTGATCCTTGGGGATTGTGTCACTATTTGGACTGATCCTTGGGGATTGTGTCACTATTTAGACAAGATCCTTGGGTATTGTGTCACTATTTAGAGTGATCCTTGGGGATTGTGTCAGTATTTAGAGTGACCCTTGGGGATTGTGTCACTATTTGGAGTGATCCTTGGGGATTGTGTCACTATTTGGACTGATCCTTGGGGATTGTGTCACTATTTGGAGTGATCCTGGGGGATTGTGTCTCTATTTGGAATGATCCTTGGGGATTGTGTCACTATTTAGAGTGTTCCCTGGGGATTGTGTCATTATTTGGAGTGATCCTTGATGATTGTGCCACTATTTCGAGTGTTCCGTGGGTATTGTGTCACTTTTTTGGGTGATCCTTGGGGATTGTGTCACTATTTGGAGTGATCCTTGGGGAATGTGTCACTATTTAGAGTGATCCTTGGGGATTGTGCCTCTATTTAGAGTGATCCTTGGGGATTGTGTCACTATTTAGAGTGATCCTTGGGGTCTGCGTCACTATTTAGAGAGATCCTTGGGGATTGTGTCACTATTTAGAGTGATCCTTCGGGATTGTGACAGTATTTTGAGTGATCCTTGGGGATTGTGTCACTATTTGGAGTTATCCTTGGGGATTGTGTCACTGTTTAGAGAGATCCTTGGGCATTGTGTCACTATTAGTGGTGACCTTGGGGATTGTGTCACTATTTAGAGTGATCCTTGGGGTTTGTGTCAGTATTTAGAGTGATCCTTGGGGATTGTGTCACTATATGGAGTGATCCTTGTGGGTTGAATCAATATTTACTGTGATCCTTGGGGATTGTGACTATTTAGAGTGATCCTTGGGGATTGTGTCACTATTTAGAGTGATCCCTGGGGCTTGTGTCATTAGTTATAGTGATCCTTGAGGATTGTGTCACTATTTCGAGTGTTCCTTGGGTATTGTGTCACTTTTATGGGTGATCCTTGGGGATTCTGTCACTATTTAGAGTGATCCTTGCGGATTGTGTCACAATTTTGAGTGATCCTTGCGGATTGTGTCACTATTTCGAGTGTTCCTTGGGGATTGTGTCACTATTTGGAGTGATCTTGGGGATTGTGTCTCTATTTAGAGTGATCCTTGGGGATTGTGTCACTATTTAGAGTGATCCTTGGGGATTGCTTCACTATTTAGAGTGATCCTTGGGGTCTGTGTCACTATTTAGAGTGATCCTTGGGAATTGTCTCACTATTTAGAGTGATCCTTGGGGATTGTGTCACGATTTAGAGTGATCCTTGTGGATTGTGTCACTATTAGGGTTGTTCTCCTTGGAAAGACGGAGAATGAGGGGAGATCTAATAGAGGTATACAAGATTATGAAGGGTATAGATAGGGTGAACAGTGGGAAGCTTTTTCCCTGGTCGGAGGTGACGATCACGAGGGGTCACGGGCTCAAGCTGAGAGGGGCGAAGTATAACTCGGACATCAGAGGGACGTTTTTTACACAGAGGGTCGTGGGGGCCGGGAATGCGCTGCCACGTAGGGTGGTGGAGGCAGGCACGCTGACATCGTTTAAGACTGACCTGGATAGTCACATGAGCAGCCTGGGAATGGAGGGATACAAACGATTGGTCTAGTTGGACCAAGGAGCGGCACAGGCTTGGAGGGCCGAAGGGCCTGTTTCCTGTGCTGTACTGTTCTTTGTTCTTTGTTTGTTATTTAGAGAGATCCTTGGGAATTGTGTCACTATTTAGAGTGATCCTTGGGGATTGTGTCACTATTTCGAGTGATCCTTGGGGATTGTGACACTATTTAGAGTGATCCTTGGGGATTGTGACACTATTTAGAGTGATACTTGGGGATTGTGTCACTATTTCGAGTGATCCTTGGGGATTGTGTCACTTTTTAGTGTGATCCTTGAACATTGTGTCAATATTTAGAGTGATCCTTGGGGATTGTGTCACTGTTTGGAGTTATCCTTGGGGATTGTGTCACTGTTTAGAGAGATCCTTGGGGATTGTGTCAGTATTTAGAGTGACCCTTGGGGATTGTGTCACGAATTGGAGTGATCCTTGGGGATTGTCTCACTATTTGGAGTGATCCTCGGGCATTGTGTCTCTATTTAGAATGATCCTCGAGGATTCTGTCATTATTTAGAGTGATCATTGGGCATTGTGTCAATATTTAGGGTGATCCTTGGGGATTGTGTCACTTTTTAGAGTGATCCTTGGGGATTGTGTCACTATTTTGAGTGATCCTTCAGGAATGTGTCACTATTTTGAGTGATCCTTGGGGATTGTGTCACTATTTCGAGTGTTCCTTGGGGATTGTGTCACTATTTGGAGTGATCTTGGGGATTGTGTCTCTATTTAGAGTGATCCTTTGGGATTGTGTCACTATTTGGAGTGATCCTTGGGGATTGTGTCACTATTTGGACTGATCCTTGGGGATTGTGTCACTATTTAGACAAGATCCTTGGGTATTGTGTCAATATTTAGAGTGATCCTTGGGGATTGTGTCAGTATTTAGAGTGACCCTTGGGGATTGTGTCACTATTTGGAGTGATCCTTGGGGATTGTGTCACTATTTGGACTGATCCTTGGGGATTGTGTCACTATTTGGAGTGATCCTGGGGGATTGTGTCTCTATTTGGAATGATCCTTGGGGATTGTGTCACTATTTAGAGTGTTCCCTGGGGATTGTGCCATTATTTGGAGTGATCCTTGATGATTGTGCCACTATTTCGAGTGTTCCGTGGGTATTGTGTCACTTTTTTGGGTGATCCTTGGGGATTGTGTCACTATTTAGAGTGATCCTTGGGGATTGTGTCACTATTTGGAGTGATCCTTGGGGAATGTGTCACTATTTAGAGTGATCCTTGGGGATTGTGCCTCTATTTAGAGTGATCCTTGGGGATTGTGTCACTATTTAGAGTGATCCTTGGAGTCTGCGTCACTATTTAGAGAGATCCTTGGGGATTGTGTCACTATTTAGAGTGATCCTTCGGGATTGTGACAGTATTTTGAGTGATCCTTGGGGATTGTGTCACTATTAGGAGTTATCCTTGGGGATTGTGTCACTGTTTAGAGAGATCCTTGGGCATTGTGTCACTATTTAGAATGATCTTCAAGGATTGCGTCACTATTTAGAGTGATCCTTGTGCATTGAGTCACTATTAGGGGTGACCTTGGGGATTGTGTCACTATTTAGAGTGATCCTTGGGGATTGTGTCACTATTTTGAGTGATCTTTGGGGATTGTGTCACTATTTTGAGTGATCCTTGGGGATTGTGTCACTATTTAGACAAGATCCTTGGGGATTGTGTCACTATTTAGAGTGATCCTTGGGGTTTGTGTCAGTATTTAGAGTGATCCTTGGGGATTGTGTCACTATATGGAGTGATCCTTGTGGGTTGAATCAATATTTACTGTGATCCTTGGGGATTGTGACTATTTAGAGTGATCCTTGGGGATTGTGTCACTATTTAGAGTGATCCCTGGGGCTTGTGTCATTAGTTATAGTGATCCTTGAGGATTGTGTCACTATTTCGAGTGTTCCTTGGGTATTGTGTCACTTTTTTGGGTGATCCTTGGGGATTCTGTCACTATTTAGAGTGATCCTTGCGGATTGTGTCACTATTTTGAGTGATCCTTGCGGATTGTGTCACTATTTCGAGTGTTCCTTGGGGATTGTGTCACTATTTGGAGTGATCTTGGGGATTGTGTCTCTATTTAGAGTGATCCTTGGGGATTGTGTCACTATTTAGAGTGATCCTTGGGGATTGATTCACTATTTAGAGTGATCCTTGGGCTCTGTGTCACTATTTAGAGTGATCCTTGGGAATTGTCTCACTATTTAGAGTGATCCTTGGGGATTGTGTCACGATTTAGAGTGATCCTTGTGGATTGTGTCACTATTAGGGTTGTTCTCCTTGGAAAGACGGAGAATGAGGGGAGATCTAATAGAGGTATACAAGATTATGAAGGGTATAGATAGGGTGAACAGTGGGAAGCTTTTTCCCTGGTCGGAGGTGACGATCACGAGGGGTCACGGGCTCAAGCTGAGAGGGGCGAAGTATAACTCAGACATCAGAGGGACGTTTTTTACACAGAGGGTCGTGGGGGCCGGGAATGCGCTGCCACGTAGGGTGGTGGAGGCAGGCACGCTGACATCGTTTAAGACTCACCTGGATAGTCACATGAGCAGCCTGGGAATGGAGGGATACAACGATTGGTCTAGTTGGACCAAGGAGCGGCACAGTCTTGGAGGGCCGAAGGGCCTGTTTCCTGTGCTGTACTGTTCTTTGTTCTTTGTTTGTTATTTAGAGAGATCCTTGGGAATTGTGTCACTATTTAGAGTGATCCTTGGGGATTGTGTCACTGTTTGGAGTTATCCTTGGGGATTGTGTCACTATTTAGAGTGATCCTTGGGGATTGTGTCACTATTTCGAGTGATCCTTGGGGATTGTGACACTATTTAGAGTGATCCTTGGGGATTGTGACACTATTTAGAGTGATCCTTGGGGATTGTGTCACTATTTCGAGTGATCCTTGGGGATTGTGACACTATTTAGAATGATCCTTGGGGATTGTGTCACTTTTTAGTGTGATCCTTGAAGATTGTGTCAATATTTAGAGTGATCCTTGGGGATTGTGTCACTGTTTGGAGTTATCCTTGGGGATTGTGTCACTGTTTAGAGAGATCCTTGGGGATTGTGTCAGTATTTAGAGTGACCCTTGGGGATTGTGTCACGAATTGGAGTGATCCTTGGGGATTGTCTCACTATTTGGAGTGATCCTCGGGCATTGTGTCTCTATTTAGAATGATCCACGAGGATTCTGTCATTATTTAGAGTGATCATTGGGCATTGTGTCAATATTTAGGGTGATCCTTGGGGATTGTGTCACTACTTGGAGTGATCCTTGGGGATTGTGTCACTATTTATAGTGATCCTCGGGGATTGTGTCACTATTTCGAGTGATCCTTGGGGATTGTGCCTCTACTTAGAGTGATCCTTGGGGATTGTGTCACTATTTAGAGTGATCCTTGGGGATTGTGCCACTATTTAGAGTGATCCTTGGGGATTGTGTCACAATTTAGAGTGATCCTTGGGTATTGTGTCACTGTTTAGAGTGATTCTTGGGGATTGTGTCACTATTTATAGTGAACCTTGGGGATTGTGTCACTATTTCGAGTGATCTTTGGGGATTGTGCCACTATTTAGAGTGATCCTTGTGCATTGAGACACTATTGAGAGTGATCCTTGGGGATTGTGTCACTATTTAGAGTGATCCTTGGGGATTGTGTCACTATTTGGAGTGATCCTTGGGCTTTGTGTCACTATTTAGAATTATCCTCGAGGATTCTGTCATTATTTAGAGTGATCATCGGGCATTGTGTCAATATTTAGCATGATCCTCGGGGATTGTGTCACTATTTGGAGTGATCCTTGGGGAATGTGTCACTATTTTGAGTGATCCTTGCGGATTGTGTCACTATTCAGAGTGATCCTTGTGGATTGTGTCACTATTTCGAATTATCCTTGGGGATTGTGTCACTATTGATAGTGATCCTTGTGCATTGAGTCACTATTAAGAGTCACCTTGCGGATTATGTCACTATTTAGAGTGATCCTTGGGGATTGTGTCACTATTTTGAGTGATCCTTGGGTATTGTGTCACTATTTAGAGTGATCCTTGTGGATTGTGTCACTATTTAGAGTGATCCTTGGGGATTGTGTCACTATTTTGAGTGATCCTTGGGGATTGTGTCACTATTCAGAGTGATACTTGGGGATTGTGTAACTATTTAGAGGAGATCCTTGGGGATTGTGTCACTATTTAGAGTGATCCTTGGGGATTGAGACACTATTTAGAGTGAACCTTGGGGATTGTGTCAGTATTTAGAGTGATCCTTGGGGATTGTGTCACTATTCAGAGTGATCCTTGTGGATTGTGTCACTATTTAGAGTGATCCTTGGGGATTGTGTCACTATTTTGAGTGATCCTTGGGGATTGTGTCACTATTCAGAGTGATACTTGGGGATTGTGTAACTATTTAGAGGAGATCCTTGGGGATTGTGTCACTATTTAGATTGATCCTTGGGGATAGTGTCAGTATTTAGAGTGATCCTTGGGGATTTTGTCACTACTCAGAGTGATCCTTGGGGATTGTGTCACTATATGGAGTGATCCTTGTGGGTTGAGTCAATATTTACTGTGATCCTTTGGGATTGTGTCTATTTAGAGTGATCCTTGGGGATTGTGTCACTATTTAGAGTGATCCCTGGGGCTTGTGTCATTAGTTATAGTGATCCTTGAGGATTGTGTCACTATTTCGAGTGTTCCTTGGTTATTGTGTCACTTTTTTGGGTGATCCTTGGGGATTCTGTCACTATTTAGAGTGATCCTTGCGGATTGTGTCACTATTTTGAGTGATCCTTGCGGATTGTGTCACTATTTCGAGTGTTCCTTGGGGATTGTGTCACTATTTGGAGTGATCTTGGGGATTGTGTCACTATTTAGAGTGATCCTTGGGGTCTGTGTCACTATTTAGAGTGATCCTTGGGGATTGTCTCACGATTTATAGTGATCCTTGGGGATTGTGTCACGATTTAGAGTGATCCTTGTGGATTGTGTCACTATTAGGGTTGTTCTCCTTGGAAAGATGGAGAATGAGGGGAGATCTAATAGAGGTATACAAGATTATGAAGGGTATAGATAGGGTGAACAGTGGGAAGCTTTTTCCCTGGTCGGAGGTGACGATCACGAGGGGTCACGGGCTCAAGCTGAGAGGGGCGAAGTATAACTCAGACATCAGAGGGACGTTTTTTACACAGAGGGTCGTGGGGGCCGGGAATGCGCTGCCAGGTAGGGTGGTGGAGGCAGGCACGCTGACATCGTTTAAGACTCACCTGGATAGTCACATGAGCAGCCTGGGAATGGAGGGATACAAACGATTGGTCTAGTTGGACCAAGGAGCGGCACAGGCTTGGAGGGCCGAAGGGCCTGTTTCCTGTGCTGTACTGTTCTTTGTTCTTTGTTTGTTATTTAGAGAGATCCTTGGGAATTGTGTCACTATTTAGAGTGATCCTTGGGGATTGTGTCACTGTTTGGAGTTATCCTTGGGGATTGTGTCACTATTTAGAGTGATCCTTGGGGATTGTGTCACTATTTCGAGTGATCCTAGGGGATTGTGACACTATTTAGAGTGATCCTTGGGGATTGTGACACTATTTAGAGTGATCCTTGGGGATTGTGTCACTATTTCGAGTGATCCTTGGGGATTGTGACACTATTTAGAATGATCCTTGGGGATTGTGTCACTTTTTAGTGTGATCCTTGAAGATTGTGTCAATATTTAGAGTTATCCTTGGGGATTGTGTCACTGTTTGGAGTTAACCTTGGGGATTGTGTCACTGTTTAGAGAGATCCTTGGGGATTGTGTCAGTATTTAGAGTGACCCTTGGGGATTGTGTCACGAATTGGAGTGATCCTTGGGGATTGTCTCACTATTTGGAGTGATCCTCGGGCATTGTGTCTCTATTTAGAATGATCCTCGAGGATTCTGTCATTATTTAGAGTGATCATTGGGCATTGTGTCAATATTTAGGGTGATCCTTGGGGATTGTGTCACTTTTTAGAGTGATCCTTGGGGATTGTGTCACTATTTATAGTGATCCTCGGGGATTGTGTCACTATTTCGAGTGATCCTTGGGGATTGTGCCTCTATTTAGAGTGATCCTTGGGGATTGTGTCACTATTTAGAGTGATCCTTGGGGATTGTGCCACTATTTAGAGTGATCCATGGGGATTGTGTCACAATTTAGAGTGATCCTTGGGTATTGTGTCACTGTTTAGAGTGATTCTTGGGGATTGTGTCACTATTTATAGTGAACCTTGGGGATTGTGTCACTATTTCGAGTGGTCTTTGGGGATTGTGTCACTATTTAGAGTGATCCTTGTGCATTGAGACACTATTGAGAGTGATCCTTGGGGATTATGTCACTATTTAGAGTGATCCTTGGGGATTGTGTCACTATTTGGAGTGATCCTTGGGCATTGTGTCACTATTTAGAATGATCCTCGAGGATTCTGTCATTATTTAGAGTGATCATCGGGCATTGTGTCAATATTTAGCATGATCCTCGGGGATTGTGTCACTATTTGGAGTGGTCCTTGGGGAATGTGTCACTATTTTGAGTGATCCTTGCGGATTGTGTCACTATTCAGAGTGATCCTTGGGGATTGTGTCACTATTTCGAATTATCCTTGGGGATTGTGTCACTATTGATAGTGATTCTTGTGCATTGAGTCACTATTAAGAGTAACCTTGCGGATTATGTCACTATTTAGAGTGATCCTTGGGGATTGTGTCACTATTTTGAGTGATCCTTGGGTATTGTGTCACTATTTAGAGTGATCCTTGTGGATTGTGTCACTATTTAGAGTGATCCTTGAGGATTGTGTAACTATTTAGAGGAGATCCTTGGGGATTGTGTCACTATTTAGAGTGATCCTTGGGGATTGAGACACTATTTAGAGTGAACCTTGGGGATTGTGTCAGTATTTAGAGTGATCCTTGGGGATTGTGTCACTATTTAGAGTGATCCTTGTGGATTGTGTCACTATTTAGAGTGATCCTTGGGGATTGTGTCACTATTTTGAGTGATCCTTGGGGATTGTGTCACTATTCAGAGTGATACTTGGGGATTGTGTAACTATTTAGAGGAGATCCTTGGGGATTGTGTCACTATTTAGATTGATCCTTGGGGATAGTGTCAGTATTTAGAGTGATCCTTGGGGATTTTGTCACTATTCAGAGTGATCCTTGGGGATTGCGACACTATTTAGAATGAACCTTGGGGATTGTGTCAGTATTTAGAGTGATCCTTGGGGTTTGTGTCACTATTTAGAGTGATCTTTGGGGATTGTGTCTCTATTTAGAGTGATCCTTGGGGATTGTGTCTTTACTTAGAGTGATCCTTGGGATTGTGCCATTATTTTGAGTGATCCTTGGGGATTGTGTCACTATTTATAGTGATCCTTGGGGATTGTGTCACTGTTTTGAGTGATCATTGGGGATTGTGTCACTATTTTGAGTGATCCTTGGGGATTGTGTCACTATTTAGAGTGATCCTTGTGGGTTGTGTCACTATTTAGAGTGATCCATGTGGATTGTGTCACTATTTAGATTCATCCTTTGGGATTGTGTCACTATTTTGAGTGATCCTTGGAGATTGTACCACTAATTAGAGAGCTCCTTGGGGATTGTGTCACTATTGAGAGTGATCCTTAGGGATTGTGCCGCTAATTAGAGAGGTCCTTGGGGATTGTGTCACTATTGAGAGTGATCCTTGGGGATTGTGTCACTATTGAGAGTGATCCTTGGGGATTGTGTCACTATTTGTAGTGATCCTCGGGGACTGTGTAATTATTTAGTGTGATCCTTGGGGATTGTGTCACTATTTAGAGTGATCTTTGGGAATTGTGTCACTATTTAGAGTGATCCTTGGGGTCTTTGTCACAATTTAGAGAGATCCTTGTGGATTGTGTCACTATTTAGAGTGATCCTTGGGGATTGTGTCACTATTTAGAGAAATCCTTGGGGATTGTGTCACTATTTAGAGTGATCCTTGGGGTCTGTGTCACTATTTAGAGTGATCCTTGGGAATTGTCTCTCTATTTAGAGTGATCCTTGGGGATTGTGTCACGATTTAGAGTGATCCTTGTGGATTGTGTCACTATTAGGGTTGTTCTCCTTGGAAAGACGGAGAATGAGGGGAGATCTAATAGAGGTATACAAGATTATGAAGGGTATAGATAGGGTGAACAGTGGGAAGCTTTTTCCCTGGTCGGAGGTGACGATCACGAGGGGTCACGGGCTCAAGCTGAGAGGGGCGAAGTATAACTCAGACATCAGAGGGACGTTTTTTACACAGAGGGTCGTGGGGGCCTGGAATGCGCTGCCAAGTAGGGTGGTAGAGGCAGGCACGCTGACATCGTTTAAGACTTACCTGGATAGTCACATGAGCAGCCTGGGAATGGAGGGATACAAACGATTGGTCTAGTTGGACCAAGGAGCGGCACAGGCTTGGAGGGCCGAAGGGCCTGTTTCCTGTGCTGTACTGTTCTTTGTTCTTTGTTTGTTATTTAGAGAGATCCTTGGGAATTGTGTCACTATTTAGAGTGATCCTTGGGGATTGTGTCACTGTTTGGAGTTATCCTTGGGGATTGTGTCACTATTTAGAGTGATCCTTGGGGATTGTGTCACTATTTCGAGTGATCCTTGGGGATTGTGACACTATTTAGAATGATCCTTGGGGATTGTGTCACTTTTTAGTGTGATCCTTGAAGATTGTGTCAATATTTAGAGTGATCCTTGGGGATTGTGTCACTGTTTGGAGTTATCCTTGGGGATTGTGTCACTGTTTAGAGAGATCCTTGGGGATTGTGTCAGTATTTAGAGTGACCCTTGGGGATTGTGTCACGAATTGGAGTGATCCTTGGGGATTGTCTCACTATTTGGAGTGATCCTCGGGCATTGTGTCTCTATTTAGAATGATCCTCGAGGATTCTGTCATTATTTAGAGTGATCATTGGGCATTGTGTCAATATTTAGGGTGATCCTTGGGGATTGTGTCACTTTTTAGAGTGATCCTTGGGGATTGTGTCACTATTTTGAGTGATCCTTCAGGAATGTGTCACTATTTTGAGTGATCCTTGGGGATTGTGTCACTATTTCGAGTGTTCCTTGGGGATTGTGTCACTATTTGGAGTGATCTTGGGGATTGTGTCTCTATTTAGAGTGATCCTTTGGGATTGTGTCACTATTTGGAGTGATCCTTGGGGATTGTGTCACTATTTGGACTGATCCTTGGGGATTGTGTCACTATTTAGACAAGATCCTTGGGTATTGTGTCACTATTTAGAGTGATCCTTGGGGATTGTGTCAGTATTTAGAGTGACCCTTGGGGATTGTGTCACTATTTGGAGTGATCCTTGGGGATTGTGTCACTATTTGGACTGATCCTTGGGGATTGTGTCACTATTTGGAGTGATCCTGGGGGATTGTGTCTCTATTTGGAATGATCCTTGGGGATTGTGTCACTATTTAGAATGTTCCCTGGGGATTGTGTCATTATTTGGAGTGATCCTTGATGATTGTGCCACTATTTCGAGTGTTCCGTGGGTATTGTGTCCCTTTTTTGGGTGATCCTTGGGGATTGTGTCACTATTTGGAGTGATCCTTGGGGAATGTGTCACTATTTAGAGTGATCCTTGGGGATTGTGCCTCTATTTAGAGTGATCCTTGGGGATTGTGTCACTATTTAGAGTGATCATTGGGGATTGTGTCACTATTTAGAGTGATCCTTGGGGTCTGCGTCACTATTTAGAGAGATCCTTGGGGATTGTGTCACTATTTAGAGTGATCCTTCGGGATTGTGACAGTATTTTGAGTGATCCTTGGGGATTGTGTCACTATTAGGAGTTATCCTTGGGGATTGTGTCACTGTTTAGAGAGATCCTTGGGCATTGTGTCTCTATTTAGAATGATCCTCAAGGATTGCGTCACTATTTAGAGTGATCCTTGTGCATTGAGTCACTATTAGGGGTGACCTTGGGGATTGTGTCACTATTTAGAGTGATCCTTGGGGATTGTGTCACTATTTTGAGTGATCTTTGGGGATTGTGTCACTATTTTGAGTGATCCTTGGGGATTGTGTCACTATTTAGACAAGATCCTTGGGGATTGTGTCACTATTTAGAGTGATCCTTGGGGTTTGTGTCAGTATTTAGAGTGATCCTTGGGGATTGTGTCACTATATGGAGTGATCCTTGTGGGTTGAATCAATATTTACTGTGATCCTTGGGGATTGTGACTATTTAGAGTGATCCTTGGGGATTGTGTCACTATTTAGAGTGATCCCTGGGGCTTGTGTCATTAGTTATAGTGATCCTTGAGGATTGTGTCACTATTTCGAGTGTTCCTTGGGTATTGTGTCACTTTTTTGGGTGATCCTTGGGGATTCTGTCACTATTTAGAGTGATCCTTGCGGATTGTGTCACTATTTTGAGTGATCCTTGCGGATTGTGTCACTATTTCGAGTGTTCCTTGGGGATTGTGTCACTATTTGGAGTGATCTTGGGGATTGTGTCTCTATTTAGAGTGATCCTTGGGGATTGTGTCACTATTTAGAGTGATCCTTGGGGATTGTTTAACTATTTAGAGTGATCCTTGGGCTCTGTGTCACTATTTAGAGTGATCCTTGGGAATTGTCTCACTATTTAGAGTGATCCTTGGGGATTGTGTCACGATTTAGAGTGATCCTTGTGGATTGTGTCACTATTAGGGTTGTTCTCCTTGGAAAGACGGAGAATGAGGGGAGATCTAATAGAGGTATACAAGATTATGATGGGTATAGATAGGGTGAACAGTGGGAAGCTTTTTCCCTGGTCGGAGGTGACGATCACGAGGGGTCACGGGCTCAAGCTGAGAGGGGCGAAGTATAACTCGGACATCAGAGGGACGTTTTTTACACAGAGGGTCGTGGGGGCCGGGAATGCGCTGCCACGTAGGGTGGTGGAGGCAGGCACGCTGACATCGTTTAAGACTCACCTGGATAGTCACATGAGCAGCCTGGGAATGGAGGGATACAAACGATTGGTCTAGTTGGACCAAGGAGCGGCACAGTCTTGGAGGGCCGAAGGGCCTGTTTCCTGTGCTGTACTGTTCTTTGTTCTTTGTTTGTTATTTAGAGAGATCCTTGGGAATTGTGTCACTATTTAGAGTGATCCTTGGGGATTGTGTCACTGTTTGGAGTTATCCTTGGGGATTGTGTCACTATTTAGAGTGATCCTTGGGGATTGTGTCACTATTTCGAGTGATCCTTGGGGATTGTGACACTATTTAGAGTGATCCTTGGGGATTGTGACACTATTTAGAGTGATCCTTGGGGATTGTGTCACTATTTCGAGTGATCCTTGGGGATTGTGACACTATTTAGAATGATCCTTGGGGATTGTGTCACTTTTTAGTGTGATCCTTGAAGATTGTGTCAATATTTAGAGTGATCCTTGGGGATTGTGTCACTGTTTGGAGTTATCCTTGGGGATTGTGTCACTGTTTAGAGAGATCCTTGGGGATTGTGTCAGTATTTAGAGTGACCCTTGGGGATTGTGTCACGAATTGGAGTGATCCTTGGGGATTGTCTCACTATTTGGAGTGATCCTCGGGCATTGTGTCTCTATTTAGAATGATCCTCGAGGATTCTGTCATTATTTAGAGTGATCATTGGGCATTGTGTCAATATTTAGGGTGATCCTTGGGGATTGTGTCACTACTTGGAGTGATCCTTGGGGATTGTGTCATTATTTATAGTGATCCTCGGGGATTGTGTCACTATTTCGAGTGATCCTTGGGGATTGTGCCTCTACTTAGAGTGATCCTTGGGGATTGTGTCACTATTTAGAGTGATCCTTGGGGATTGTGCCACTATTTAGAGTGATCCATGGGGATTGTGTCACAATTTAGAGTGATCCTTGGGTATTGTGTCACTGTTTAGAGTGATTTTTGGGGATTGTGTCACTATTTATAGTGAACCTTGGGGATTGTGTCACTATTTCGAGTGATCTTTGGGGATTGTGCCACTATTTAGAGTGATCCTTGTGCATTGAGACACTATTGAGAGTGATCCTTGGGGATTGTGTCACTATTTAGAGTGATCCTTGGGGATTGTGTCACTATTTGGAGTGATCCTTGGGCATTGTGTCACTATTTAGAATTATCCTCGAGGATTCTGTCATTATTTAGAGTGATCATCGGGCATTGTGTCAATATTTAGCATGATCCTCGGGGATTGTGTCACTATTTGGAGTGATCCTTGGGGAATGTGTCACTATTTTGAGTGATCCTTGCGGATTGTGTCACTATTCAGAGTGATCCTTGTGGATTGTGTCACTATTTCGAATTATCCTTGGGGATTGTGTCACTATTGATAGTGATCCTTGTGCATTGAGTCACTATTAAGAGTCACCTTGCGGATTATGTCACTATTTAGAGTGATCCTTGGGGATTGTGTCACTATTTTGAGTGATCCTTGGGTATTGTGTCACTATTTAGAGTGATCCTTGTGGATTGTGTCACTATTTAGAGTGATCCTTGGGGATTGTGTCACTATTTTGAGTGATCCTTGGGGATTGTGTCACTATTCAGAGTGATACTTGGGGATTGTGTAACTATTTAGAGGAGATCCTTGGGGATTGTGTCACTATTTAGAGTGATCCTTGGGGATTGAGACACTATTTAGAGTGAACCTTGGGGATTGTGTCAGTATTTAGAGTGATCCTTGGGGATTGTGTCACTATTCAGAGTGATCCTTGTGGATTGTGTCACTATTTAGAGTGATCCTTGGGGATTGTGTCACTATTTTGAGTGATCCTTGGGGATTGTGTCACTATTCAGAGTGATACTTGGGGATTGTGTAACTATTTAGAGGAGATCCTTGGGGGTTGTGTCACTATTTAGATTGATCCTTGGGGATAGTGTCAGTATTTAGAGTGATCCTTGGGGATTTTGTCACTATTCAGAGTGATCCTTGGGGATTGTGTCACTATATGGAGTGATCCTTGTGGGTTGAGTCAATATTTACTGTGATCCTTTGGGATTGTGTCTATTTAGAGTGATCCTTGGGGATTGTGTCACTATTTAGAGTGATCCCTGGGGCTTGTGTCATTAGTTATAGTGATCCTTGAGGATTGTGTCACTATTTCGAGTGTTCCTTGGGTATTGTGTCACTTTTTTGGGTGATCCTTGGGGATTCTGTCACTATTTAGAGTGATCCTTGCGGATTGTGTCACTATTTTGAGTGATCCTTGCGGATTGTGTCACTATTTCGAGTGTTCCTTGGGGATTGTGTCACTATTTGGAGTGATCTTGGGGATTGTGTCACTATTTAGAGTGATCCTTGGGGTCTGTGTCACTATTTAGAGTGATCCTTGGGGATTGTCTCACGATTTATAGTGATCCTTGGGGATTGTGTCACGATTTAGAGTGATCCTTGTGGATTGTGTCACTATTAGGGTTGTTCTCCTTGGAAAGATGGAGAATGAGGGGAGATCTAATAGAGGTATACAAGATTATGAAGGGTATAGATAGGGTGAACAGTGGGAAGCTTTTTCCCTGGTCGGAGGTGACGATCACGAGGGGTCACGGGCTCAAGCTGAGAGGGGCGAAGTATAACTCAGACATCAGAGGGACGTTTTTTACACAGAGGGTCGTGGGGGCCGGGAATGCGCTGCCAAGTAGGGTGGTGGAGGCAGGCACGCAGACATCGTTTAAGACTCACCTGGATAGTCACATGAGCAGCCTGGGAATGGAGGGATACAAACGATTGGTCTAGTTGGACCAAGGAGCGGCACAGGCTTGGAGGGCCGAAGGGCCTGTTTCCTGTGCTGTACTGTTCTTTGTTCTTTGTTTGTTATTTAGAGAGATCCTTGGGAATTGTGTCACTATTTAGAGTGATCCTTGGGGATTGTGTCACTGTTTGGAGTTATCCTTGGGGATTGTGTCACTATTTAGAGTGATCCTTGGGGATTGTGTCACTATTTCGAGTGATCCTAGGGGATTGTGACACTATTTAGAGTGATCCTTGGGGATTGTGACACTATTTAGAGTGATCCTTGGGGATTGTGTCACTATTTCGAGTGATCCTTGGGGATTGTGACACTATTTAGAATGGTCCTTGGGGATTGTGTCACTTTTTAGTGTGATCCTTGAAGATTGTGTCAATATTTAGAGTGATCCTTGGGGATTGTGTCACTGTTTGGAGTTAACCTTGGGGATTGTGTCACTGTTTAGAGAGATCCTTGGGGATTGTGTCAGTATTTAGAGTGACCCTTGGGGATTGTGTCACGAATTGGAGTGATCCTTGGGGATTGACTCACTATTTGGAGTGATCCTCGGGCATTGTGTCTCTATTTAGAATGATCCTCGAGGATTCTGTCATTATTTAGAGTGATCATTGGGCATTGTGTCAATATTTAGGGTGATCCTTGGGGATTGTGTCACTACTTGGAGTGATCCTTGGGGATTGTGTCACTATTTATAGTGATCCTCGGGGATTGTGTCACTATTTCGAGTGATCCTTGGGGATTGTGCCTCTATTTAGAGTGATCCTTGGGGATTGTGTCACTATTTAGAGTGAACCTTGGGGATTGTGTCACTATTTCGAGTGGTCTTTGGGGATTGTGTCACTATTTAGAGTGATCCTTGTGCATTGAGACACTATTGAGAGTGATCCTTGGGGATTGTGTCACTATTTAGAGTGATCCTTGGGGATTGTGTCACTATTTGGAGTGATCCTTGGGCATTGTGTCACTATTTAGAATGATCCTCGAGGATTCTGTCATTATTTAGAGTGATCATCGGGCATTGTGTCAATATTTAGCATGATCCTCGGGGATTGTGTCACTATTTGGAGTGGTCCTTGGGGAATGTGTCACTATTTTGAGTGATCCTTGCGGATTGTGTCACTATTCAGAGTGATCCTTGGGGATTGTGTCACTATTTCGAATTATCCTTGGGGATTGTGTCACTATTGATAGTGATCCTTGTGCATTGAGTCACTATTAAGAGTAACCTTGCGGATTATGTCACTATTTAGAGTGATCCTTGGGGATTGTGTCACTATTTTGAGTGATCCTTGGGTATTGTGTCACTATTTAGAGTGATCCTTGTGGATTGTGTCACTATTTAGAGTGATCCTTGGGGATTGTGTCACTATTTTGAGTGATCCTTGGGGATTGTGTCACTGTTCAAAGTGATCCTTGGGGATTGTGTAACTATTTAGAGGAGATCCTTGGGGATTGTGTCACTATTTAGAGTGATCCTTGGGGATTGAGACACTATTTAGAGTGAACCTTGGGGATTGTGTCAGTATTTAGAGTGATCCTTGGGGATTGTGTCACTATTTAGAGTGATCCTTGTGGATTGTGTCACTATTTAGAGTGATCCTTGGGGATTGTGTCACTATTTTGAGTGATCCTTGGGGATTGTGTCACTATTCAGAGTGATACTTGGGGATTGTGTAACTATTTAGAGGAGATCCTTGGGGATTGTGTCACTATTTAGATTGATCCTTGGGGATAGTGTCAGTATTTAGAGTGATCCTTGGGGATTTTGTCACTATTCAGAGTGATCCTTGGGGATTGCGACACTATTTAGAATGAACCTTGGGGATTGTGTCAGTATTTAGAGTGATCCTTGGGGTTTGTGTCACTATTTAGAGTGATCTTTGGGGATTGTGTCTCTATTTAGAGTGATCCTTGGGGATTGTGTCTTTACTTAGAGTGATCCTTGGGATTGTGCCATTATTTTGAGTGATCCTTGGGGATTGTGTCACTATTTATAGTGATCCTTGGGGATTGTGTCACTGTTTTGAGTGATCATTGGGGATTGTGTCACTATTTTGAGTGATCCTTGGGGATTGTGTCACTATTTAGAGTGATCCTTGTGGGTTGTGTCACTATTTAGAGTGATCCATGTGGATTGTGTCACTATTTAGATTCATCCTTTGGGATTGTGTCACTATTTTGAGTGATCCTTGGAGATTGTACCACTAATTAGAGAGCTCCTTGGGGATTGTGTCACTATTGAGAGTGATCCTTAGGGATTGTGCCGCTAATTAGAGAGGTCCTTGGGGATTGTGTCACTATTGAGAGTGATCCTTGGGGATTGTGTCACTATTGAGAGTGATCCTTGGGGATTGTGTCACTATTTGTAGTGATCCTCGGGGACTGTGTAATTATTTAGTGTGATCCTTGGGGATTGTGCCACTATTGAGAGTGATCCTTGGGGATTGTGTCACTATTTAGAGTGATCTTTGGGAATTGTGTCACTATTTAGAGTGATCCTTGGGGTCTTTGTCACAATTTAGAGAGATCCTTGTGGATTGTGTCACTATTTAGAGTGATCCTTGGGGATTGTGTCACTATTTAGAGAAATCCTTGGGGATTGTGTCACTATTTAGAGTGATGCTTGGGCATTGTGTAACTATTTAGAGTGATCCTTGGGGATTGTGTCACTATTTAGAGTGATCCTTGGGGATTGTGTCAGTATTTTGAGAGATCATTGGGGATTGTGTCACTCTTTAGAGTGATCCATGGGGATTGTGTCACTGTTTAGAGTGATTCTTGGGGATTGTGTCACTATTTCGAGTGATCCTTGGGGATTTTGTCACTATTTAGAGTGATCCTTGGGAATTGTGTCACTATTTAGAGTGATCCTTGGGTATTGTGTCACTGTTTGGAGTTATCCTTGGGGATTGTGTCACTATTTAGAGTGATCCTTGGGGATTGTGTCACTATTTCGAGTGATCCTAGGGGATTGTGACACTATTTAGAGTGATCCTTGGGGATTGTGACACTATTTAGAGTGATCCTTGGGGATTGTGTCACTATTTCGAGTGATCCTTGGGGATTGTGACACTATTTAGAATGATCCTTGGGGATTGTGTCACTTTTTAGTGTGATCCTTGAAGATTGTGTCAATATTTAGAGTGATCCTTGGGGATTGTGTCACTGTTTGGAGTTAACCTTGGGGATTGTGTCACTGTTTAGAGAGATCCTTGGGGATTGTGTCAGTATTTAGAGTGACCCTTGGGGATTGTGTCACGAATTGGAGTGATCCTTGGGGATTGTCTCACTATTTGGAGTGATCCACGGGCATTGTGTCTCTATTTAGAATGATCCTCGAGGATTCTGTCATTATTTAGAGTGATCATTGGGCATTGTGTCAATATTTAGGGTGATCCTTGGGGATTGTGTCACTACTTGGAGTGATCCTTGGGGATTGTGTCACTATTTATAGTGATCCTCGGGGATTGTGTCACTATTTCGAGTGATCCTTGGGGATTGTGCCTCTATTTAGAGTGATCCTTGGGGATTGTGTCACTATTTAGAGTGATCCTTGGGGATTGTGCCACTATTTAGAGTGATCCATGGGGATTGTGTCACAATTTAGAGTGATCCTTGGGTATTGTGTCACTGTTTAGAGTGATTCTTGGGGATTGTGTCACTATTTATAGTGAACCTTGGGGATTGTGTCACTATTTCGAGTGGTCTTTGGGGATTGTGTCACTATTTAGAGTGATCCTTGTGCATTGAGACACTATTGAGAGTGATCCTTGGGGATTGTGTCACTATTTAGAGTGATCCTTGGGGATTGTGTCACTATTTGGAGTGATCCTTGGGCATTGTGTCACTATTTAGAATGATCCTCGAGGATTCTGTCATTATTTAGAGTGATCATCGGGCATTGTGTCAATATTTAGCATGATCCTCGGGGATTGTGTCACTATTTGGAGTGGTCCTTGGGGAATGTGTCACTATTTTGAGTGATCCTTGCGGATTGTGTCACTATTCAGAGTGATCCTTGGGGATTGTGTCACTATTTCGAATTATCCTTGGGGATTGTGTCACTATTGATAGTGATCCTTGTGCATTGAGTCACTATTAAGAGTAACCTTGCGGATTATGTCACTATTTAGAGTGATCCTTGGGGATTGTGTCACTATTTTGAGTGATCCTTGGGTATTGTGTCACTATTTAGAGTGATCCTTGTGGATTGTGTCACTATTTAGAGTGATCCTTGGGGATTGTGTCACTATTTTGAGTGATCCTTGGGGATTGTGTCACTGTTCAAAGTGATCCCTGGGGATTGTGTAACTATTTAGAGGAGATCCTTGGGGATTGTGTCACTATTTAGAGTGATCCTTGGGGATTGAGACACTATTTAGAGTGAACCTTGGGGATTGTGTCAGTATTTAGAGTGATCCTTGGGGATTGTGTCACTATTTAGAGTGATCCTTGTGGATTGTGTCACTATTTAGAGTGATCCTTGGGGATTGTGTCACTATTTTGAGTGATCCTTGGGGATTGTGTCACTATTCAGAGTGATACTTGGGGATTGTGTAACTATTTAGAGGAGATCCTTGGGGATTGTGTCACTATTTAGATTGATCCTTGGGGATAGTGTCAGTATTTAGAGTGATCCTTGGGGATTTTGTCACTATTCAGAGTGATCCTTGGGGATTGCGACACTATTTAGAATGAACCTTGGGGATTGTGTCAGTATTTAGAGTGATCCTTGGGGTTTGTGTCACTATTTAGAGTGATCTTTGGGGATTGTGTCTCTATTTAGAGTGATCCTTGGGGATTGTGTCTTTACTTAGAGTGATCCTTGGGATTGTGCCATTATTTTGAGTGATCCTTGGGGATTGTGTCACTATTTATAGTGATCCTTGGGGATTGTGTCACTGTTTTGAGTGATCATTGGGGATTGTGTCACTATTTTGAGTGATCCTTGGGGATTGTGTCACTATTTAGAGTGATCCTTGTGGGTTGTGTCACTATTTAGAGTGATCCATGTGGATTGTGTCACTATTTAGATTCATCCTTTGGGATTGTGTCACTATTTTGAGTGATCCTTGGAGATTGTACCACTAATTAGAGAGCTCCTTGGGGATTGTGTCACTATTGAGAGTGATCCTTAGGGATTGTGCCGCTAATTAGAGAGGTCCTTGGGGATTGTGTCACTATTGAGAGTGATCCTTGGGGATTGTGTCACTATTGAGAGTGATCCTTGGGGATTGTGTCACTATTTGTAGTGATCCTCGGGGACTGTGTAATTATTTAGTGTGATCCTTGGGGATTGTGCCACTATTGAGAGTGATCCTTGGGGATTGTGTCACTATTTAGAGTGATCTTTGGGAATTGTGTCACTATTTAGAGTGATCCTTGGGGTCTTTGTCACAATTTAGAGAGATCCTTGTGGATTGTGTCACTATTTAGAGTGATCCTTGGGGATTGTGTCACTATTTAGAGAAATCCTTGGGGATTGTGTCACTATTTAGAGTGATGCTTGGGCATTGTGTAACTATTTAGAGTGATCCTTGGGGATTGTGTCACTATTTAGAGTGATCCTTGGGGATTGTGTCAGTATTTTGAGAGATCATTGGGGATTGTGTCACTCTTTAGAGTGATCCATGGGGATTGTGTCACTGTTTAGAGTGATTCTTGGGGATTGTGTCACTATTTCGAGTGATCCTTGGGGATTTTGTCACTATTTAGAGTGATCCTTGGGAATTGTGTCACTATTTAGAGTGATCCTTGGGTATTGTGTCACTGTTTAGAGTGATTCCTGGGGATTGTGTCACTATTTATAGTGATCCTTGGGGATTGTGTCACTATTTCGAGTAATCCTTGGGGATTGTGTCACTATTTAGAGTGATCCTTATGCATTGAGACACTATTTAGAGTGACCTTGGGGATTGTGTCACTATTTGGAGTGATCCTTGGGGATTGTGTCTGTATTTTGAGTGATCCTTGGGGATTGTGTCACTATTTAGAGTGACCCTTGGGGATTGTGTCACTATTTAGAGTGATGCTTCTGGATGTTTTCACTATTGGAGTGATCCTTGGGGATTGTGTCACTATTTAGAGTGATCCTTGGGGATTGTGTCTCTATTTAGAGTGATCCTTGGGGATTGAGTCACTATTTATAGAGATCCTTGGGGATTGTGTCACTATTTAGAGTGATCCTTGGGGATTGAGTCACTATTTAGAGTGTTCCTTGGGGATTGTCTCACTATTGAGAGTGATCCTTGGGGATTGTGTCACTATTTAGAGTGATCCTTGGGGATTGTGTCACTATTTAGAGTGATCCTTGGGGATTGAGACACTATTAAGAGTAACCTTGCGGATTATGTCACTATTTCGAGTGATCCTTGGGGATTGTGTCACTATTTTGAGTGATCCTTGGGTATTGTGTCACTATTTAGAGTGATCCTTGTGGATTGTGTCACTATTCAGAGTGATACTTGGGGATTGTGTAACTATTTAGAGGAGATCCTTGGGGATTGTGTCACTGTTTAGAGTGATCCTTGGGGATTGTGTCAGTATTTCGAGTGATCCTTGGGGATTTTGTCACTATTCAGAGTGATCCTTGGGGATTGAGACACTATTTAGAGTGAACCTTGGGGATTGTGTCAGTATTAAGAGTGATCCTTGGGGTTTGTGTCACTATTTAGAGTGATCTTTGGGGATTGTGTCTCTATTTAGAGTGATCCTTGGGGATTGTGTCACTATTTAGAAAGTTCCATGGGGATTGTGTCTTTACTTAGAATGATCCTTGGGATTGTGTCATTATTTTGAGTGATCCTTGGGGATTGTGTCACTATTTATAGTGATCCTTGGGGATTGTGTCACTATTTTGAGTGATCCTTGGGGATTGTGTCACTATTTTGAGTAATCCTTGGGGATTGTGTCACTATTTAGAGTGATCCTTGTGGGTTGTGTCACTATTTAGAGTGATCCATGTGGATTGTGTCACTGTTTAGATTCATCCTTTGGGATTGTGTCACTATTTAGAGAGTTCCTTGGGGATTGCGTCAATATTTACTGTGATCCTTGGGGATTGTGTCTCTATTTAGAGTGATACCTGGGGATTGTGTCATTATTTGGAGTGATACTTGATGATTGTGCCACTATTTCGAGTGTTCCTTGGGTATTGTGTCACTTTTTTGGTTGATCCTTGGGGATTGTGTCATTATTTGGAGTGATCCTTGGGGATTGTGTCACTATTTAGAGTGATCCTTGGGGATTGTGACTCTATTTAGAGTGATGCTTGGGGATTGTGTCACTATTTAGAGTGATCCTTGGGGATTGTGTCACTATTTGGAGTGATCCTTGGGGATTGTGTCACTATTTGGAGTGATCCTTGGGGATTGTGTCACTATTTAGAGTGGTCCTTGGGGTCTGCGTCACTACTTAGAGTGATCCTTGGGGATTGTCTCCCCATTTAGAGTGATCCTTGGGGATTGTGTAACTATTTAGAGAGATCCTTGGGGATTGTGTCACTATTTAGAGTGATCCTTGGGGATTGTGTAACTATTTAGAGAAGGTCCTTGGGGATTGTGTCACTATTTAGAGTGATCCTTGGGGATTGTGTCACTATTTAGAGTGCTCCTTCGGGATTGTGTCACTATTTAGAGAGTTCCTTGGGGATTGTGTCAATATTTACTGTGATCCTTGGGGTTTGTGTCTCTATTTAGAGTGATCCTTGCGTATTGTGTCACTATTTAGAGTGATCCTTGGGGATTGTGTCACTATTTAGTGTGATCTTTCGGGAATGTGTCAATATTTAGAGTGATCCTTGGGGATTGTGTCACTATTTGGAGTTATCCTTGGGGATTGTGTCACTGTTTAGAGAGATCCTTGGGGATTGTGTCAGTATTTAGGGTGACCCTTGGGGATTGTGTCACTATTTGGAGTGATCCATGGGGATTGTGTCACTATTTGGAGTGATCCTTGGGCATTGTGTCCCTATTTAGAATGATCCTCAAGGATTGTGTCACTATTTAGAGTGATCCTTGTGCACTGAGTCACTATTAAGGGTGACCTTGGGGATTGTGTCACTATTTAGAGTGATCCTTGGGGATTGTGTCACTATTTTGAGTGATCCTTGGGGATTGTGTCACTATTTTGAGTGATCCTTGGGGATTGTGTCACTATTTAGACACGATCCGTGGTGATTGTGTCACTATTTAGAGTGATCCTTGGGGATTGTGTCAGAATTTAGAGTTTTCCTTGGGGATTGTGTCACTATTTGTAGTGATCCTTGTGGGTTGAGTCAATATTTACTGTGATCCTTGGGGATTGTGTCTATTTAGAATGATCCTTGGGGATAGTGTCAGTATTTAGAGTGATCCTTGGGGATTTTGTCACTATTCAGAGTGATCCTTGGGGATTGAGACACTATTTAGAGTGAACCTTGGGGATTGTGTCAGTATTTAGAGTGATCCTTGGGGTTTGTGTCACTATTTAGAGTGATCTTTGGGGATTGTGTCTCTATTTAGAGTGATCCTTGGGATTGTGTCTTTACTTAGAGTGATCCTTGGGATTGTGCCATTATTTTGAGTGATCCTTGGGGATTGTGTCACTATTTATAGTGATCCTTGGGGATTGTGTCACTATTTTGAGTGATCCTTGGGGATTGTGTCACTATTTTGAGTGATCCTTGGGGATTGTGTCACTATTTAGAGTGATCCTTGTGGGTTGTGTCACTATTTAGAGTGATCCATGTGGATTGTGTCACTATTTAGATTCATCCTTTGTGATTGTGTCACTATTTTGAGTGATCCTTGGAGATTGTACCACTAATTAGAGAGCTCCTTGGGGATTGTGTCACTATTGAGAGTGATCCTTAGGGATTGTGCCACTAATTAGAGAGGTCCTTGGGGATTGTGTCACTATTGAGAGTGATCCTTGGGGATTGTGTCACTATTTGTAGTGATCCTCGGGGACTGTGTAATTATTTAGTGTGATCCTTGGGGATTGTGCCACTATTGAGAGTGATCCTTGGGGATTGTGTCACTATTTAGAGTGATCTTTGGGAATTGTGTCACTATTTAGAGTGATCCTTGGGGTCTTTGTCACAATTTAGAGAGATCCTTGTGGATTGTGTCACTATTTAGAGTGATCCTTGGGGATTGTGTCACTATTTAGAGAAGTCCTTGGGGATTGCGTCGCTATTTAGAGTGATGCTTGGGTATTGTGTAACTATTTAGAGTGATCCTTGGGGATTGTGTCACGATTTAGAGTGATCCTTGGGGATTGTGTCAGTATTTTGAGAGATCATTGGGGATTGTGTCACTCTTTCGAGTGATCCATGGGGATTGTGTCACTGTTTAGAGTGATTCTTGGGGATTGTGTCACTATTTCGAGTGATCCTTGGGGATTTTGTCACTATTTAGAGTGATCCCTGGGGATTGTGTCATTATTTATAGTGATCCTTGAGGATTGTGTCACTATTTCGAGTGTTCCTTGGGTATTGTGTCACTTTTTTGGGTGATCCTTGGGGATTGTGTCACTATTTGGAGTTATCCTTGCGGATTGTGTCACTCTTTTGAGTGATCCTTGCGGATTGTGTCACTAATTAGAGTGATCCTTGGGGATTGTGTCACTATTGAGAGTGATCCTTGGAGATTGTGTCACTATTTTGGGTGATCCTTGGGGATTGTGTCACGATTTAGAGTGATCCTTGGGGATTGTGTCACTATTTTGAGTGATCCTTGGGGATTGTGTCTCTATTTAGAGTGATCCTTGGGGATTGTGTCACTATTTAGAGTGATCCTTGGGGATTGTGTCAGTATTTAGAGTGATCCTTGGGGTCTGTGTCATTATTTAGAGTGATCCTTGGGGATTGTCTCACTATTTAGAGTGATTCTTGGGAATTGTGTAACTATTTAGAGTGATCCTTGGGGATTGTGTCACGATTTAGAGTTATCCTTGTGGATTGTGTCACTATTTAGAGAGATCTTTGGGGATTGAGTCACTATTTAGAGTGATCCTTGGGGATTGTGTCACTATTCAGAGTGATCCTTGGGGATTGTGTCGCTATTTAGAGTGATCCTTGGGGACTGTGTCACTATTTAGAGCGATCCTTGGGGATAGTGTCACTATTTAGAGTGATCCTTGTGATCTGTGTCACTATTTAGAGTGATCCTTTGTGATTGTCTCACTATTTAGAGTGATCCTTGGGGACAGTGTAACTATTTAGAGTGATCCTTGGGGTCTGCGTCACTACTTGGAGTGATCCTTGGGGATTGTCTCACCATTTAGAGTGATCCTTGGGGATTGTGTAACTATTTAGAGTGATCCTTGGGGATTGTGTCACTATTTAGAGTGATCCTTCGGGATTGTGTCACTATTTAGAGAGTTCCTTGGGGATTGCGTCAATATTTACTGTGATCCTTGGGGTTTGTGTCTCTATTTAGAGTGATCCTTGCGTATTGTGTCACTATTTAGAGTGATCCTTGGGGATTGTGTCACTATTTAGTGTGATCCTTCGGGATTGTGTCAATATTTAGAGTGATCCTTGGGGATTGTGTCACTATTTAGAATGATCCTTCGGGATTGTGTCACTATTTAGAGAGTTCCTTGGGGATTGTGTCACTATTTAGAGTGATCCTTGGGGATTGTGTCACTATTTGGAGTGATCCTTGGGCATTGTGTCACTATTTAGAATGATCCTCGAGGATTCTGTCATTATTTAGAGTGATCATCGGGCATTGTGTCAATATTTAGCATGATCCTCGGGGATTGTGTCACTATTTGGAGTGGTCCTTGGGGAATGTGTCACTATTCAGAGTGATCCTTGGGGATTGTGTCACTATTTCGAATTATCCTTGGGGATTGTGTCACTATTGATAGTGATCCTTGTGCATTGAGTCACTATTAAGAGTAACCTTGCGGATTATGTCACTATTTAGAGTGATCCTTGGGGATTGTGTCACTATTTTGAGTGATCCTTGGGTATTGTGTCACTATTTAGAGTGATCCTTGTGGATTGTGTCACTATTTAGAGTGATCCTTGGGGATTGTGTCACTATTTTGAGTGATCCTTGGGGATTGTGTCACTGTTCAAAGTGATCCTTGGGGATTGTGTAACTATTTAGAGGAGATCCTTGGGGATTGTGTCACTATTTAGAGTGATCCTTGGGGATTGAGACACTATTTAGAGTGAACCTTGGGGATTGTGTCAGTATTTAGAGTGATCCTTGGGGATTGTGTCACTATTTAGAGTGATCCTTGTGGATTGTGTCACTATTTAGAGTGATCCTTGGGGATTGTGTCACTATTTTGAGTGATCCTTGGGGATTGTGTCACTATTCAGAGTGATACTTGGGGATTGTGTAACTATTTAGAGGAGATCCTTGGGGATTGTGTCACTATTTAGATTGATCCTTGGGGATAGTGTCAGTATTTAGAGTGATCCTTGGGGATTTTGTCACTATTCAGAGTGATCCTTGGGGATTGCGACACTATTTAGAATGAACCTTGGGGATTGTGTCAGTATTTAGAGTGATCCTTGGGGTTTGTGTCACTATTTAGAGTGATCTTTGGGGATTGTGTCTCTATTTAGAGTGATCCTTGGGGATTGTGTCTTTACTTAGAGTGATCCTTGGGATTGTGCCATTATTTTGAGTGATCCTTGGGGATTGTGTCACTATTTATAGTGATCCTTGGGGATTGTGTCACTGTTTTGAGTGATCATTGGGGATTGTGTCACTATTTTGAGTGATCCTTGGGGATTGTGTCACTATTTAGAGTGATCCTTGTGGGTTGTGTCACTATTTAGAGTGATCCATGTGGATTGTGTCACTATTTAGATTCATCCTTTGGGATTGTGTCACTATTTTGAGTGATCCTTGGAGATTGTACCACTAATTAGAGAGCTCCTTGGGGATTGTGTCACTATTGAGAGTGATCCTTAGGGATTGTGCCGCTAATTAGAGAGGTCCTTGGGGATTGTGTCACTATTGAGAGTGATCCTTGGGGATTGTGTCACTATTGAGAGTGATCCTTGGGGATTGTGTCACTATTTGTAGTGATCCTCGGGGACTGTGTAATTATTTAGTGTGATCCTTGGGGATTGTGCCACTATTGAGAGTGATCCTTGGGGATTGTGTCACTATTTAGAGTGATCTTTGGGAATTGTGTCACTATTTAGAGTGATCCTTGGGGTCTTTGTCACAATTTAGAGAGATCCTTGTGGATTGTGTCACTATTTAGAGTGATCCTTGGGGATTGTGTCACTATTTAGAGAAATCCTTGGGGATTGTGTCACTATTTAGAGTGATGCTTGGGCATTGTGTAACTATTTAGAGTGATCCTTGGGGATTGTGTCACTATTTAGAGTGATCCTTGGGGATTGTGTCAGTATTTTGAGAGATCATTGGGGATTGTGTCACTCTTTAGAGTGATCCATGGGGATTGTGTCACTGTTTAGAGTGATTCTTGGGGATTGTGTCACTATTTCGAGTGATCCTTGGGGATTTTGTCACTATTTAGAGTGATCCTTGGGAATTGTGTCACTATTTAGAGTGATCCTTGGGTATTGTGTCACTGTTTAGAGTGATTCCTGGGGATTGTGTCACTATTTATAGTGATCCTTGGGGATTGTGTCACTATTTCGAGTAATCCTTGGGGATTGTGTCACTATTTAGAGTGATCCTTATGCATTGAGACACTATTTAGAGTGACCTTGGGGATTGTGTCACTATTTGGAGTGATCCTTGGGGATTGTGTCTGTATTTTGAGTGATCCTTGGGGATTGTGTCACTATTTAGAGTGACCCTTGGGGATTGTGTCACTATTTAGAGTGATGCTTCTGGATGTTTTCACTATTGGAGTGATCCTTGGGGATTGTGTCACTATTTAGAGTGATCCTTGGGGATTGTGTCTCTATTTAGAGTGATCCTTGGGGATTGAGTCACTATTTATAGAGATCCTTGGGGATTGTGTCACTATTTAGAGTGATCCTTGGGGATTGAGTCACTATTTAGAGTGTTCCTTGGGGATTGTCTCACTATTGAGAGTGATCCTTGGGGATTGTGTCACTATTTAGAGTGATCCTTGGGGATTGTGTCACTATTTAGAGTGATCCTTGGGGATTGAGACACTATTAAGAGTAACCTTGCGGATTATGTCACTATTTCGAGTGATCCTTGGGGATTGTGTCACTATTTTGAGTGATCCTTGGGTATTGTGTCACTATTTAGAGTGATCCTTGTGGATTGTGTCACTATTCAGAGTGATACTTGGGGATTGTGTAACTATTTAGAGGAGATCCTTGGGGATTGTGTCACTGTTTAGAGTGATCCTTGGGGATTGTGTCAGTATTTCGAGTGATCCTTGGGGATTTTGTCACTATTCAGAGTGATCCTTGGGGATTGAGACACTATTTAGAGTGAACCTTGGGGATTGTGTCAGTATTAAGAGTGATCCTTGGGGTTTGTGTCACTATTTAGAGTGATCTTTGGGGATTGTGTCTCTATTTAGAGTGATCCTTGGGGATTGTGTCACTATTTAGAAAGTTCCATGGGGATTGTGTCTTTACTTAGAATGATCCTTGGGATTGTGTCATTATTTTGAGTGATCCTTGGGGATTGTGTCACTATTTATAGTGATCCTTGGGGATTGTGTCACTATTTTGAGTGATCCTTGGGGATTGTGTCACTATTTTGAGTAATCCTTGGGGATTGTGTCACTATTTAGAGTGATCCTTGTGGGTTGTGTCACTATTTAGAGTGATCCATGTGGATTGTGTCACTGTTTAGATTCATCCTTTGGGATTGTGTCACTATTTAGAGAGTTCCTTGGGGATTGCGTCAATATTTACTGTGATCCTTGGGGATTGTGTCTCTATTTAGAGTGATACCTGGGGATTGTGTCATTATTTGGAGTGATACTTGATGATTGTGCCACTATTTCGAGTGTTCCTTGGTTATTGTGTCACTTTTTTGGTTGATCCTTGGGGATTGTGTCATTATTTGGAGTGATCCTTGGGGATTGTGTCACTATTTAGAGTGATCCTTGGGGATTGTGACTCTATTTAGAGTGATGCTTGGGGATTGTGTCACTATTTAGAGTGATCCTTGGGGATTGTGTCACTATTTGGAGTGATCCTTGGGGATTGTGTCACTATTTGGAGTGATCCTTGGGGATTGTGTCACTATTTAGAGTGGTCCTTGGGGTCTGCGTCACTACTTAGAGTGATCCTTGGGGATTGTCTCCCCATTTAGAGTGATCCTTGGGGATTGTGTAACTATTTAGAGAGATCCTTGGGGATTGTGTCACTATTTAGAGTGATCCTTGGGGATTGTGTAACTATTTAGAGAAGGTCCTTGGGGATTGTGTCACTATTTAGAGTGATCCTTGGGGATTGTGTCACTATTTAGAGTGCTCCTTCGGGATTGTGTCACTATTTAGAGAGTTCCTTGGGGATTGTGTCAATATTTACTGTGATCCTTGGGGTTTGTGTCTCTATTTAGAGTGATCCTTGCGTATTGTGTCACTATTTAGAGTGATCCTTGGGGATTGTGTCACTATTTAGTGTGATCTTTCGGGAATGTGTCAATATTTAGAGTGATCCTTGGGGATTGTGTCACTATTTGGAGTTATCCTTGGGGATTGTGTCACTGTTTAGAGAGATCCTTGGGGATTGTGTCAGTATTTAGGGTGACCCTTGGGGATTGTGTCACTATTTGGAGTGATCCATGGGGATTGTGTCACTATTTGGAGTGATCCTTGGGCATTGTGTCCCTATTTAGAATGATCCTCAAGGATTGTGTCACTATTTAGAGTGATCCTTGTGCACTGAGTCACTATTAAGGGTGACCTTGGGGATTGTGTCACTATTTAGAGTGATCCTTGGGGATTGTGTCACTATTTTGAGTGATCCTTGGGGATTGTGTCACTATTTTGAGTGATCCTTGGGGATTGTGTCACTATTTAGACACGATCCGTGGTGATTGTGTCACTATTTAGAGTGATCCTTGG
This sequence comes from Mustelus asterias, assembly GCF_964213995.1. NCBI lineage: Eukaryota > Metazoa > Chordata > Chondrichthyes > Carcharhiniformes > Triakidae > Mustelus > Mustelus asterias. The sequence continues at coordinate 284,157 of NW_027590273.1, read as the reverse complement.
GGATTGTGTCAGAATTTAGAGTTTTCCTTGGGGATTGTGTCACTATTTGTAGTGATCCTTGTGGGTTGAGTCAATATTTACTGTGATCCTTGGGGATTGTGTCTATTTAGAATGATCCTTGGGGATAGTGTCAGTATTTAGAGTGATCCTTGGGGATTTTGTCACTATTCAGAGTGATCCTTGGGGATTGAGACACTATTTAGAGTGAACCTTGGGGATTGTGTCAGTATTTAGAGTGGTCCTTGGGGTTTGTGTCACTATTTAGAGTGATCTTTGGGGATTGTGTCTCTATTTAGAGTGATCCTTGGGGATTGTGTCTTTACTTAGAGTGATCCTTGGGATTGTGCCATTATTTTGAGTGATCCTTGGGGATTGTGTCACTATTTATAGTGATCCTTGGGGATTGTGTCACTATTTTGAGTGATCCTTGGGGATTGTGTCACTATTTTGAGTGATCCTTGGGGATTGTGTCACTATTTAGAGTGATCCTTGTGGGTTGTGTCACTATTTAGAGTGATCCATGTGGATTGTGTCACTATTTAGATTCATCCTTTGTGATTGTGTCACTATTTTGAGTGATCCTTGGAGATTGTACCACTAATTAGAGAGCTCCTTGGGGATTGTGTCACTATTGAGAGTGATCCTTAGGGATTGTGCCACTAATTAGAGAGGTCCTTGGGGATTGTGTCACTATTGAGAGTGATCCTTGGGGATTGTGTCACTATTTGTAGTGATCCTCGGGGACTGTGTAATTATTTAGTGTGATCCTTGGGGATTGTGCCACTATTGAGAGTGATCCTTGGGGATTGTGTCACTATTTAGAGTGATCTTTGGGAATTGTGTCACTATTTAGAGTGATCCTTGGGGTCTTTGTCACAATTTAGAGAGATCCTTGTGGATTGTGTCACTATTTAGAGTGATCCTTGGGGATTGTGTCACTATTTAGAGAAGTCCTTGGGGATTGCGTCACTATTTAGAGTGATGCTTGGGTATTGTGTAACTATTTAGAGTGATCCTTGGGGATTGTGTCACGATTTAGAGTGATCCTTGGGGATTGTGTCAGTATTTTGAGAGATCATTGGGGATTGTGTCACTCTTTCGAGTGATCCATGGGGATTGTGTCACTGTTTAGAGTGATTCTTGGGGATTGTGTCACTATTTCGAGTGATCCTTGGGGATTTTGTCACTATTTAGAGTGATCCCTGGGTATTGTGTCATTATTCATAGTGATCCTTGAGGATTGTGTCACTATTTCGAGTGTTCCTTGGGTATTGTGTCACTTTTTTGGGTGATCCTTGGGGATTGTGTCACTATTTGGAGTTATCCTTGCGGATTGTGTCACTCTTTTGAGTGATCCTTGCGGATTGTGTCACTAATTAGAGTGATCCTTGGGGATTGTGTCACTATTGAGAGTGATCCTTGGAGATTGTGTCACTATTTTGGGTGATCCTTGGGGATTGTGTCACGATTTAGAGTGATCCTTGGGGATTGTGTCACTATTTTGAGTGATCCTTGGGGATTGTGTCTCTATTTAGAGTGATCCTTGGGGATTGTGTCACTATTTAGAGTGATCCTTGGGGATTGTGTCAGTATTTAGAGTGATCCTTGGGGTCTGTGTCATTATTTAGAGTGATCCTTGGGGATTGTCTCACTATTTAGAGTGATTCTTGGGAATTGTGTAACTATTTAGAGTGATCCTTGGGGATTGTGTCACGATTTAGAGTTATCCTTGTGGATTGTGTCACTATTTAGAGAGATCTTTGGGGATTGAGTCACTATTTAGAGTGATCCTTGGGGATTGTGTCACTATTCAGAGTGATCCTTGGGGATTGTGTCGCTATTTAGAGTGATCCTTGGGGACTGTGTCACTATTTAGAGCGATCCTTGGGGATAGTGTCACTATTTAGAGTGATCCTTGTGATCTGTGTCACTATTTAGAGTGATCCTTTGTGATTGTCTCACTATTTAGAGTGATCCTTGGGGACAGTGTAACTATTTAGAGTGATCCTTGGGGTCTGCGTCACTACTTAGAGTGATCCTTGGGGATTGTCTCACCATTTAGAGTGATCCTTGGGGATTGTGTAACTATTTAGAGTGATCCTTGGGGATTGTGTCACTATTTAGAGTGATCCTTCGGGATTGTGTCACTATTTAGAGAGTTCCTTGGGGATTGCGTCAATATTTACTGTGATCCTTGGGGTTTGTGTGTCTATTTAGAGTGATCCTTGCGTATTGTGTCACTATTTAGAGTGATCCTTGGGGATTGTGTCACTATTTAGTGTGATCCTGCGGGATTGTGTCAATATTTAGAGTGATCCTTGGGGATTGTGTCACTATTTAGAGTGATCCTTGGGGATTGTGTCACTATTTAGAGTGATCCTTGGGGATTGTGTCACTATTTAGTGTGATCCTTCGGGATTGTGTCAATATTTAGAGTGATCCTTGGGGATTGTGTCACTATTTAGAGTGATCCTTCGGGATTGTGTCACTATTTAGAGAGTTCCTTGGGGTTTGTGTCAATATTTACTGTGAGCCTTGGGGTTTGTGTCTCTATTTACAGTGATCCTTGCGTATTGTGTCACTATTTAGAGTGACCCTTGGGGATTGTGTCACTATTTGGAGTTATCCTTGGGGATTGTGTCACTGTTTAGAGCGATCCTTGGGGATTGTGTCAGTATTTAGAGTGACCCTTGGGGATTGTGTCACTATTTGGAGTGATCCTTGGGGATTGTGTCACTATTTGGAGTGATCCTTGGGCATTGTGTCACTATTTAAAATGATCCTCAAGGATTGTGTCACTATTTAGAGTGATTCTTGTGCATTGAGTCACTATTAAGGGTGACCTTGGGGATTGTGTCACTATTTCGAGTGATCCTTGGCGATTGTGTCACTATTTTGAGTGATCCTTGGGGATTGTGTCACTATTTAGACAAGATCCTTGGGGATTGTGTCACTATCTAGAGTGATCCTTGGGGATTGTGTCAGAATTTAGAGTGATCCTTGGGGATTGTGTCACTATTTAGAGTGATCCCTGGGGATTGTGTCATTATTTATAGTGATCCTTGAGGATTGTGTCACTATTTCGAGTGTTCCTTGGGTATTGTGTCACGTTTTTGGGTGTTCCTTGGGGATTCTGTCACTATTTAGAGTGATCCTTGCGGATTGTGTCACTATTTTGAGTGATCCTTGGGGATTGTGTCAATATTTAGAGTGATCCTTGGGGATTGTGTCACTATTTGGAGTGATCCTTGGGGATTGTGTCTCTATTTAGAGTGATCCTTGGGGATTGTGTCACTATTTAGAGTGATCCTTGGGGATAGTGTCACTATTTTGAGTGATCCTTGTGGTCTGTGTCACTATTTAGAGTGATCCTTTGGGATTGTCTCACTATTTAGAGTGATTCTTGGAGATTGTGTAACTATTTAGAGTGATCCTTGGGGATTGTGCCACTATTTAGAGTGACCCTTGGGGATTAAGTCACTGTTTAGAGTGATCCTTGGGGATTGTGTCACTGTTTAGAGTGATCCTTGGGGATTGAGTCACTGTTTAACAAATAGGTTAACAAATGCGATGTTATTCACTTTGGAAGAAATAATCGCAAATTGGATTATTATCTAAATGGAAAGAAATTACAACATGCTGCTATGCAGAGGGACCTGGGGGTCCTTGTGCATGAGACGCAAAAACCCAGTCTGCAGTTGCAACAGGTGATCAAGAAGGCAAATGGGATGTTGGCCTATACCGCAACCGGGATAGAATATAAAAGCAGTTTAGGACAGAGTTGAGGAGGAACTTCTTCTCTCAGAGGGTGGTGAATCACTGGAATTCTCTGCCCACTGAAGTGGTGGAGGCTACCTCGTTGAATATGTTTAAATCACGGATAAATGGATTCCTGATCGGTAAGGGAATTAGGGGTTAGAGGGATCACGCGAGAAGGTGGAACTGATCCACTTCAGATCAGCCATGATGTTATTGAATGGCGGGGCAGGCTCGAGGGGCTCGATGGCCTACTCCTGCTCCTATTTCTTATGTTCTTATGATTGTGTCACTATTTAGAGTGATCCCTGGGGATTGTGTCACTATTTAGAGTGATCCTTGGGGATTGCGTCACTATTTAGAGTGATCCTTGGGGATTGTGTCACTATGTAGTGTGATCCCTCGGGATTGTGTCATTATTTAGAATGATCCTTGGGGATTGTGTCACTATTTACAGTGATCCTTGGGGATTGTTTCACTATTTAGAGTGATCCTTGGGGATTGTGTCACGATTTAGAGTGATCCTTGGGGATTGTGTCTCTATTTAAAGTGATCCTTGGGAATTGTGTCACTATTTAGAGCGATTCTTGGGGATTGTGTCACTATTTAGTGTGATCCTTGGGGATTGTGTCGCTATTTAGAGTGATTCTTGGGGATTGTGTCGCTATTTAGAGTGATTCTTGGGGATTGTGTCACTATTTAGTGTGATCCTTGGGGATTGTGTCACTATTTAGTGTGATCCTTGGGAATTGTGTCACTATTTAGAGTGATCCTTGGGGATTGTGTCACTATTTAGTGTGATCCTTGGGGATTGTGTCGCTATTTAGAGTGATTCTTGGGGATTGTGTCTCTATGTAGTGTGATCCTTGGGGATTTTTTCAACATTAAGGGTGATGCTCCTGGATTGTGTCACTATTTACATTGATCCTTTGGGATTCTGTCGGTATTTAGTGTGATGCTTGGGGATTGTGTCACTATTTAGAGTGATCCTTGGGGATTGTGTCACTATTTGGAGTGATCCTTGGGGATTGTGTCTGTATTTTGAGTGATCCTTGGGGATTGTGTCACTATTTAGAGTGACCCTTGGGGATTGTGTCACTATTTAGAGTGATGCTTCTGGATGTTGTCACTATTGGAGTGATCCTTGGGGATTGTGTCACTATTTAGAGTGATCCTTGGGGATTGTGTCTCTATTTAGAGTGATCCTTGGGGATTGAGTCACTATTTATAGAGATCCTTGGGGATTGTGTCACTATTTAGAGTGATCCTTGGGGATTGAGTCACTATTTAGAGTGTTCCTTGGGGATTGTCTCACTATTGAGAGTGATCCTTGGGGATTGTGTCACTATTTAGAGTGATCCTTGGGGATTGTGTCACTATTTAGAGTGATCCTTGGGGATTGAGACACTATTAAGAGTAACCTTGCGGATTATGTCACTATTTCGAGTGATCCTTGGGGATTGTGTCACTATTTTGAGTGATCCTTGGGTATTGTGTCACTATTTAGAGTGATCCTTGTGGATTGTGTCACTATTCAGAGTGATACTTGGGGATTGTGTAACTATTTAGAGGAGATCCTTGGGGATTGTGTCACTGTTTAGAGTGATCCTTGGGGATTGTGTCAGTATTTCGAGTGATCCTTGGGGATTTTGTCACTATTCAGAGTGATCCTTGGGGATTGAGACACTATTTAGAGTGAACCTTGGGGATTGTGTCAGTATTAAGAGTGATCCTTGGGGTTTGTGTCACTATTTAGAGTGATCTTTGGGGATTGTGTCTCTATTTAGAGTGATCCTTGGGGATTGTGTCACTATTTAGAAAGTTCCATGGGGATTGTGTCTTTACTTAGAATGATCCTTGGGATTGTGTCATTATTTTGAGTGATCCTTGGGGATTGTGTCACTATTTATAGTGATCCTTGGGGATTGTGTCACTATTTTGAGTGATCCTTGGGGATTGTGTCACTATTTTGAGTAATCCTTGGGGATTGTGTCACTATTTAGAGTGATCCTTGTGGGTTGTGTCACTATTTAGAGTGATCCATGTGGATTGTGTCACTGTTTAGATTCATCCTTTGGGATTGTGTCACTATTTAGAGAGTTCCTTGGGGATTGCGTCAATATTTACTGTGATCCTTGGGGATTGTGTCTCTATTTAGAGTGATACCTGGGGATTGTGTCATTATTTGGAGTGATACTTGATGATTGTGCCACTATTTCGAGTGTTCCTTGGGTATTGTGTCACTTTTTTGGTTGATCCTTGGGGATTGTGTCATTATTTGGAGTGATCCTTGGGGATTGTGTCACTATTTAGAGTGATCCTTGGGGATTGTGACTCTATTTAGAGTGATGCTTGGGGATTGTGTCACTATTTAGAGTGATCCTTGGGGATTGTGTCACTATTTAGAGTGATCCTTGGGGATTGTGTCACTATTTAGAGTGATCCTTGGGGATTGTGTAACTATTTAGAGAGATCCTTGGGGATTGTGTCACTATTTAGAGTGATCCTTGGGGATTGTGTAACTATTTAGAGAAGGTCCTTGGGGATTGTGTCACTATTTAGAGTGATCCTTGGGGATTGTGTCACTATTTAGAGTGCTCCTTCGGGATTGTGTCACTATTTAGAGAGTTCCTTGGGGATTGTGTCAATATTTACTGTGATCCTTGGGGTTTGTGTCTCTATTTAGAGTGATCCTTGCGTATTGTGTCACTATTTAGAGTGATCCTTGGGGATTGTGTCACTATTTAGTGTGATCTTTCGGGAATGTGTCAATATTTAGAGTGATCCTTGGGGATTGTGTCACTATTTGGAGTTATCCTTGGGGATTGTGTCACTGTTTAGAGAGATCCTTGGGGATTGTGTCAGTATTTAGGGTGACCCTTGGGGATTGTGTCACTATTTGGAGTGATCCATGGGGATTGTGTCACTATTTGGAGTGATCCTTGGGCATTGTGTCCCTATTTAGAATGATCCTCAAGGATTGTGTCACTATTTAGAGTGATCCTTGTGCACTGAGTCACTATTAAGGGTGACCTTGGGGATTGTGTCACTATTTAGTGTGATCCTTGGGGATTGTGTCACTATTTTGAGTGATCCTTGGGGATTGTGTCACTATTTTGAGTGATCCTTGGGGATTGTGTCACTATTTAGACACGATCCGTGGTGATTGTGTCACTATTTAGAGTGATCCTTGGGGATTGTGTCAGAATTTAGAGTTTTCCTTGGGGATTGTGTCACTATTTGTAGTGATCCTTGTGGGTTGAGTCAATATTTACTGTGATCCTTGGGGATTGTGTCTATTTAGAATGATCCTTGGGGATAGTGTCAGTATTTAGAGTGATCCTTGGGGATTTTGTCACTATTCAGAGTGATCCTTGGGGATTGAGACACTATTTAGAGTGAACCTTGGGGATTGTGTCAGTATTTAGAGTGATCCTTGGGGTTTGTGTCACTATTTAGAGTGATCTTTGGGGATTGTGTCTCTATTTAGAGTGATCCTTGGGGATTGTGTCTTTACTTAGAGTGATCCTTGGGATTGTGCCATTATTTTGAGTGATCCTTGGGGATTGTGTCACTATTTATAGTGATCCTTGGGGATTGTGTCACTATTTTGAGTGATCCTTGGGGATTGTGTCACTATTTTGAGTGATCCTTGGGGATTGTGTCACTATTTAGAGTGATCCTTGTGGGTTGTGTCACTATTTAGAGTGATCCATGTGGATTGTGTCACTATTTAGATTCATCCTTTGTGATTGTGTCACTATTTTGAGTGATCCTTGGAGATTGTACCACTAATTAGAGAGCTCCTTGGGGATTGTGTCACTATTGAGAGTGATCCTTAGGGATTGTGCCACTAATTAGAGAGGTCCTTGGGGATTGTGTCACTATTGAGAGTGATCCTTGGGGATTGTGTCACTATTTGTAGTGATCCTTGGGGATTGTGTCACTATTTTGAGTGATCCTTGGGGATTGTGTCACTATTTTGAGTGATCCTTGGGGATTGTGTCACTATTTAGAGTGATCCTTGTGGGTTGTGTCACTATTTAGAGTGATCCATGTGGATTGTGTCACTATTTAGATTCATCCTTTGTGATTGTGTCACTATTTTGAGTGATCCTTGGAGATTGTACCACTAATTAGAGAGCTCCTTGGGGATTGTGTCACTATTGAGAGTGATCCTTAGGGATTGTGCCACTAATTAGAGAGGTCCTTGGGGATTGTGTCACTATTGAGAGTGATCCTTGGGGATTGTGTCACTATTTGTAGTGATCCTCGGGGACTGTGTAATTATTTAGTGTGATCCTTGGGGATTGTGCCACTATTGAGAGTGATCCTTGGGGATTGTGTCACTATTTAGAGTGATCTTTGGGAATTGTGTCACTATTTAGAGTGATCCTTGGGGTCTTTGTCACAATTTAGAGAGATCCTTGTGGATTGTGTCACTATTTAGAGTGATCCTTGGGGATTGTGTCACTATTTAGAGAAGTCCTTGGGGATTGCGTCACTATTTAGAGTGATGCTTGGGTATTGTGTAACTATTTAGAGTGATCCTTGGGGATTGTGTCACGATTTAGAGTGATCCTTGGGGATTGTGTCAGTATTTTGAGAGATCATTGGGGATTGTGTCACTCTTTCGAGTGATCCATGGGGATTGTGTCACTGTTTAGAGTGATTCTTGGGGATTGTGTCACTATTTCGAGTGATCCTTGGGGATTTTGTCACTATTTAGAGTGATCCCTGGGGATTGTGTCATTATTTATAGTGATCCTTGAGGATTGTGTCACTATTTCGAGTGTTCCTTGGGTATTGTGTCACTTTTTTGGGTGATCCTTGGGGATTGTGTCACTATTTGGAGTTATCCTTGCGGATTGTGTCACTCTTTTGAGTGATCCTTGCGGATTGTGTCACTAATTAGAGTGATCCTTGGGGATTGTGTCACTATTGAGAGTGATCCTTGGAGATTGTGTCACTATTTTGGGTGATCCTTGGGGATTGTGTCACGATTTAGAGTGATCCTTGGGGATTGTGTCACTATTTTGAGTGATCCTTGGGGATTGTGTCTCTATTTAGAGTGATCCTTGGGGATTGTGTCACTATTTAGAGTGATCCTTGGGGATTGTGTCAGTATTTAGAGTGATCCTTGGGGTCTGTGTCATTATTTAGAGTGATCCTTGGGGATTGTCTCACTATTTAGAGTGATTCTTGGGAATTGTGTAACTATTTAGAGTGATCCTTGGGGATTGTGTCACGATTTAGAGTTATCCTTGTGGATTGTGTCACTATTTAGAGAGATCTTTGGGGATTGAGTCACTATTTAGAGTGATCCTTGGGGATTGTGTCACTATTCAGAGTGATCCTTGGGGATTGTGTCGCTATTTAGAGTGATCCTTGGGGACTGTGTCACTATTTAGAGCGATCCTTGGGGATAGTGTCACTATTTAGAGTGATCCTTGTGATCTGTGTCACTATTTAGAGTGATCCTTTGTGATTGTCTCACTATTTAGAGTGATCCTTGGGGACAGTGTAACTATTTAGAGTGATCCTTGGGGTCTGCGTCACTACTTAGAGTGATCCTTGGGGATTGTCTCACCATTTAGAGTGATCCTTGGGGATTGTGTAACTATTTAGAGTGATCCTTGGGGATTGTGTCACTATTTAGAGTGATCCTTCGGGATTGTGTCACTATTTAGAGAGTTCCTTGGGGATTGCGTCAATATTTACTGTGATCCTTGGGGTTTGTGTCTCTATTTAGAGTGATCCTTGCGTATTGTGTCACTATTTAGAGTGATCCTTGGGGATTGTGTCACTATTTAGTGTGATCCTTCGGGATTGTGTCAATATTTAGAGTGATCCTTGGGGATTGTGTCACTATTTAGAATGATCCTTCGGGATTGTGTCACTATTTAGAGAGTTCTTTGGGGTTTGTGTCAATATTTACTGTGAGCCTTGGGGTTTGTGTCTCTATTTACAGTGATCCTTGCGTATTGTGTCACTATTTAGAGTGACCCTTGGGGATTGTGTCACTATTTGGAGTTATCCTTGGGGATTGTGTCACTGTTTAGAGCGATCCTTGGGGATTGTGTCAGTATTTAGAGTGACCCTTGGGGATTGTGTCACTATTTGGAGTGATCCTTGGGGATTGTGTCACTATTTGGAGTGATCCTTGGGCATTGTGTCACTATTTAAAATGATCCTCAAGGATTGTGTCACTATTTAGAGTGATCCTTGTGCATTGAGTCACTATTAAGGGTGACCTTGGGGATTGTGTCACTATTTAGAGTGATCCTTGGGGATTGTGTCACTATTTTGAGTGATCCTTGGCGATTGTGTCACTATTTTGAGTGATCCTTGGGGATTGTGTCACTATTTAGACAAGATCCTTGGGGATTGTGTCACTATTTAGAGTGATCCTTGGGGATTGTGTCACTATTTAGAGTGATCCTTGGGGATTGTGTCACTATTTAGTGTGATCCTTCGGGATTGTGTCAATATTTAGAGTGATCCTTGGGGATTGTGTCACTATTTAGAGTGATCCTTCGGGATTGTGTCACTATTTAGAGAGTTCCTTGGGGTTTGTGTCAATATTTACTGTGAGCCTTGGGGTTTGTGTCTCTATTTACAGTGATCCTTGCGTATTGTGTCACTATTTAGAGTGACCCTTGGGGATTGTGTCACTATTTGGAGTTATCCTTGGGGATTGTGTCACTGTTTAGAGCGATCCTTGGGGATTGTGTCAGTATTTAGAGTGACCCTTGGGGATTGTGTCACTATTTGGAGTGATCCTTGGGGATTGTGTCACTATTTGGAGTGATCCTTGGGCATTGTGTCACTATTTAAAATGATCCTCAAGGATTGTGTCACTATTTAGAGTGATTCTTGTGCATTGAGTCACTATTAAGGGTGACCTTGGGGATTGTGTCACTATTTTGAGTGATCCTTGGCGATTGTGTCACTATTTTGAGTGATCCTTGGGGATTGTGTCACTATTTAGACAAGATCCTTGGGGATTGTGTCACTATCTAGAGTGATCCTTGGGGATTGTGTCAGAATTTAGAGTGATCCTTGGGGATTGTGTCACTATTTAGAGTGATCCCTGGGGATTGTGTCATTATTTATAGTGATCCTTGAGGATTGTGTCACTATTTCGAGTGTTCCTTGGGTATTGTGTCACGTTTTTGGGTGTTCCTTGGGGATTCTGTCACTATTTAGAGTGATCCTTGCGGATTGTGTCACTATTTTGAGTGATCCTTGGGGATTGTGTCAATATTTAGAGTGATCCTTGGGGATTGTGTCACTATTTGGAGTGATCCTTGGGGATTGTGTCTCTATTTAGAGTGATCCTTGGGGATTGTGTCACTATTTAGAGTGATCCTTGGGGATAGTGTCACTATTTTGAGTGATCCTTGTGGTCTGTGTCACTATTTAGAGTGATCCGTTGGGATTGTCTCACTATTTAGAGTGATTCTTGGGGATTGTGTAACTATTTAGAGTGATCCTTGGGGATTGTGCCACTATTTAGAGTGATCCTTGGGGATTAAGTCACTGTTTAGAGTGATCCTTGGGGATTGTGTCACTGTTTAGAGTGATCCTTGGGGATTGAGTCACTGTTTAACAAATAGGTTAACAAATGCGATGTTATTCACTTTGGAAGAAATAATCGCAAATTGGATTATTATCTAAATGGAAAGAAATTACAACATGCTGCTATGCAGAGGGACCTGGGGGTCCTTGTGCATGAGACGCAAAAACCCAGTCTGCAGTTGCAACAGGTGATCAAGAAGGCAAATGGGATGTTGGCCTATACCGCAACCGGGATAGAATATAAAAGCAGTTTAGGACAGAGTTGAGGAGGAACTTCTTCTCTCAGAGGGTGGTGAATCACTGGAATTCTCTGCCCACTGAAGTGGTGGAGGCTACCTCGTTGAATATGTTTAAATCACGGATAAATGGATTCCTGATCGGTAAGGGAATTAGGGGTTAGAGGGATCACGCGAGAAGGTGGAACTGATCCACTTCAGATCAGCCATGATGTTATTGAATGGCGGGGCAGGCTCGAGGGGCTCGATGGCCTACTCCTGCTCCTATTTCTTATGTTCTTATGATTGTGTCACTATTTAGAGTGATCCCTGGGGATTGTGTCACTATTTAGAGTGATCCTTGGGGATTGCGTCACTATTTAGAGTGATCCTTGGGGATTGTGTCACTATGTAGTGTGATCCCTCGGGATTGTGTCATTATTTAGAATGATCCTTGGGGATTGTGTCACTATTTACAGTGATCCTTGGGGATTGTTTCACTATTTAGAGTGATCCTTGGGGATTGTGTCACGATTTAGAGTGATCCTTGGGGATTGTGTCTCTATTTAAAGTGATCCTTGGGAATTGTGTCACTATTTAGAGCGATTCTTGGGGATTGTGTCACTATTTAGTGTGATCCTTGGGGATTGTGTCGCTATTTAGAGTGATTCTTGGGGATTGTGTCGCTATTTAGAGTGATTCTTGGGGATTGTGTCACTATTTAGTGTGATCCTTGGGGATTGTGTCACTATTTAGTGTGATCCTTGGGAATTGTGTCACTATTTAGAGTGATCCTTGGGGATTGTGTCACTATTTAGTGTGATCCTTGGGGATTGTGTCGCTATTTAGAGTGATTCTTGGGGATTGTGTCTCTATGTAGTGTGATCCTTGGGGATTTTTTCAACATTAAGGGTGATGCTCCTGGATTGTGTCACTATTTACATTGATCCTTTGGGATTCTGTCGGTATTTAGTGTGATGCTTGGGGATTGTGTCACTATTTAGAGTGATCCTTGGGGATTGTGTCACTATTTGGAGTGATCCTTGGGGATTGCATCACTATATAGTGTGATCCTTGGGTATTGTGTCACTATTTAAAATGATCCTTGTGGATTGTGTCACTATTTAGAGTGATCCTTGGTGATTATGTCACGATTTAGTGTGATCCTTGGGGATTGTGTCATCATTTGGTGTGATCCTTGGGGATTGTGTCACGAATTAGAGTGATCCTTGGGGATTGTGTCATTACTTTGAGTGATCCTTCGGGACTTTGTCATTATTTATAGTGATCATTGGGGATTGTGTCACTATTGAGTGTGATCCTTGGGGATTGTGTCACTATTTAGAGAGATCCTTTGGAATTGTGTCACGATTTAGAATGATCCTAAGGGATTGTGTCACTATTGAGAGTGATCCTTGGGGATTGTGTCACTATTTAGAGTGATCCTTGGGGATTGTGTCACTATTGAGAGTGATCCTTGGGGATTGTGTCACTATTTAGAGAGATCCTTTGGGATTGTGTCACGATTTAGAATGATCCTAAGGGATTGTGTCACTATTGAGAGTGATCCTTGGGGATTGTGTCACTATTTAGAGTGATCCTTGGGGATTGTGTCACTATTGAGAGTGATCCTTGGGGATTGTATCACTATTTAGAGAGATCCTGGGGGATTGTGTCACGATTGAGAGTGATCCTTAGGAATTGAGTCACTATTGAGAGTGATCCTTGGGGATTGTGTCACTATTTAGAATGATCTTTGGGGATTGTGTCACTATTTAGAGTGATCCTTGGGGATTGTGTCACTATTCAGAGTGAACCTTGTGGATTGTGTAACTGTTTAGAATGATCCTTGGGCATTGTGTCACTATTTAGAATGATCCTTGCGGATTGAGTCACTATTTGGAGTGATCCCTGCGGATTGTGTCACTATTTACAGTGAACCTTGGGAATTGTGTCACTATTCAGAGTGATCCTTGGGGATTGTGTCACTATTTTGAGTGATCCTTCAGGATTGTGTCACTATTTTGAGTGATTCTTGGGGATTGAGTCACTATTTAGAGTGATCCTTGGGGATTGTGTCACTATTTAGTGTGATCCTTGGGGATTGCGTCACTATTGAGAGTGATCCTTGGGTATTGTGTCACTATTTAAAATGATCCTTGTGGATTGTGTCACTATTTAGAGTGATCCTTGGGTATGTGTCATTATTTAGAGTGATCCTAGGGGATTGTGTCACTATTTAGAGTGATCCTTGGGGATTGTGTCACTATTTGGAGTGATTTTTGGGGATTGTGTCTTTATTTAGACTGATCCTTGGGGTTTGTGTCACTTTTTACAATGATCCTTGGGCCTGTGTCACTATTTATAGTGATCCTTGGGGATTGTGTTACTATTTAGAGTGATCCTTGGGGATTGTGTCACTATTTAGAGCCATCCTTGGGGATTGTGTCACCATTGAGAGTGATCCTTGGGGATTGAGTCACTATTTGGAGTGACCCTTGGGGATTGTGTCACTATTCGGAGTGACCCTTGGGGATTGTGTCAGTATGTAGAGTGATCCTTGGGGATTGTGTCACTATTTAGAGTGATTCTTGGGGATTGAGACACTATTTAGAGTGAACCTTGGGGATTGTGTCAGTATTAAGAGTGATCCTTGGGGTTTGTGTCACTATTTAGAGTGATCTTTGGGGATTGTGTCTCTATTTAGAGTGATCCTTGGGGATTGTGTCACTATTTAGAAAGTTCCTTGGGGATTGTGTCTTTACTTAGAATGATCCTTGGGATTGTGTCATTATTTTGAGTGATCCTTGGGGATTGTGTCACTATTTATAGTGATCCTTGGGGATTGTGTCACTATTTTGAGTGATCCTTGGGGATTGTGTCACTATTTTGAGTAATCCTTGGGGATTGTGTCACTATTTAGAGTGATCCTTGTGGGTTGTGTCACTATTTAGAGTGATCCATGTGGATTGTGTCACTGTTTAGATTCATCCTTTGGGATTGTGTCACTATTTAGAGAGTTCCTTGGGGATTGCGTCAATATTTACTGTGATCCTTGGGGATTGTGTCTCTATTTAGAGTGATACCTGGGGATTGTGTCATTATTTGGAGTGATACTTGATGATTGTGCCACTATTTCGAGTGTTCCTTGGGTATTGTGTCACTTTTTTGGTTGATCCTTGGGGATTGTGTCATTATTTGGAGTGATCCTTGGGGATTGTGTCACTATTTAGAGTGATCCTTGGGGATTGTGACTCTATTTAGAGTGATGCTTGGGGATTGTGTCACTATTTAGAGTGATCCTTGGGGATTGTGTCACTATTTAGAGTGGTCCTTGGGGTCTGCGTCACTACTTAGAGTGATCCTTGGGGATTGTCTCACCATTTAGAGTGATCCTTGGGGATTGTGTAACTATTTAGAGAGATCCTTGGGGATTGTGTCACTATTTAGAGTGATCCTTGGGGATTGTGTAACTATTTAGAGAAGGTCCTTGGGGATTGTATCACTATTTCGAGTGATCCTTGGGGATTGTGTCACTATTTAGAGTGCTCCTTCGGGATTGTGTCACTATTTAGAGAGTTCCTTGGGGATTGTGTCAATATTTACTGTGATCCTTGGGGTTTGTGTCTCTATTTAGAGTGATCCTTGCGTATTGTGTCACTATTAAGGGTGACCTTGGGGATTGTGTCACTATTTGGAGTGATCCATGGGGATTGTGTCACTATTTGGAGTGATCCTTGGGCATTGTGTCCCTATTTAGAATGATCCTCAAGGATTGTGTCACTATTTAGAGTGATCCTTGTGCACTGAGTCACTATTAAGGGTGACCTTGGGGATTGTGTCACTATTTAGAGTGATCCTTGGGGATTGTGTCACTATTTTGAGTGATCCTTGGGGATTGTGTCACTATTTTGAGTGATCCTTGGGGATTGTGTCACTATTTAGACACGATCCTTGGGGATTGTGTCACTATTTAGACACGATCCTTGGTGATTGTGTCACTATTTAGAGTGATCCTTGGGGATTGTGTCAGAATTTAGAGTTTTCCTTGGGGATTGTGTCACTATTTAGAGTGATCCTTGTGGGTTGAGTCAATATTTACTGTGATCCTTGGGGATTGTGTCTATTTAGAGTGATCCTTGGGGATAGTGTCAGTATTTAGAGTGATCCTTGGGGATTTTGTCACTATTCAGAGTGATCCTTGGGGATTGAGACACTATTTAGAGTGAACCTTGGGGATTGTGTCAGTATTTAGAGTGATCCTTGGGGATTGTGTCACTATTTAGAGTGATCCTTGTGGATTGTGTCACTATTTAGAGTGATCCTTGGGGATTGTGTCACTATTTTGAGTGATCCTTGGGGATTGTGTCACTATTTTGAGTGATCCTTGGGGATTGTGTCACTATTTTGAGTGATCCTTGGGGATTGTGTCACTATTTAGAGTGATCCTTGTGGATTGTGTCACTATTTAGAGTGATCCTTGGGGATTGTGTCACTATTTTGAGTGATCCTTGGGGATTGTGTCACTATTTTGAGTGATCCTTGGGGATTGTGTCACTATTTTGAGTGATCCTTGGGGATTGTGTCACTATTTAGAGTGATCCTTGTGGATTGTGTCACTATTTAGAGTGATCCATGTGGATTGTGTCACTATTTAGATTCATCCTTTGGGATTGTGTCACTATTTTGAGTGATCCTTGGAGATTGTACCACTAATTAGAGAGCTCCTTGGGGATTGTGTCACTATTGAGAGTGATCCTTAGGGATTGTGCCACTAATTAGAGAGGTCCTTGGGGATTGTGTCACTATTGAGAGTGATCCTTGGGGATTGTGTCACTATTTGTAGTGATCCTCGGGGACTGTGTAATTATTTAGTGTGATCCTTGGGGATTGTGCCACTATTGAGAGTGATCCTTGGGGATTGTGTCACTATTTAGAGTGATCTTTGGGAATTGTGTCACTATTTAGAGTGATCCTTGGGGTCTTTGTCACAATTTAGAGAGATCCTTGTGGATTGTGTCACTATTTAGAGTGATCCTTGGGGATTGTGTCACTATTTAGAGAAATCCTTGGGGATTGTGTCACTATTTAGAGTGATCCTTGGGGATTGTGTCACTATTTAGAGTGATCCTTGGGGATTGTGTCACTATTTCGAGTGATCCTTGGGGATTTTGTCACTATTTAGAGTGATCCCTGGGGATTGTGTCATTATTTATAGTGATCCTTGAGGATTGTGTCACTATTTCGAGTGTTCCTTGGGTATTGTGTCACTTTTTTGGGTGATCCTTGGGGATTGTGTCACTATTTGGAGTTATCCTTGCGGATTGTGTCACTCTTTTGAGTGATCCTTGCGGATTGTGTCACTAATTAGAGTGATCCTTGGGGATTGTGTCACTATTGAGAGTGATCCTTGGAGATTGTGTCACTATTTTGGGTGATCCTTGGGGATTGTGTCACTATTCAGAGTGATCCTTGGGGTCTGTGTCATTATTTAGAGTTATCCTTGGGGATTGTCTCACTATTTAGAGTGATTCTTGGGAATTGTGTAACTATTTAGAGTGATCCTTGGGGATTGTGTCACGATTTAGAGTTATCCTTGTAGATTGAGTCACTATTTAGAGAGATCTTTGGGGATTGAGTCACTATTTACAGTGATCCTTGGGGATTGTGTCACTATTCAGAGTGATCCTTGGGGATTGTGTCTCTATTTAGAGTGATCCTTGGGGATTGTGTCACTATTTAGAGCGATCCTTGGGGATAGTGTCACTATTTAGAGTGATCCTTGTGGTCTGTGTCACTATTTAGAGTGATCCTTTGTGATTGTGTCACTATTTAGAGTGATCCTTTGTGATTGTCTCACTATTTAGAGTGATTCTTGGGGACTGTGTAACTATTTAGAGTGATCCTTGGGGATTGTGTCACTATTTAGATTGATCCTTGGGGTCTGCGTCACTACTTAGAGTGATCCTTGGGGATTGTCTCACCATTTAGAGTGATCCTTGGGGATTGTGTAACTATTTAGAGTGATCCTTGGGGATTGTGTCACTATTTAGAGTGATCCTTGGGGATTGTGTCACTATTTAGATTGATCCTTGGGGTCTGCGTCACTACTTAGAGTGATCCTTGGGGATTGTCTCACCATTTAGAGTGATCCTTGGGGATTGTGTAACTATTTAGAGTGATCCTTGGCGATTGTGTCACTATTTAGAGTGATCCTTCGGGATTGTGTCACTATTTAGAGAGTTCCTTGGGGATTGCGTCAATATTTACTGTGATCCTTGGGGTTTGTGTCTCTATATAGAGTGATCCTTGCGTATTGTGTCACTATTTAGAGTGATCCTTGGGGATTGTGTCACTATTTAGTGTGATCCTTCGGGATTGTGTCAATATTTAGAGTGATCCTTGGGGATTGTGTCACTATTTAGAATGATCCTTCGGGATTGTGTCACTATTTAGAGAGTTCCTTGGGGTTTGTGTCAATATTTACTGTGAGCCTTGGGGTTTGTGTCTCTATTTACAGTGATCCTTGCGTATTGTGTCACTATTTAGAGTGACCCTTGGGGATTGTGTCACTATTTGGAGTTATCCTTGGGGATTGTGTCACTGTTTAGAGCGATCCTTGGGGATTGTGTCAGTATTTAGAGTGACCCTTGGGGATTGTGTCACTATTTGGAGTGATCCTTGGGGATTGTGTCACTATTTGGAGTGATCCTTGGGCATTGTGTCACTATTTAAAATGATCCTCAAGGATTGTGTCACTATTTAGAGTGATCCTTGTGCATTGAGTCACTATTAAGGGTGACCTTGGGGATTGTGTCACTATTTAGAGTGATCCTTGGGGATTGTGTCACTATTTTGAGTGATCCTTGGCGATTGTGTCACTATTTTGAGTGATCCTTGGGGATTGTGTCACTATTTAGACAAGATCCTTGGGGATTGTGTCACTATTTAGAGTGATCCTTGGGGATTGTGTCAATATTTAGAGTGATCCTTGGGGATTGTGTCACTATTTAGTGTGATCCTTCGGGATTGTGTCAATATTTAGAGTGATCCTTGGGGATTGTGTCACTATTTAGAGTGATCCTTCGGGATTGTGTCACTATTTAGAGAGTTCCTTGGGGTTTGTGTCAATATTTACTGTGAGCCTTGGGGTTTGTGTCTCTATTTAGAGTGATCCTTGCGTATTGTGTCACTATTTAGAGTGACCCTTGGGGATTGTGTCACTATTTGGAGTCATCCTTGGGGATTGTGTCACTGTTTAGAGCGATCCTTGGGGATTGTGTCAGTATTTAGAGTGACCCTTGGGGATTGTGTCACTATTTGGAGTGATCCTTGCGGATTGTGTCACTATTTGGAGTGATCCTTGGGCATTGTGTCACTATTTAAAATGATCCTCAAGGATTGTGTCACTATTTAGAGTGATCCTTGTGCATTGAGTCACTGTTAAGGGTGACCTTGGGGATTGTGTCACTATTTAGAGTGATCCTTGGGGATTGTGTCACTATTTTGAGTGATCCTTGGCGATTGTGTCACTATTTTGAGTGATCCTTGGGGATTGTGTCACTATTTAGACAAGATCCTTGGGGATTGTGTCACTGTTTAGAGTGATCCTTGGGGATTGTGTCAGAATTTAGAGTGATCCTTGGGGATTGTGTCACTATTTAGAGTGATCCCTGGGGATTGTGTCATTATTTATAGTGATCCTTGAGGATTGTGTCACTATTTCGAGTGTTCCTTGGGTATTGTGTCACTTTTTTGGGTGTTCCTTGGGGATTCTGTCACTATTTAGAGTGATCCTTGCGGATTGTGTCACTATTTTGAGTGATCCTTGCAGATTGTGTCACTAATTAGAGTGATCCTTGGGGATTGTGTCAATATTTAGAGTGATCCTTGGGGATTGTGTCACTATTTGGAGTGATCCTTGGGGATTGTGTCTCTATTTAAAGTGATCCTTGGGGATTGTGTCACTATTTAGAGTGATCCTTGGGGATAGTGTCACTATTTTGAGTGATCCTTGTGGTCTGTGTCACTATTTAGAGTGATCCTTTGGGATTGTCTCACTATTTAGAGTGATTCTTGGGGATTGTGTAACTATTTAGAGTGCTCCTTGGGGATTGTGCCACTATTTAGAGTGATCCTTGGGGATTAAGTCACTGTTTAGAGTGTTCCTTGGGGATTGTGTCACTGTTTAGAGTGATCCTTGGGGATTGAGTCACTGTTTAACAAATAGGTTAACAAATGCGATGTTATTCACTTTGGAAGAAATAATCGCAAATTGGATTATTATCTAAATGGAAAGAAATTACAACATGCTGCTGTGCAAAGGGACCTGGGGGTCCTTGTGCATGAGACGCAAAAACCCAGTCTGCAGTTGCAACAGGTGATCAAGAAGGCAATTGGGATGTTGGCCTATACCGCAACCGGGATAGAATATAAAAGCAGAGATGTCTTGCTGCATCTGTACAGGGCATTGGTGAGGCCGCAGCTGGAATACTGTGTGCAGTATTGGTCCCCTTATTTGCGGAAGGATATATTGGCTTGGAGGGAGTGCAGAGAAGCTTCACCAGGTTGATACCAGAGATGAGGAGTGTTGATTATGAGGAGAGACTGAGCAGATTGGCTTTGTATTCTTTGGAATTTAGAAGGCTGAGGGGGATCTTGTAGAGACCTATAAGATAATGAAGGGGCTGGATAGGGTAGAGGTGGAGAGATTCTTTCCACTTAGAAAGGAAACTAGAACTAGAGGGCACAGCCTCAAAATAAAGGGGGGTCAGTTTAGGACAGAGTTGAGGAGGAACTTCTTCTCTCAGAGGGTGGTGAATCACTGGAATTCTCTGCCCACGGAAGTGGTGGAGGCTATCTCGTTGAATATGTTTAAATCACGGATAAATGGATTCCTGATCGGTAAGGGAATTAGGGGTTATAGGGATCACGCGAGAAGGTGGAACTGATCCACTTCAGATCAGCCATGATCTTATTGAATGGCGGGGCAGGCTCGAGGAGCTCGATGGCCTACTCCTGCTCCTATTTCTTATGTTCTTATGATTGTGTCACTATTTAGAGTGATCCCTGGGGATTGTGTCACTATTTAGAGAGATCCTTGGGGATTGTGTCACTATTTAGAGAGATCCTTGGAGATTGTGTCACTATTTGGAGTGATCCTTGGGGATTGCGTCACTATTTAGAGTGATCCTTGGGGATTGTGTCACTATGTAGTGTGATCCCTCGGGATTGTGTCATTATTTAGAATGATCCTTGGGGATTGTGTCGCTATTTACAGTGATCCTTGGGGATTGTTTCACTATTTAGAGTGATCCTTGGGCATTGTGTCACGATTTAGAGTGATCCTTGGGGATTGTGTCTCTATTTAAAGTGATCCTTGGGAATTGTGTCACTATTTAGAGCGATTCTTGGGGATTGTGTCATTATTTAGAGTGATCCTTGGGGATTGTGTCGCTATTTAGAGTGATTCTTGGGGATTGTGTCTCTATGTAGTGTGATCCTTGGGGATTGTTTCAACATTAAGGGTGATGCTCCTGGATTGT
This sequence comes from Mustelus asterias, assembly GCF_964213995.1. Classification (NCBI taxonomy): domain Eukaryota; kingdom Metazoa; phylum Chordata; class Chondrichthyes; order Carcharhiniformes; family Triakidae; genus Mustelus; species Mustelus asterias. The sequence goes on along the minus strand of NW_027590273.1, from coordinate 263,060 downwards.
GTCACTATTTACATTGATCCTTTGGGATTCTGTCGGTATTTAGTGTGATGCTTGGGGATTGTGTCACTATTTAGAGTGATCCTTGGGGATTGTGTCACTATTTGGAGTGATCCTTGGGGATTGCATCACTATATAGAGTGATCCTTGGGTATTGTGTCACTATTTAAAATGATCCTTGTGGATTGTGTCACTATTTAGAGTGATCCTTGGTGATTATGTCACGATTTAGTGTGATCCTTGGGGATTGTGTCATCATTTGGAGTGATCCTTGGGGATTGTGTCACGATTTAGAGTGATCCTTGGGGATTGTGTCAGTACTTTGAGTGATCCTTCGGGACTTTGTCATTATTTATAGTGACGATTGGGGATTGTGTCACTATTGAGAGTGATCCTTGGGGATTGTGTCACTATTTAGAGAGATCCTTTGGGATTGTGTCACGATTTAGAATGATCCTAAGGGATTGTGTCACTATTGAGAGTGATCCTTGGGGATTGTGTCACTATTTAAAATGATCCTTGTGGATTGTGTCACTATTTAGAGTGATCCTTGGGTATGTGTCATTATTTAGAGTGATCCTTGGGGATTGTGTCACTATTTAGAGTGATCCTTGGGGATTGTGTCACTATTTGGAGTGATTTCTGGGGACTGTGTCTCTATTTAGACGGATCCTTGGGGTTTGTGTCACTTTTTACAATGATCCTTGGGCCTGTGTCACTATTTATAGTGATCCTTGGGGATTGTGTCACTATTTAGAGTGATCCTTGGGGATTGTGTCACTATTTAGAGTCATCCTTGGGGATTGTGTCACCATTGAGAGTGATCCTTGGGGATTGAGTCACTATTTGGAGTGACCCTTGGGGATTGTGTCACTATTCGGAGTGACCCTTGGGGATTGTGTCAGTATGCAGAGTGATCCTTGGGGATTGTGTCACTATTTAGAGTGATTCTTGTGGATTGTGTCACTATTTAGAGTGATCCTTGGGGATTGTGTCGCTATTTAGAGTGATCCTTGGGGATTGTGTCGCTATTTAGAGTGATTCTTGGGGATTGTGTCTCTATGTAGTGTGATCCTTGGGGATTGTTTCAACATTAAGGGTGATCCTCCTGGATTGTGTCACTATTTACATTGATCCTTTGGGATTCTGTCGGTATTTAGTGTGATGCTTGGGGATTGTGTCACTATTTAGAGTGATCCTTGGGAATTGTGTCACTGTTTGGAGTGATCCTTGGGGATTGCATCACTATATAGAGTTATCCTTGGGTATTGTGTCACTATTTAAAATGATCCTTGTGGATTGTGTCACTATTTAGAGTGATCCTTGGTGATTATGTCACGATTTAGTGTGATCCTTGGGGATTGTGTCATCATTTGGAGTGATCCTTGGGGATTGTGTCACGATTTAGAGTGATCCTTGGGGATTGTGTCATTACTTTAAGTGATCCTTCGGGACTTTACCATTATTTATAGTGATCATTGGGGATTGTGTCACTATTGAGAGTGATCCTTGGGGTTTGTGTCACTATTTAGAGAGATCCTTTGGGATTGTGTCACGATTTAGAATGATCCTAAGGGATTGTGTCACTATTGAGAGTGATCCTTGGGGATTGTGTCACTATTTAGAGTGATCCTTGGGGATTGTGTCACTATTGAGAGTGATCCTTGGGGATTGTATCACTATTTAGAGAGATCCTGGGGATTGTCTCACGATTGAGAGTGATCCTTAGGAATTGTGTCACTATTGAGAGTGATCCTTGGGGATTGTGTCACTATTTAGAATGATATTTGGGGATTGTGTCATTATTTAGAGTGATCCTTGGGGATTGTGTCACTATTCAGAGTGAACCTTGTGGATTGTGTAACTGTTTGGAATGATCCTTGGGCATTGTGTCACTATTTAGAATGATCCTTGTGGATTGTGTCACTATTTAGAGTGATCCTTGGGTATGTGTCATTATTTAGAGTGATCCCTGGGGATTGTGTCACTATTTAGTGTGATCCTTGGGAATTGTGTCACTATTTAGAGTGATCCTTGGGGATTGTGTCACGATTTATTGTGATCCTTGGGGATTGTGTCATTATTTGGAGTGCTCCTCGGGGATTGTGTCACTCTTTAGAGTTATCCTTGGGGATTGTGTCACTATTTAGAGTGATCATTGGGGATTGTGTCATTATTCAGAGTGATCCTTTGGAACTTTGTCATTATTTATAGTGATCATTGGGGATTGTGTCACTATTGAGAGTGATCCTTGGGGATTGTGTGACTATTTAGAGAGATCCTTGGGGATTGTGTCACGATTTAGAATGATCCTTGGGGATTGTGTCTATATTTAGAGTGATCCCTGGGGATTGTGTTAGTATTCAGAGTGATCCTTGTGGATTCAGTGACTATTTGGAGTGCTCCTTGGGGATTGTGTCACTATTTTCAGTAATCCTAGGGGATTGTGTCAGTATTCAGATTCATTCCTGGGGATTGTGTCACTACTTAGAGAGATACTTGGGGACTGTGTCACTATTGAAAGTGATCCTTGTGTATTGTGTCAGTGTATAGAGAGATCCGTTAGGAATGTGTTAATTTCTAGAGTGATCCTTGGGGATTGTGTCCGTATTTAGGGTGATCCTTGGGTATTGTGTTACTATTTAGAGTGATCCTTGGGGATTGTGTCACTATTTAGAGTGATCCTTGGGGATTGTGTCGCTATTTAGAGTGATCCTTGGGGATTGTGTCGCTATTTAGAGTGATTGTTGGGGATTGTGTCTCTATGTAGTGTGATCCTTGGGGATTGTTTCAACATTAAGGGTGATCCTCCTGGATTGTGTCACTATTTACATTGATCCTTTGGGATTCTGTCGGTATTTAGTGTGATGCTTGGGGATTGTGTCACTATTTAGAGTGATCCTTGGGAATTGTGTCACTGTTTGGAGTGATCCTTGGGGATTGCATCACTATATAGAGTTATCCTTGGGTATTGTGTCACTATTTAAAATGATCCTTGTGGATTGTGTCACTATTTAGAGTGATCCTTGGTGATTATGTCACGATTTAGTGTGATCCTTGGGGATTGTGTCATCATTTGGAGTGATCCTTGGGGATTGTGTCACGATTTAGAGTGATCCTTGGGGATTGTGTCATTACTTTAAGTGATCCTTCGGGACTTTACCATTATTTATAGTGATCATTGGGGATTGTGTCACTATTGAGAGTGATCCTTGGGGTTTGTGTCACTATTTAGAGAGATCCTTTGGGATTGTGTCACGATTTAGAATGATCCTAAGGGATTGTGTCACTATTGAGAGTGATCCTTGGGGATTGTGTCACTATTTAGAGTGATCCTTGGGGATTGTGTCACTATTGAGAGTGATCCTTGGGGATTGTATCACTATTTAGAGAGATCCTGGGGATTGTCTCACGATTGAGAGTGATCCTTAGGAATTGTGTCACTATTGAGAGTGATCCTTGGGGATTGTGTCACTATTTAGAATGATATTTGGGGATTGTGTCATTATTTAGAGTGATCCTTGGGGATTGTGTCACTATTCAGAGTGAACCTTGTGGATTGTGTAACTGTTTGGAATGATCCTTGGGCATTGTGTCACTATTTAGAATGATCCTTGTGGATTGTGTCACTATTTAGAGTGATCCTTGGGTATGTGTCATTATTTAGAGTGATCCCTGGGGATTGTGTCACTATTTAGTGTGATCCTTGGGAATTGTGTCACTATTTAGAGTGATCCTTGGGGATTGTGTCACGATTTATTGTGATCCTTGGGGATTGTGTCATTATTTGGAGTGATCCTCGGGGATTGTGTCACTCTTTAGAGTTATCCTTGGGGATTGTGTCACTATTTAGAGTGATCATTGGGGATTGTGTCATTATTCAGAGTGATCCTTTGGAACTTTGTCATTATTTATAGTGATCATTGGGGATTGTGTCACTATTGAGAGTGATCCTTGGGGATTGTGTGACTATTTAGAGAGATCCTTGGGGATTGTGTCACGATTTAGAATGATCCTTGGGGATTGCGTCTATATTTAGAGTGATCCCTGGGGATTGTGTTAGTATTCAGAGTGATCCTTGTGGATTCAGTGACTATTTGGAGTGCTCCTTGGGGATTGTGTCACTATTTTCAGTAATCCTAGGGGATTGTGTCAGTATTCAGATTCATTCCTGGGGATTGTGTCACTACTTAGAGAGATACTTGGGGACTGTGTCACTATTGAAAGTGATCCTTGTGTATTGTGTCAGTGTATAGAGAGATCCGTTAGGAATGTGTTAATTTCTAGAGTGATCCTTGGGGATTGTGTCCGTATTTAGGGTGATCCTTGGGTATTGTGTTACTATTTAGAGTGATCCTTGGGGATTGTGTCACTATTTAGAGTGATCCTTGGGGATTGTGTCACTTCTTAGAGTGATCCTTGTGTATTGTGTTACTATTTCGAGTGATCCTTGGGGATTGTGTCACTATTTGGAGTGATTTTTGGGGATTGTGTCTCTATTTAGACTGATCCTTGGGGTTTGTGTCACTTTTTATAGTGATCCTTGGGCCTGTGTCACTATTTAGAGTGATCCTTGGGGTTTGTGTCACTATTTGGAGTGATCCTCGGGGATTGCATCACTATATAGAGTGATCCTTGGGTATTGTGTCACTATTTAAAATGATCCTTGTGGATTGTGTCACTATTTAGAGTGATCCTTGGTGATTATGTCACGATTTAGTGTGATCCTTGGGGATTGTGTCATCATTTGGAGTGATCCTTGGGGATTGTGTCACGATTTAGAGTGATCCTTGGGGATTGTGTCATTACTTTGAGTGATCCTTCGGGACTTTGTCATTATTTATAGTGATCATTGGGGATTGTGTCACTATTGAGAGTGATCCTTGGGGATTGTGTCACTATTTAGAGAGATCCTTTGGGATTGTGTCACGATTTAGAATGATCCCAAGGGATTGTGTCACTATTGAGAGTGATCCTTGGGGATTGTGTCACTATTTAGAGTGATCCTTGGGGATTGTGTCACTATTGAGAGTGATCCTTGGGGATTGTATCACTATTTAGAGAGATCCTGGGGGATTGTGTCACGATTGAGAGTGATCCTTAGGAATTGAGTCACTATTGAGAGTGATCCTTGGGGATTGTGTCACTATTTAGAATGATCTTTGGGGATTGTGTCACTATTTAGAGTGATCCTTGGGGATTGTGTCACTATTCAGAGTGAACCTTGTGGATTGTGTAACTGTTTAGAATGATCCTTGGGCATTGTGTCACTATTTAGAATGATCCTTGCGGATTGAGTCACTATTTGGAGTGATCCCTGGGGATTGTGTCACTATTTACAGTGAACCTTGGGAATTGTGTCACTATTCAGAGTGATCCTTGGGGATTGTGTCACTATTTTGAGTGATCCTTCTGGATTGTGTCACTATTTTGAGTGATCCTTGGGGATTGAGTCACTATTCAGAGTGATCCTTGGGGATTGTGTCACTATTGAGAGTGATCCTTGGGGATTGTGTCACTATTTAAAATGATCCTTGTGGATTGTGTCACTATTTAGAGTGATCCTTGGGTATGTGTCATTATTTAGAGTGATCCTTGGGGATTGTGTCACTATTTAGAGTGATCCTTGGGGATTGTGTCACTATTTGGAGTGATTTTTGGGGATTGTGTCTCTATTTAGACGGATCCTTGGGGTTTGTGTCACTTTTTACAATGATCCTTGGGCCTGTGTCACTATTTATAGTGATCCTTGGGGATTGTGTCACTATTTAGAGTGATCCTTGGGGATTGTGTCACTATTTAGAGTCATCCTTGGGGATTGTGTCACCATTGAGAGTGATCCTTGGGGATTGAGTCACTATTTGGAGTGACCCTTGGGGATTGTGTCACTATTCGGAGTGACCCTTGGGGATTGTGTCAGTATGTAGAGTGATCCTTGGGGATTGTGTCACTATTTAGAGTGATTCTTGGGGATTGTGTCACTATTTAGAGTGATCCTTGGGGATTGTGTCGCTATTTAGAGTGATTCTTGGGGATTGTGTCTCTATGTAGTGTGATCCTTGGGGATTGTTTCAACATTAAGGGTGATCCTCCTGGATTGTGTCACTATTTACATTGATCCTTTGGGATTCTGTCGGTATTTAGTGTGATGCTTGGGGATTGTGTCACTATTTAGAGTGATCCTTGGGAATTGTGTCACTGTTTGGAGTGATCCTTAGGGATTGCATCACTATATAGAGTTATCCTTGGGTATTGTGTCACTATTTAAAATGATCCTTGTGGATTGTGTCACTATTTAGAGTGATCCTTGGTGATTATGTCACGATTTAGTGTGATCCTTGGGGATTGTGTCATCATTTGGAGTGATCCTTGGGGATTGTGTCACGATTTAGAGTGATCCTTGGGGATTGTGTCATTACTTTAAGTGATCCTTCGGGACTTTACCATTATTTATAGTGATCATTGGGGATTGTGTCACTATTGAGAGTGATCCTTGGGGTTTGAGTCACTATTTAGAGAGATCCTTTGGGATTGTGTCACGATTTAGAATGATCCTAAGGGATTGTGTCACTATTGAGAGTGATCCTTGGGGATTGTGTCACTATTTAGAGTGATCCTTGGGGATTGTGTCACTATTGAGAGTGATCCTTGGGGATTGTATCACTATTTAGAGAGATCCTGGGGATTGTCTCACGATTGAGAGTGATCCTTAGGAATTGTGTCACTATTGAGAGTGATCCTTGGGGATTGTGTCACTATTTAGAATGATATTTGGGGATTGTGTCACGATTTATTGTGATCCTTGGGGATTGTGTCATTATTTGGAGTGATCCTCGGGGATTGTGTCACTATTTAGAGTGATCCTTGGGGATTGTGTCACTATTTAGAGTGATCATTGGGGATTGTGTCATTATTCAGAGTGATCCTTTGGAACTTTGTCATTATTTATAGTGATCATTGGGGATTGTGTCACTATTGAGAGTGATCCTTGGGGATTGTGTGACTATTTAGAGAGATCCTTGGGGATTGTGTCACGATTTAGAATGATCCTTGGGGATTGTGTCTATATTTAGAGTGATCCCTGGGGATTGTGTTAGTATTCAGAGTGATCCTTGTGGATTCAGTGACTATTTGGAGTGCTCCTTGGGGATTGTATCACTATTTTCAGTAATCCTAGGGGATTGTGTCAGTATTCAGATTCATTCCTGGGGATTGTGTCACTACTTAGAGAGATACTTGGGGACTGTGTCACTATTGAAAGTGATCCTTGTGTATTGTGTCAGTGTAAAGAGAGATCCGTTAGGAATGTGTCAATTTCTAGAGTGATCCTTGGGGATTGTGTCCGTATTTAGGGTGATCCTTGGGTATTGTGTTACTATTTAGAGTGATCCTTGGGGATTGTGACACTATTTAGAGTGATCCTTGGGGATTGTGTCACTTCTTAGAGTGATCCTTGTGTATTGTGTTACTATTTAGAGTGATCCTTGGGGATTGTGTCACTATTTGGAGTGATTTTTGGGGATTGTGTCTCTATTTAGACTGATCCTTGGGGTTTGTGTCAGTTTTTATAGTGATCCTTGGGCCTGTGTCACTATTTATAGTGATCCTTGGGGATTGTGTCACTATTTAGAGTGATCCTTGGGGATTGTGTCACTATTTAGAGTCATCCTTGGGGATTGTGTCACCATTTAGAGTGATCCTTGGGGATTGTGTCACTATTTGGAGTGACCCTTGGGGATTGTGTCAGTATTTAGAGTGATCCTTGGGGATTGTGTCACTATTTAGAACATAGAACATAGAACAGTACAGCACAGAACAGGCCCTTCGGCCCACGATGTTGTGCCGAGCTTTATCTGAAACCAAGATCAAGCTATCCCACTCCCTATCATCCTGGTGTGCTCCATGTGCCTATCCAATAACCGCTTAAACGTTTCTAAAGTGTCGGACTCCACTATCACTGCAGGCAGTCCATTCCACACCCCAACCACTCTCTGCGTAAAGAACCTACCTCTGATATCCGTCCTGTATCTCCCACCACGAACCCTATAGTTATGCCCCCTTGTAATAGCTCCATCCACCCGAGGAAATAGTCTTTGAACGTTCACTCTATCTATCCCCTTCATCATTTTATACACCTCTATTAAGTCTCCCCTCAGCCTCCTCCGCTCCAGAGAGAATAGCCCTAGCTCCCTCAACCTTTCCTCATATGACCTACCCTCCAAACCAGGCAGCATCCTGGTAAATCTCCTCTGCACTCCTTCCAGCGCTTCCACATCCTTCCTATAGTGAGGTGACCAGAACTGCACACAATATTCCAAATGTGGTCTCACCAAGGTCCTGTACAGTTGCAGCATAACCCCACGGCTCTTAAACTCCAACCCCCTGTTAATAAAAGCTAACACACTACAGGCCTTCTTCACAGCTCTATCCACTTGAGTGGCAACCTTTAGAGATCTGTGGATATGGACCCCAAGATCTCTCTGTTCCTCCACAGTCTTCAGAACCCTACCTTTGACCCTGTAATCCACATTTAAATTTGTCCTACCAAAATGAATCTCCTCACATTTTTCAGGGTTAAACTCCATTTGCCATTTTTCAGCCCAGCTTTGCATCCTATCTATGTCTCTTTGCAGCCTACAACAGCCCTCCACCTCATCCACTACTCCACCAATCTTGGTGTCATCAGCAAATTTACTGATCCACCCTTCAGCCCCCTCCTCTAAGTCATTAATAAAAATCACAAAGAGCAGAGGGCCAAGCACTGATCCCTGCGGCACACCGCTAGCAACCTGCCTCCAATCCGAAAATTTTCCATCGACCACCACCCTCTGTCTTCGGTCAGACAGCCAGTTGCCTATCCAATCGGCCAACTTTCCCTCTATCCCACACCTCCTCACTTTCATCATAAGCCGACCATGGGGGACCTTATCAAACGCCTTACTAAAATCCATGTATATGACATCAACTGCCCTACCTTCATCAACACACTTAGTTACCTCCTCAAAAAATTCTATCAAATTTGTGAGGCACGACTTGCCCTTCACGAATCCGTGCTGACTATCTCGGATTAATCCGCATCTTTCTAAATGGTCGTAAATCCCATCCCTAAGGACCCTTTCCATCAATTTACCAACCACCGAAGTAAGACTAACCGGTCTATAATTACCAGGGTCATTTCTATTCCCTTTCTTAAACAGAGGAACAACATTCGCCATTCTCCAGTCCTCTGGCACCATCCCCGTGGACAGCGAGGACCCAAAGATCAACGCCAAAGGCTCTGCAATCTGATCCCTTGCCTCCCAAAGATTTAGAGTGATCTTTGGGTCTGTGTCACTCTTTAGAGTGATCCTTGGGGATTGTGTCACTATTTAGAGTGATCCTTGGGGATTGTGTCACTATTGAGAGTGATCCTTGGGGATTGTATCACTATTTAGAGAGATCCTTGGGGATTGTGTCACGATTGAGAGTGATCCTTAGGAATTGTGTCACTATTGAGAGTGATCCTTGGGGATTGTGTCACTATTCAGAATGATCTTTGTGGATTGTGTCACTATTCAGAATGATCTTTGTGGATTGTGTAACTGTTTAGAATGATCCTTGGGGATTGTGTCACTATTTAGAATGATCCTTGCGGATTGATTCACAATTTGGAGTGATCCCTGGGGATTGTGTCACTATTTACAGTGAACCTTGGGAATTGTGTCACTATTCAGAGTGATCCTTGGGGATTGTGTCACTATTTAGAGTGATCCTTGGGGATTGTGTCACTATTTAGTGTGATCCTTGGGGATTGTGTCACTATTTAGAGTGATCCTTGGGGATTGTGTCACTATTTAGTGTGACCCTTGGGGATTGTGTCACTATTGAGAGTGATCCTTGGGGATTGTGTCACTATTTAAAATGATCCTTGTGGATTGTGTCACTATTTAGAGTGATCCTTGGGTATGTGTCATTATTTAGAGTGATCCTTGGGGATTGTGTCACTATTTAGTGTGATCCTTGGGAATTGTGTCACTATTTAGAGTGATCCTTGGGGATTGTGTCACGATTTATTGTGATCCTTGGGGATTGTGTCATTATTTGGAGTGATCCTCGGGGATTGTGTCACTATTGAGAGTGATCCTTGGGGATTGTGTCACTATTTAGAGTGATCATTGGGGATTGTGTCATTATTCAGAGTGATCCTTTGGAACTTTGTCATTATTTATGGTGATCATTGGGGATTGTGTCACTATTGAGAGTGATCCTTGGGGATTGTGTGACTATTTAGAGAGATCCTTGGGGATTGTGTCACGATTTAGAATGATCCTTGGGGATTGTGTCTATATTTAGAGTGATCCCTGGGGATTGTGTTAGTATTCAGAGTGATCCTTGTGGATTCAGTGACTATTTGGAGTGCTCCTTGGGGATTGTATCACTATTTTCAGTAATCCGAGGGGATTGTGTCAGTATTCAGATTCATTCCTGGGGATTGTGTCACTACTTAGAGAGATACTTGGGGACTGTGTCACTATTGAAAGTGATCCTTGTGTATTGTGTCACTGTATAGAGAGATCCGTTAGGAATGTGTCAATTTCTAGAGTGATCCTTGGGGATTGTGTCCCTATTTAGAGTGATCCCTGGGTATTGTGTTACTATTTAGAGTGACCCTTGGGGATTGTGTCACTATTTAGAGTGATCCTTGGGGATTGTGTCACTACTTAGAGTGATCCTTGTGTATTGTGTTACTATTTAGAGTGATCCTTGGGGATTGTGTCACTATTTGGAGTGATTTTTGGGGATTGTGTCTCTATTTAGACTGATCCTTGGGGTTTGTGTCACTTTTTACAGTGATCCTTGGGCCTGTGTCACTATTTATAGCGATCCTTGGGGATTGTGCCACTATTTAGAGTCATCCTTGGGGATTGTGTCACCATTTAGAGTGATCCTTGGGGATTGTGTCACTATTTGGAGTGACCCTTGGGGATTGTGTCAGTATTTAGAGTGATCCTTGGGGATTGTGTCACTATTTAGAGTGATCTTTGGGTCTGTGTCACTCTTTAGAGTGATCCTTGGGGATTGTCTCACTATTTAGAGTGATCCTTGGGGATTGTGTCACTATTTACAACGATCCTTGGGAATTGTGTCACTATTTAGAGAGATCCTTGGGGATTGTTTCACTAATTAGAGTCACCCTTGAGGATGGTAGGTTTCTGAAGATTGTAGAGGAACAGAGAGATCTTGTGGTCCATATCCACAGATCTCGAAACGTTGCCACTCAATTGGATAGAGCCGTGAAGAAGGCCTATAGTGTGTTAGCTTTTATTAACAGGGGGTTGGAGTTTAAGAGCCGTGGGGTTATGCTGCAACTGTACAGGACCTTGGTGAGACCACATTTGGAATATTGTGTGCAGTTCCGGTCACCTCACTATAAAAAGGATGTGGAAGCGCTGGAAAGAGTGCAGAGGAGATTTACCAGGATGCTGCCTGGTTTGGAGGGTAGGTCCTATGAGGAAAGGTTGAGGGAGATAGGGCTATTCTCTCTGGAGCGGAGGAGGCTGAGGGGAGACTTAATAGAGGTTTATAAAATGATGAAGGGGATAGATAGGGTGAACGTTCAAAGACTATTTCCTCGAGTGGATGGAGCTATTACAAGGGGGCATAACTATAGGGTTCGTGGTGGGAGATATAGGCAGGATATCAGAGATAGGTTCTTTACGCAGAGAGTGGTTGGGGTGTGGAATGGACGGCCTGCAGCGATAGTGGAGTCAGACACTTTAGGAACATTTAAGCGGTTATTGGATGGGCACATGGAGCACACCAGGATGATAGGGTTTGGGATAGCTTGATCTTGGTTTCAGATAAAGCTCGGCACAACATCGTGGGCCGAAGGGCCTGTTCTGGGCTGTACTGTTCTATGTTCTATAAAACTCCAATGCCCTCGACAAATGCAGCAAAACATCCCTATTTCTCTCCTCAAATCCTCTCGCTGTGAAGGCCAACATCCCATTTGCCTTTGTTACTGCCTGCTGTGCCTGTTTGCTTACTTTCAGTGACTGATGCATGAGGACACCAAGGTCTCGCTGAGTATCCAGCTCTCAATTTACATCCGTTCAAGTAATAACCTGTGTTCTTATTATTGCTGCCAATGTGGATCACCTCACACTGAGTCACATTATACTGCATCTTCCATGCAGATGGCCATACACACATCCTCTCCAAATCACGCTGAAGCATCTCTCCATCCTGCACATTTTAACCTTCCACACCAGTTTATTTTCATACTCTGATTTTTTTTTCCCTTCTTAATAAATGCCTTTCTTGAATTTGGATAAGGAACCTCAATCACATCCTCCCATAGGTTGGATTTATAAACAGCGACTCTGTAACTGGGGGTGAATCCGTCCTGTTGTGTTTTACCCTTTCATCAATTCACATCTAGTCTTTTGTTTTCTATCTGGCTGCTAACACGTTGCGTTTGGCGTGTCTGTGGGATCCTGCTGTGCAGGATGGCCAGCAGGATTTCTGACATGACTATGGAACGTTAATGTTCCCCTCAAATCCACCCTAAATCCACTGCCCCTGGATATTGACCCCTCTGCTAAGAGGAAAAAGTTTCTTCTTAACTCTCCTATCTTTGTCCCTCATTATTTTGTAACCACAATGAGGTCCACGCTCCGCGTTCACTGTTCTGAAGAAAACAACCCCAGCCTCACCATCCTGTCTTCACTGCAGAAACACTCCAGCCCAGGAAACATCCCGGTGAATCCCTCTTCCGTCCCTCGCTGGGAAATCACATCCTTCTTCTAGTGAGGCCACTGGAACTCCTCACAGTCCTCCAGCTGAGGGTGACAGTGAGAGGGGCTGGGAGGAAGCAGTCGGTGCGGGGATCCCCTGTGTTCGTTCCCTTAGCAACAAGTATTCCACTTTGGATACAGATGAGGGGGGCGACCTACCAGTGGTAAGCCGCAGTGACCAGATCGCCAGCGCTGAGTCCGTCCCTGTGGCTCAGAAGGGAAAGGGGGAGAGCGGTAGAGCTATAGTTATTGGGGATTCGTTTGTTCGAGGGATAGACAGGAGGTTCTGTGGCAAGAGACACTCACGGATGGTATGTTGCCTCCCGGATGCCAGGATCCGTGACATCTCCGACCGTGTCTTCAGGATTCTAAAGGGGTAGGGGGAACAGTCACAAGTCGTGGTGCACGTCGGCACCAAAGACATAGGTAAGAGAGGGGACGGGGATTTAAAACAGGAATTCAGGGAGCTTGGGTGGAAGCTGAGAGCCAGGACAAAACAGGTTGTCATCTCTGGTATGTTGCCGGTGCCACGGGATAGCGAGTTGAGGAACAGGGAGAGAGTACAGTTAAAAACATGGATGCAGGGATGGTGTAGGAGGGAGGGTTTCAGCTATGTGGATAATTGGAACACTTTCTGGGGAAGGTGGGACCTGTACCAACAGGACGGGGTGCACCTGAACCAGAGGGGCACCAATATCCTGGGAGGGAAATTTGCTACGGCTCTTCGGGGGGGTTTAAACTAATTTTTCAGGGGGATGGGAAAAGGAGTTGTCGTCCGGAGGTCAGTGAGTGTAGTGAGGCACTGGGAAGGGTATCATGGTCAAAGGTGGGTACCAGCAGACAAGAGGGTGGGTTGAAGTGTGTCTACTTCAATGCAAGGAGCATCCGAAATAAGGTAGGTGAACTTGGGGCGTGGATTGGTACTTGGGACTACAATGTTGTGGCCATTACGGAGACATGGGTAGAACAAGGACAGAAATGGTTGTTGGAAGTTCCGGGGTATAGATGTTTCAGTAAGTGTAGGGTAGCTGGTAAAAGAGGTGGAGGAGTGGCACTGTTAATCAAAGAGAGTGTAACGGCTGCAGAAAGGCATTTTGAAGGGGATCTGCCTACAGAGGTAATATGGGCTGAGGTTAGGAATAGGAAAGGAGCGGTCACGTTGTTAGGAGTTTACTATAGGCCCCCAAATAGTAATAGAGATGTGGAGCAAGAAATTGCTCAGCAAATTATGGATATGTGTGGAGGTCACAGGGTAGTTGTCATGGGGGACTTTATCCTTCCAAATATTGATTGGAACCTTTATCAGTCGAATAGTTCGGATGGGGCAGTTTTTGTGCAGTGTGTGCAGGAGGGGTTCCTGACACAATATGTGGATAGGCCGACAAGCGGTGGGGCCACATTGGATTTGGTACTGGGAAATGAACCGGGCCAAGTGTTGGATTTGGTTGTGGGAGAGCACTTTGGAGAGCGTGACCACAATTCGGTGTCTTTTGTTATTGCAATGGAGAGGGAGAGGGCCGTACGGCAGGGCATAGTTTACAATTGGGGGAGAGGTAATTATGATGCAATCAGGCGGGAATTAGGAAGCATAGAATGGGAACAAAAATTGTCAGGCAAAGGCACTCATGATAAGTGGAACCTTTTCAAGGAACAAATACTGCGTGTCCTTGATAGGTATGTCCCTGCCAGGCAGAGAGGAAATGGCCGAGTGAGGGAACCATGGTTCACAGAAGAGGTGGAATGTCTTGTCAAGAGGAAGAAGGAAGCGTATGTTAGGTTGAGAAAACAAGGTTCAGTTGGCTCGATGGAGGGTTACAAGTTAGCAAGAAATGAGCTGAAAAAGGGGCTTAGGAGAGCTAGGAGGGGTCATGAGAAGTCCTTGGCGGGTCGGATCAAGGAAAACCCCAAGGCTTTTTACTCTTATGTGAGGAATAAAAGAACAACCAGGGTGAGGTTAGGGCCGGTCAAGGACGGCAGTGGGAATTTGTGCATGGAGTCAGAAGAGATAGGAGAGGTGATAACGAATACTTTTCTTCGGTGTTCACCAAGGAGAGGGGCCATGTTTTTGAGGAAGAGAGGGTGTCACAGGCTGATAGGCTGGAGGAAGTAGATGTTCGGAGGGAAGATGTACGAGCAATTTTGAATGAACTGAAAGTTGATAAGTCCCCTGGGCCTGATGAAATATATCCTAGGATTCTTTGGGAAGCAAGGGATGAGATAGCAGAGCCTTTGACATTGATCTTTGGGTCCTCACTGTCCACGGGGGTGGTGCCAGAGGACTGGAGAATGGCGAATGTTGTTCCTCTTTTTTAGAAAGGGAATAGAAATGACCCTGGTAATTATCGACCGGTAGTCTTACTTCGGTGGTCGGTAAGTTGATGGAAAAGGTCCTTAGGGATAGGATTTACGACCATTTAGAAAGATGCAGCTTAATCCGGGATAGTCAGCATGGATTTGTGAAGGGCAAGTCTTGCCTCACAAATTTGATAGAATTTTTTGAGGAGGTAACTAAGTGTGTTGATGAAGGTAGTGCAGTTGATGTCATATACATGGATTTTAGTAAGGCTTTTGATAAAGTCCTCCACGGTCGGCTGATGAAGAAAGTAAGGATGCGTGGGATAGAGGGAAGTTTGGCCGATTGGATAGGTAACTGGCTGTCTAACAGAAGACAGAGGGTGGTGGTGGATGGAAAATTTTCGGACTGGAAACCGGTGACCAGCGGAGTGCCCCAGGGATCAGTGCTTGGTCCTCTGCTATTTGTAATTTTTATCAATGACTTGGAGGAGGGGGCTGAAGGGTGGATCAGTAAATTTGCTGATGACACCAAGATTGGTGGAGTAGTGGATGAGTTCTATGTTCTATTTTCTATGATCATTCTTGACAGATTTTGTTGAATTATTTGAGTAATAATCTGGAATAATCGATGAGATTAATATGATTCATGTCAGACACCTTGAGTTTCTAAATGTCTGAAGTAAGTTAACACTTAACAGAATGGTGAGTAATCTCAGAGCAAGTGGAGTAAGAGGACAAGCACCAGAGTGGACAACAAGTTGGCTACAAAGACAGAACACAGTGAATCGGAGTTAATGGGATTTACTCTGATTGCTGCTGTGGCTGAATGGAGTTTTAACTTTTAATATCCTGAAAGATCTTCAATCAAGCAAACCTGACTTCTTGGTTAAAGTTGTTTTTTTCACTATGTTGAATTTCCTTGTGGTCAGCGGCCTGGAATTTGACAAAGGACAGAAGGTGTCACATTCAACAGCTTGTCCCTGGCATGGATGAGGTCTGATGTGGAGATGCCGGCGTTGGACTGGGGTAAACACAGTAAGAAGTTTAACAACACCAGGTTAAAGTCCAACAGGGATGAGGTCTGTACAGACTTCTGGGAGACACTCTTCCTCATATGGCCATTGGAATGCAAACAATATGCACTGAGATGATGAGGCCTCAAGTGACCAATGATGCTATTCTGGTTGGATATGTTGGTCCTAATCGAACGATGCAATTGGGGTTCAGATTAATGAATGGGCTGGTTACCAAGGAACTTTTGGAATTTTAACTCTGCTAACACAAATAGCTTGTTCAGAAAGGCAGTGTGAAGAACCCGGGAACCAAGCTCACAAGGAGAGACACCATCTGGAAGGAGCAGAGAACAAGTGACTGATTCTATTTAACAACAAAATCCTGACCAGGTTTTAATTCCAAGTGGAAATCAACCTTAAGTTAGGTTAAGTAACAAATAATGAGAATTTGGTTTATGTATTGCAAGTATTTGCTGTTGTTTAAGTAGCTATAGAATAAAGGACATTGTGTTTAAGTATTTAAAGTCGACTTTATGTCTTTATTCGCGACAGAGGGTAAAACACACAGGTTTGGACAACACTGGAAGGTGAGAAGTGGTTTTCCACAAGGATCAGCGCTGGGATCAATGTCTTTCACCATTTACATCAACAATATGGGATCAGGAAACACAATTATAACTTCAATATTTATGAAATAATCCAAACTGAGAATGAGAATAACCATCGTGGAAGAATGCAACTAAATACAATAACACAACAATAATAAATTATAAGCATGTAAATTGGATATTCGAATTGGAAATAAATTCCATGAAACTCAGTCATCAGAACATTATGTTTCCGAACCGCAGAGAAATCAAAAGTGTCTGAATTATTTCCAGGAGTTTAAGGATTCAGGGATCAAATTGACAGAAAGTTTGAGGCAGCAACACAGCTTCAAAGGAACCATATCAATCAGGAAAGAAAATCAGTGGAGTTCATTTCTAGATTCATACAAATGTGGACAACTTACAATTGTTTTTGGAAAAAGCAGAGAATTCTGCTGGGTTTTTGTCTTGTTTAAATGTCAGGAATTAGCTGACGCTTGTTCCTTTTCAATAGAAGACAGAGCTATCGAGACATTTCACATCATTCACTGACAAAGAAACATTAAAAACTAAAACTAAATCAAACTTCTCCTGTTTTTAAACTCTTCCAAAATCAAAGATGGAGGCAGCTCCATGAGATGGAGATTTCACTCACAATGTACAAGATTTCACTCAACCCAATAGTTTCATTGATCAGTGTGCCCTTGAGTTCCTTACGGAAGTATTTCTATTCATGAAAACGATTAAAATGGATGAGCATAAATTGCAAAATTCCAAGAATCAAAAATCTGGAACTACTTAAGTTCCAAAATAATATTCCATCCCTCAATCTACTGCAGCTCAACAACAATGGGACTTCTCAGAAAATTCAGACCCTGCAGCAGATCCAAACACATCACCTCTTAGTGGGAGAGAGGGGATGAGGGAGGGAGGGAGGGGGCCAGGGAGGGAGAGAGGGCGCGAGGGAGGGAGAGAGGGGGCGAGGGTGGGAAGAAAAAGGGCAAGGCTGGGAGAGCCGGGGTGACTAAGGGAGAGTCACAGAGTTGAAGAGGATTACAGCATGGAAACAGGCCTTTCCGACCAACTTGTCCATGCCGCCCTTCTTTTTAAACCCCGAGATCTCTTTGTTCTGTAACTCTCCCCAACGCTCTGCCATTAACTGAATAAGTCCTGCCCTGGTACAATCTACCAAAATGCATCACCTTACATTGATCTAAATTCAACTCCATCTGCGATTTGTCAGCTCACTGGCCCAATTGACCAAGATCCCGTTGCAATCGGAGGTAACCTTCTTCACTGTCCACTATGCCACCAATCTTGGTGTCATCTGCAAACTTACCAACCGTGCCTCCCTATCTTCTCATCTAAATCGTTAATATAAATGACAAATAACAGTGGACCCAGCACCAATCCCTGAGGCACACCGCTGGTCACAGGCCTCCAGTTTGAAAACCAAACCTTTGCAACCACCCTCTGTCTTCTGTCAGCAAGCCAATTTTGTTTCCATTTAGCTACCTCAGCCTGGATCCCGTGAGATTTAACATTACTCAACAACTTACCATGAGGTACCTTGTCAAAGGCCTTGCTAAAGTCCATGTAGACAACATCAACTGCTCTGCCCTCATCTACCTCCTTGGTTACCCTTTCAAAAAACTCAATCAAATTTGTGAGACATGATTTTCCACTCGCAAAGCCATGCTGACTGTTCCTAATCAGTCCCTGCGTCTCTAAATGCCTATAAATCTTGTCTCTCGAAATACCTTCCAAAAACTGACCCACCACAGATGTGAGGCTCACCGGCCTGTAGCACCCAGGCTTTTCCCTGCAGCCCTTTTTAAACAAAGGCACAACATTTGCCACCCTCCAATCTTCGGGCATCTCACATGTGATTATCAATGATTCAAATGTCTCTGCTCGGGGAACCGCAATTTCCTCCCTAGCCTCCCACAACGTCCTGGGATATACCTCATCAGGGAATTTATCTACCTTGATGTGCTTTAAGACTTCCAGCACCTCCTTCTCCGTTATATGTACACTTCTCAAGACATCACTATTTATTTCCCCAAGTTCCCTAACATCCATACTTTTCTCAACAGTGAATAATGATGAGGAATATTCATTTAGGATCTCCCCAACACTTGTGGATCCGCACATAGATGATCCTGTTGATCTTAGTGAGACACAACTCTCTCCCTAGTTACTCTTTTGGTCTTTATGTATTTGTAGAAGCTCTTTGGATTCTCCTTTGACTTATCTGCCAAAACAATCTTGTGTACCCTTTTTGCTCCCCTGATTTCTCTCAACTCTACTCCTAAACCCCCTATACTCTTCAAGGGATTCACTCGATCACAGCTGCCTATGCATGTCATGGTCTCCTTCCTCTTCTTGACCAGGACCTCAAGAACCCCAGTCATCCAGGGTTCCCTACTTCTACCAGCCTTGCCCTTCACTCTAAGAGGAATGTGCTTACCCTGAACCCTGGTTAACACACTTTTGAAAGCCTGCCACTTATCAGACATCCCTTTGCCTTCCCACAGACTCCCCCAATTCACTTTTGAAAGTTCCTGCCTGATACCATCAAAATTGGCCTTGCCCCAATTTAGAATTTTAAACTTTGGGCCAGATCTTTCATTCCCCATAGCTATCTTAAAACTACTGGAATTATGGTCACTGGTCCCAAAGTGATCCCTCACTAACACTAATTTCCCAGGGGGTGAGGGAGGGAGAGTTGGGGAGAGGGATTGACAGTTGTGGAGAAAGGTGTTTGTGGAATCCAGGGGAGTTAACAGAATGCAACTGGGGAGAATACAGGTCAGTTTTAATTTAATCTGAATCAATGAAGTGTTAACAGACTTATGGGCAGTTTTGAAGACAGTCACAATCGATATACAGTCCACAGTGAGATTGGTAACACATCCCTTTTCTCTCTCCACTCCCTCATGTTGTGGGGACTCGCTGCAAGTATTTTACTGGTTCGCATGGCTTTCAGAATTTCTGTAATCGAGGAACACAACCAACAGTGTGTGTGACAGAGAGAGTTTGAGAGATTTAGAGAGAGAGAGAAAGAGCGAGGGAGAGATTGAGAGAGACTCAGAGAGTGGGTGAGAGTTCTGCAGTATTTCATGCTTCTCGCTGGGACGGAGATGGACAAATTGAGCAAGTGAGTAACAGAGAGAGTCACAGAGAGACGGGGAGATATTCACCAATTTAAACATTATTGTGGATTTGCAATGGACCGCAGGCTGTTTGAGATTCAGAAACAAGTATATTAAGCTGGAACATTACGGCAAATTGGCACTTATTAAAACATGAACACAAAAAAACACTCAGACACAGAGAGGCACACACAGACACAGGCATGCAAACATGTAGGCAGAGACACAAAGAGTGACTGATTAACATTTAGATTTCTAACAATAAATGCCCTGATTAAACTGTCACTGGATGGTGGGGTTAACCCAGCAAACCCACACAGCTGGGTCAGAATCAGAACTCACCTTCTGCACTCACTGAAACGCTCCTGTATCACCTGCCTTATTGCAATGGATGCCGCGTTTGGGAGCAGGACAGGGACATGGGGTGTGGACAACTGCACATGGGGAGGATAAGGACGAGGAATCTATCAGAGAATCCACACAAACCAGGGAGAAACAAACAAGGAAACACATGTTGAAACTGAGAGATTGCTGTGTGGAAAGATTTAGAAATTGTTGGGAACATTGACCCAGTGAAATGTTGCCAATGTGATCAGAATAGATATGGTAACATCTTTCTGCAGCATTACGGCACGCAGTGTACTGAGTGGAACAATATTGTAGCATTCCAAAATAAACTACATTGGGCTTTGCACTGTCTGAATGCACCTGCTATTGGTCTGTGGTTCTGCAATTTCCTCACTGACAAAAACAGGAATACAGTCTGTATAAATGATTCGAGCTTTCAACATGAGGTGCGCTTTGGATGTCAAGGAGAATATAGGACAGGAGAAGGCAAGGAAGGGAAGCTTCTGTTAGATTCTGAAATCTCCCACACAGCACAAGATAGGCACACAATCACACTCACAGCCACAGACTCACGCTCAGACTGTGCTGCAGGCAAAGATTATGAAGGGAAATTGCCAAAAGCATTTGATGGGGACAATGTAGAGGGAGCTTTCCTCTGTATCTAACCGCGTGCTGTACCTGTCCTGGGAGTGTTTGATGGGGACAGTGTAGAGGGAGCTTTACTCTGTATCTAACCGCGTGCTGTACCTGTCCTGGGAGTGTTTGATGGGGACAGAGTAGAGGGAGCTTTACTCTGTATCTAACTCCGTGCTGTACATGTCCTGGGTGTGTTTGATGGGGACAGTGTAGAGGGAGCTTTACTCTGTATCTAACTCCGTGCTGTACCTGTCCTGGGAGTGTTTGATGGGGGAAAGTGGAGAGGGAGCTTAACTCTGTATCTAACCCCGTGCTGTACCTGTCCTGGGAGTGTTTGATGGGGACAATGTAGAGGGAACTTTACTCTGTATCTAACCCCGTGCTGTACCTGTCCTGGGAGTGTTTGATGGGGACAATGTAGAGGAAGCTTTACTCTGTATCTAACCCCGTGCTGTACTGTCCTGGGAGTGTTTGATGGGGACAATGTAGAGGGAACTTTACTCTGTATCTAACCCCGTGCTGTATCTGTCCTGGGAGTATTTGATGGGGACAATGTGGAGGAAGCTTTACTCTGTATCTAACCCCGTGCGGTACCTGTCCTGGGAGTGTTTGATGGGGACAGTGTAGAGGGAACTTTACTCTGTATCTAACCCCGTGCTGTCCCTGTCCTGGGTGTGTTTGATGGGGACAATGTAGAGGAAGCTTTACTCTGCATCTAACCCCGTGCTGTATCTGTCCAGGGTGTGTTTGATGGGGACAGTGTAGAGGGAGCTTTACTCTGTATCTAACCCCGTGCTGTACTGTCCTGGGAGTGTTTGATGGGGACAATGTAGAGGGAACTTTACTCTGTATCTAACCCCGTGCTGTATCTGTCCTGGGAGTATTTGATGGGGACAATGTAGAGGAAGCTTTACTCTGCATCTAACCCCGTGCTGTATCTGTCCTGGGAGTGTTTGATGGGGACAGTGTAGAGGGAGCTTTACTCTGTATCTAACCCCGTGCTGTATCTGTCCTGGGTGTGTTTGATGGGGACAGTGTAGAGGGAGCTTTACTCTGCATCTAACCCCGTGCTGTATCTGTCCTGGGAGTATTTGATGGGGACAATGTGGAGGAAGCTTTACTCTGTATCTAACCCCGTGCTGTACCTGTCCTGGGAGTGTTTGATGGGGACAGTGTAGAGGGAACTTTACTCCGTTTCTAACCCCGTGCTGTACCTGTCCTGGGTGTGTTTGATGGGGACAGTGTAGAGGGAGCTTTACTCTGCATCTAACCCCGTGCTGTACCTGTCCTGGGAGTGTTTGATGGGGACAGTGTAGAGGGAGCTTTACTCTGCATCTAACCCCGTGCTGTACCTGTCCTGGGTGTGTTTGATGGGGTCAGTGTAGAGGGAGCTTTACTCTGTATCTAACCCCTTGCTGTACCTGTCCTGGGAGTGTTTGATGGGGACAGTGTGGATGGAGCTTTACTCTGTATCTAACCCCGTGCTGTATCTGTCCTGGGAGTGTTTGATGGGGGACAGTGTAGAGGGAGCTTTACTCTGTATCTAACCCCGTGCTGTATCTGTCCTGGGAGTGTTTGATGGGGACAGTGTAGAGGAAGCTTTACTCTGCATCTAACCCCGTGCTGTACCTGTCCAGGGTGTGTTTGATGGGGACAGTGTAGAGGGAGCTTTACTCTGCATCTAACCCCGTGCTGTATCTGTCCTGGGAGTGTTTGATGGGGGACAGTGTAGAGGAAGCTTTACTCTGCATCTAACCCCGTGCTGTACCTGTCCTGGGAGTGTTTGATGGGGACAATGTAGAGGGAACTTTACTCTGTATCTAACCCCGTGCTCTACCTGTCCTGGGAGAGTTTGATGGGGACAATGTAGAGGAAGCTTTACTCTGTATCTAACCCCGTGCTGTACTGTCCTGGGAGTGTTTGATGGGGACAATGTAGAGGGAACTTTACTCTGTATCTAACCCCGTGCTGTACTGTCCTGGGAGTGTTTGATGGGGACAATGTAGAGGGAACTTTACTCTGTATCTAACCCCGTGCTGTACTGTCCTGGGAGTGTTTGATGGGGACAATGTAGAGGAAGCTTTACTCTGCATCTAACCCCGTGCTGTATCTGTCCTGGGAGTGTTTGATGGGGACAGTGTCGAGGGAGCTTTACTCTGTATCTAACCCCGTGCTGTATCTGTCCTGGGTGTGTTTGATGGGGACAGTGTAGAGGGAGCTTTACTCTGCATCTAACCCCGTGCTGTATCTGTCCTGGGAGTATTTGATGGGGACAATGTGGAGGAAGCTTTACTCTGTATCTAACCCCTTGCTGTACCTGTCCTGGGAGTGTTTGATGGGGACAGTGTAGAGGGAACTTTACTCTGTATCTAACCCCGTGCTGTCCCTGTCCTGGGTGTGTTTGATGGGGACAATGTAGAGGAAGCTTTACTCTGCATTTAACCCCGTGCTGTATCTGTCCAGGGTGTGTTTGATGGGGACAGTGTAGAGGGAGCTTTACTCTGTATCTAACCCCGTGCTGTACTGTCCTGGGAGTGTTTGATGGGGACAATGTAGAGGAAGCTTTACTCTGCATCTAACCCCGTGCTGTATCTGTCCTGGGAGTGTTTGATGGGGACAGTGTAGAGGGAGCTTTACTCTGTATCTAACCCCGTGCTGTATCTGTCCTGGGTGTGTTTGATTGGGACAGTGTAGAGGGAGCTTTACTCTGCATCTAACCCCGTGCTGTATCTGTCCTGGGAGTATTTGATGGGGACAATGTGGAGGAAGCTTTACTCTGTATCTAACCCCGTGCTGTACCTGTCCTGGGAGTGTTTGATGGGGACAGTGTAGAGGGAACTTTACTCTGTATCTAACCCCGTGCTGTACCTGTCCTGGGTGTGTTTGATGGGGACAGTGTAGAGGGAGCTTTACTCTGCATCTAACCCCGTGCTGTACCTGTCCTGGGAGTGTTTGATGGGGACAGTGTAGAGGGAGCTTTACTCTGCATCTAACCCCGTGCAGTACCTGTCCTGGGTGTGTTTGATGGGGACAGTGTAGAGGGAGCTTTACTCTGTATCTAACCCCTTGCTGTACCTGCCCTGGGAGTGTTTGATGGGGACAGTGTGGATGGAGCTTTACTCTGTATCTAACCCCGTGCTGTATCTGTCCTGGGAGTGTTTGATGGGGGACAGTGTAGAGGGAGCTTTACTCTGTATCTAACCCCGTGCTGTATCTGTCCTGGGAGTGTTTGATGGGGACAGTGTCGAGGAAGCTTTACTCTGCATCTAACCCCGTGCTGTACCTGTCCAGGGTGTGTTTGATGGGGACAGTGTAGAGGGAGCTTTACTCTGCATCTAACCCCGTGCTGTATCTGTCCTGGGAGTGTTTGATGGGGACAGTGTAGAGTGAGCTTTACTCTGTATCTAACCCCGTGCTGTACTGTCCTGGGAGTGTTTGATGGGGACAATGTAGAGGGAACCTTACTCTGCATCTAACCCCGTGCTGTATCTGTCCTGGGAGTGTTTGATGGGGACAGTGTAGAGGGAGCTTTACTCTGTATCTAACCGCGTGCTGTATCTGTCCTGGGTGTGTTTGATGGGGACAGTGTAGAGGGAGCTTTACTCTGTATCTAACCCCGTGCTGTACCTGTCCTGGGAGTGTTTGATGGGGGACAGTGTAGAGGGAGCTTTACTCTGCATCTAACCCCGTGCTGTATCTGTCCTGGGAGTGTTTGATGGGGACAGTGCAGAGGGAGCTTTACTCTGTATCTAACCCCGTGCTGTACCTGTCCTGGGAGTGTTTGATGGGGACAGTGTAGAGTGAGCTTTACTCTGCATCTAACCCCGTGCTGTCCCTGTCCTGGGAGTGTTTGTTGGGGACAGTGTAGAGGGAACCTTACTCTGCATCTAACCCCGTGCTGTATCTGTCCTGGGAGTGTTTGATGGGGACAGTGTAGAGGGAGCTTTACTCTGTATCTAACCGCGTGCTGTATCTGTCCTGGGTGTGTTTGATGGGGACAGTGTAGAGGGAGCTTTACTCTGTATCTAACCCCGTGCTGTACCTGTCCTGGGAGTGTTTGATGGGGGACAGTGTAGAGGGAGCTTTACTCTGCATCTAACCCCGTGCTGTATCTGTCCTGGGAGTGTTTGATGGGGACAGTGCAGAGGGAGCTTTACTCTGTATCTAACCCCGTGCTGTACCTGTCCTGGGAGTGTTTGATGGGGACAGTGTAGAGTGAGCTTTACTCTGCATCTAACCCCGTGCTGTCCCTGTCCTGGGAGTGTTTTTGGGGACAGTGTAGAGGGAGCTTTACTCTGTATCTAACCCCGTGCTGTACCTGTCCTGGGAGTGTTTGATGGGGGACAGTGCAGAGGGAGCTTTATTCTGTACCTAAACCCATGCTGTACCTGTCCAGGGAGTGTTTGATGGGGGGACAGTGTAGAGGGAGCTTTACTCTGCATCTAACCCCGTGCTGTATCTGTCCTGGGAGTGTTTGATGGGGACAATGTAGAGGGAGCTTTACTCTGTATCTAACCCCGTGCTGTATCTGTCCTGGGAGTGTTTGATGGGGACAGTGTAGAGGGAGCTTTACTCTGTATCTAACCCCGTGCTGTACCTGTCCTGGGAGTGTTTGATGGGGGACAGTGTAGAGGGAGCTTTACTCTGTATCTAACCCCGTGCTGTATCTGTCCTGGGAGTGTTTGATGGGGACAGTGTCGAGTGAGCCTTACTCTGCATCTAACCCCGTGCTGTATCTGTCCTGGGAGTGTTTGATGGGGACAGTGTAGAGGGAGCTTTACTCTGCATCTAACCCCGTGCTGTACCTGTCCTGGGAGTGTTTGTTGGGGGACAGTCCAGAGGGAGCTTTATTCTGTACCTAAACACATGCTGTACCTGTCCAGGGAGTGTTTGATGGGGGGACAGTGTAGAGGGAGCTTTACTCTGTATCTAACCCCGTGCTGCTTCTGTCCTGGGAATGTTTGATGGGGGGACAGTGTAGAGGGACCTTTACTCTGTATCTAACCCTTTGCTGTATCTGTCCTGGGAGTGTTTGATGGGGACAATGTAGAGGGAGCTTTTCTCTGTATCTAACCCCGTGCTGTACCTGTCCTGGGAGTGTTTGATGGGGGACAGTGTAGAGGGAGCTTTATTCTGTACCTAAACCCATGCTGTACCTGTCCTGGGAGTGTTTGATGGGGACAGTGTAGAGGGAGCTTTACTCTGCATCTAACCCCGTGCTGTACCTGTCCTGGGAGTGTTTGATGGGGGACAGTGCAGAGGGAGCTTCATTCTGTACCTAAACCCATGCTGTACCTGTCCAGGGAGTGTTTGATGGGGGGACAGTGTAGAGGGAGCTTTACTCTGCATCTAACCCCGTGCTGTATCTGTCCTGGGAGTGTTTGATGGGGACAATGTAGAGGGAGCTTTACTCTGTATCTAACCCCGTGCTGTACCTGTCCTGGGAGTGTTTGATGGGGGACAGTGTAGAGGGAGCTTTATTCTGTACCTAAACCCATGCTGTACCTGTCCTGGGAGTGTTTGATGGGGACAGTGTAGATGGAGCTTTACTCTGTACCTAACCCCGTGCTGTACCTGTCCTGAGATTGTTCGATGGGGGACAGTGTAGAGGGAGCCTTACTCTGTATCTAACTCCGTGCTGTACCTGTCCTGGTAGTGTTTGATGGGGACAGCGTGGATGGAGCTTTACTTTGTACCTAAACGCGTGCTGTACCTCTCCTGAGAATGTTTGATGGGGGACAGTGTAGAGGGAGCCTTACTCTGTATCTAACCCCGTGCTGTACCTGTCCAGGGTGTGCTTGATGGGGACAGTGTAGAGGGAGCTTTACTCTGCATCAAACCCCGTGCTGTACCTGCCCTGGGAGTGTTTGATGGGGACAGTGTAGAGGGAGCTTTACTCTGCATCTATCCCCATGCTGTAGCTGTCCTGGGAGTATTTGATGGGGGGCAATGTAGAGGGAGCTTTGCTCTATACCGATCCCCATGCTGTACCTGTCAGGGAATGGTGGCTGATCAAAGAGGGCCTGGTGGACTGAAGTGCATTTGCTTCAATGCGAAAAGTTTTGCAGGTAATACAGATGAACTTAGAGCTTGGATTATTATTTGGAACTTTGATGTTGTTGCCATTCCAGAGACTTGGTTAAGGGAAGGACAGGATTGACGATTTGACATTCGCGGATACAGATGCTTAAGGCTGGACAGAGGGGCATGTAAAAGGGGTGGTGGAGTTGCACTACTGGTTAGAACAAAGAACAGTACAGCACAGGAAACAGGCCCTTCGGCCCTCCAAGCCTGTGCCGCTCCTTGGTCCAACTAGACCAATCGTTTGTATCCCTCCATTCCCAGGCTGCTCATGTGACTATCCAGGTAAGTCTTAAACGATGTCAGCGTGCCTGCCTCCACCACCCTACTTGGCAGCGCATTCCAGGCCCCCACCACCCTCTGTGTAAAAAACGTCCCTCTGATGTCTGAGTCATACTTCGCCCCTCTCAGCTTGAGCCCGTGACCCCTCGTGATCGTCACCTCCGACCTGGGAAAAAGCTTAAGGGGAATGTCGCAGCTGTAGTGCAGGAGGACAACTCGGAGTGCTCAGACAGCGAAACAATGTGGGAAGAGCTCAGGAATAGGAAGAGTGTAATTACAATGTTGGGAGTTTCCTACACGCCCCCCAAGGGCCTGCGGGAGATAGAGGAACAGATATGGAGGCAGATTTCGGCAAGGTGTAAAAGTAACAGGGTTGTTGTGATGGGTGATTTTAACTTCACCTGTATTACCATGACTCACTTCGTCCTGGGGTAATGGGGCAGAGTTTGTAAGGACCATCTAGGAGGGCTTCATCAAACAGTATGTAGATAGTCCAACTAGAGAAGGGGCCATACTGGACCTGCTATTGGGGAATGAGTCCAGCCAGGTGGTCGAGGTTTCAGCAGGGGAGCAGATCAGGAACAGTGACCACAACAGTAAGCTTCAAGGTACTGATGGATAGAGATAAGTGTAGTCCTCAAGTGAAGATGCTAAATTGGAAGAAGTCTAATTACAACAGTGTTTGGCAGGAACTGAAGGATGTAGATTGGGGGCAGATGTTTGAGGGCAAATCAACGTCTGGCATTTCGGGAGATCGAATGTAAAGGGGAGCTATACAATAAATGGCAGAACCATCAGGAGTCTCGACACACAGAGGGACCTGGGTGGACAAGTCCACAGATCCTTAAAGGTGGCAGCACAGGTGGAGAGGGTGGTCAAGAAGGTATATGGCATGCTTGCCTTTATTGGACGGGGCATAGAATGTAAAAGTTGGCATATGATGTTGCAGCTGTATAGAACGTTGGTTCGGCCACATTTGAAATACTGCGTCCAGTTCTGGTCGCCACACTACCAGAAGGACGTGGAGGCTTTGGAGAGAGTACAGAGAGTACTCGGATGTTGCCTGGTATGGAGGGTCTTAGCTATGAGGAGAGATTGGGTAAACTGGGGTTGTTCTCCCTGGAAAGACAGAGGATGAGGGGCGACCTAATAGAGGTGTATGAAATTACGAAGGGCATAGATAGGGTGAACAGTGGGAAGCTTTTTCCCAGGTTGGTGGTGACGAACACAAGGGGTCACGGGTTCAAGGTGAGGGGGGCAAGGTTCAACACAGATGTCAGGGGGACGTATTTTACACAGAGGGTGGTGGGGGCCTGGAATGCACTGCCGGGCAAGGTGATTGAGGCGGACACGCTGGGATTATTTAAGACTTATCTAGATAGCCACATGAACAGACTGGGAGTAGAGGGATGCAACCGAATGGTCTAGTTGGGCACATGAGCGGCGCAGGCTTGGAGGGCCGAAGGGCCTGTTCCTGTGCTGTTCTGTTCTTTGTTCTTTGTTCATGTGGGTGACATTGAAGTGTAAGTTGATAGGAATTGAGGACCGACACATTCCTGTAAGGATGAAGGATCAATATTGCACGTTTCGGGAACTTTCCGTAATGGGAGACATTTTGAGCCTCGTCAATGGGAAAAAGGAAGCATTTGTCAAGGTGAGGAGGCTGGAAACACACGGAGCAAATGTGGAATACAAGGAAAGCAGAAAGAAACTGAAGCAAGGAGTCAGGAGGGATTAAACGGATCATGAAAACTCATTGGCCTGCAGGATTCAGGAAAATCCCAAGGTTTATATAATATATATATATATATATATAAATCCATACGTGGAGCCGGACGAAATGGGTGAGGTGTTAAATGTATCCACCAAAGAAAAGGGCTTGGTGGATGATGAGTCTGGGAAAGGGTGTGTAGGTAGTTTGAGTCATGTTGAGATCAAAAAGGA
Organism: Mustelus asterias; assembly: GCF_964213995.1. NCBI lineage: Eukaryota > Metazoa > Chordata > Chondrichthyes > Carcharhiniformes > Triakidae > Mustelus > Mustelus asterias. The sequence continues at coordinate 233,946 of NW_027590273.1, read as the reverse complement.
GGAAATATTGCAGGTCTTGAAAACATTAAGGTAGACAAGTCCCCAGGGCCTGATAGGATCTACCCCAGAATACTGAGAGAGGCAAGGGAGGAGGCTGGGGCCTTGAGAGAAATCTTTCTTTCCTCACTGGCTGCAGGGGAAGTCCCAGAAAATTGGAGAATAGCCTATGTTGTTCCTCTGTTTAAGAAGGGTAGCAAGGATAATCCAGGTAATTACAGTCAGATGACCATTATGTCAGTGGTAGAGAAATTATTGGAGAGGATTCTTCGAGACAGTTTTACTGCCAATTGGAAATAAGTGGACGTATTAGCGACGGGCAAGATGGTTTTCTGAAGGAAAGGTCGAGCCACAAGATCTTGATGTAGTTTTTCGAGCAAGTGACGAAGATGATAGATAAGGCAAAGGCTGTGGATGTTGTGGACATGGACTTCAGTCAAGGCTTTGACAAGATACCTCATGCTGGAATGGCAAAAGAAAGGTGAAGTCACACGGAATCGGAGGAGAGCTGGCAAGATGGATACAGAATTGTCTTGGCCATAGAAGGCAGGGTGTAAGAGTAGGTGGCGGCTTTTCTGATTGGAAGGCTGTGACTAGCGGTGTTACACAGTTCTGGGACCTTTGTTCTTCGTTGTATATTGCAAATGATTTGGAGGAAAATGCAGCTGGTCTGATTGGTAAGTTCGCAGACGACGCAGAAATTGGTGGAGTTGCAGGAGTGAAGAGGATTGTCAGAGGATTCAGCAGAATATAGACTGGTTGGAAACTTTGGTGGAAAAATGGCAGATGGAGTTTCATCCACATAAATGTGAGGTGATGCAATTTGGAAGGTTTAATACATGTAGGAATTATACAGTTTACGAAATAACCATTGAGGAGTATTGACAGCAGAGAGACCTGGGCGTATATATCCCCCGATCAATGAAAGTGGTAACACAGGTGGATAAGGTAGTCAAGAAGGCAGACGGCAAGCTCGCCTTCATCGGTCGGGGCATTGAGTTTACAAATTGGCAGGTCATGCTGCAGCTGTGCAGAAACTTAGTTCGGTCACATTTAAAATATTGATGTAGAATTCTGGTTGCCACACCACAGAAGGGTGTGGATGCTGTGGAGAGGGTACAGAAGAGGTTTACCTGAATGTTGGCTGCTCTGGATGGTATTAGCTGTGAGGAGAGATTGGATGAACTCGGTTTGTTTTCACTGGAACAACGGAGGTTGAGGGGCGACCTGATAGAGGTTTACAAGATTATGAGTGTCATAGAACATAGAACATAGAACATTACAGCGCAGAACAGGCCCTTCGGCCCACGATGTTGCACCGACCAGTTAAAAAAAAAACTGTGACCCTCCAACCTAAACCAATTTCTTTTCGTCCATGAACCTATCTACGGATCTCTTAAACGCCCCCAAACTAGGCGCATTTACTACTGATGCTGGCAGGGCATTCCAATCCCTCACCACCCTCTGGGTAAAGAACCTACCCCTGACATCGGTTCTATAACTTCCCCCCCTCAATTTAAAGCCATGCCCCCTCGTGCTGGATTTCTCCATCAGAGGAAAAAGGCTATCACTATCCACCCTATCTAAACCTCTAATCATCTTATATGTTTCAATAAGATCCCCTCTTAGCCGCCGCCTTTCCAGCGAAAACAATCCCAAATCCCTCAGCCTCTCCTCATAGGATCTCCCCTCCATACCAGGCAACATCCTGGTAAACCTCCTCTGCACCCTCTCCAAAGCCTCCACATCCTTCCTGTAATGTGGGGACCAGAACTGCACACAGTACTCCAAGTGCGGCCGCACCAGAGTTGTGTACAGTTGCAACATAACGCTACGACTCCTAAATTCAATCCCCCTACCAATAAACGCCAAGACTCCATATGCCTTCTTAACAACCTTATCTACTTGATTCCCAACTTTCAGGGATCTATGCACACATACACCTAGATCCCTCTGCTCCTCCACACTATTCAAAGTCCTCCCGTTAGCCCTATACTCAACACATCTGTTATTCCTACCAAAGTGAATTACCTCACACTTCTCCGCATTAAACTCCATCCGCCACCTCTCGGCCCAACTTTGCAACCTGTCTAAGTCTTCCTGCAAACTACGACACCCTTCCTCACTGTCTACCACACCACCGACTTTGGTGTCATCAGCAAATTTGCTAATCCACCCAACTATACCCTCATCCAGATCATTAATAAATATTACAAACAGCAGTGGCCCCAAAACAGATCCCTGAGGTACACCACTTGTAACCGCACTCCATGATGAATATTTACTATCAACCACCACCCTCTGTTTTCTATCCGCTAGCCAATTCCTGATCCAATTTCCTAGATCACCCCCAATCCCATACATCTGCATTTTCTGCAGAAGCCTACCATGGTGAACCTTATCAAACGCCTTACTAAAATCCATATATACCACGTCCACTGCCTTGCCCCCATCCACCTCCTTGGTCACTTTCTCAAAAAACTCAATAAGGTTAGTAAGGCACGACCTACCTGCCACAAAACCATGCTGACTATCACCTATCAATTCATTACTCTCCAAATAACTATAAATCCTATCCCTTATAATTTTTTCCAACATCTTGCCGACAACAGAAGTGAGACTCACCGGTCTATAATTCCCGGGGAAGTCTCTGTTCCCCTTCTTAAACAATGGGACAACATTCGCTAACCTCCAATCTTCTGGTACTATACCAGAGGCCAACGACGACCTGAAGATCAGAGCCAGAGGCTCTGCAATCACTTCTCTTGCCTCCCAGAGAATCCTTGGATAAATCCCTTCCGGACCAGGGGATTTATCTATTTTCAGACCCTCCAGAATATCCTGCACATCCTCCTTATCAACTGTAATACTGTCTATTCTACTCCCTTGCAACCCAGTGTCCTCCTCAGCTATATTCATGTCCCCTTGCGTGAACACCGAAGAGAAATATTGGTTCAATGCTTCACCAATCTCCTCCGGTTCCACACATAACTTCCCTCTGCCATCTATAACTGGCCCTAAACTTGCCCTAACCAACCTTCTGTTCTTGACATACCTATAGAACGCCTTAGGATTCTCTTTAACCCTATCCGCCAAAGTCTTCTCATGTCCCCTTTTAGCCCTTCTAAGCTCGCTCTTCAACTCCCTCTTCGCCAATCTAAAGCTTTCTAGTGCACTACCCGAGTGCTCACGTCTCATCCGAACATAAGCCTCCTTTTTCTTTTTAACCAACAAAGAAACTTTTTTGGTGCACCACGGTTCCCTAGCCCTACCAATTCCTCCTTGCCTGACAGGGACATACCTATCACAGACTCGCAGTAGCTGCTCCTTGAAAAAACTCCACATGTCGGACGTTCCCAGTCCCTGTAATCTCCTAGTCCAACCTATGTTTCCTAATTCTCTCCTAATAGCCTCATAATTACCCTTCCCCCAGCTAAAACCACTGGCCCGAGGTTCATGCCTATCCCTTTCCATCACTAAGGTGAACGTAACCGAATTGTGGTCACTATCACCAAAATGCACACCAACTTCCAAGTCTAGCACCTGGTCTGGCTCATTTCCCAGCACCAGATCCAATATAGCCTCACCTCTAGTTGGCCTGTCTACATACTGAGTCAAAAAACCTTCCTGCACGCTTTGAACAAAAACTGACCCCTCTAACGAGCTAGAGCTATAACAATTCCAGTCAATATTAGTCAAGTTAAAATCCCCCATAACAATTGCCCTATTACTTTCACTCCTAAGCAGGATTGACTCCGCAATCCTTTCCTCAACCTCTCTAGAACTTTTAGGAGGTCTATAAAAGACTCCCAACAGGGTGACCTCTCCTCTCCTATTTCTAATCTCCGCCCATACTACCTCAACAGATAAGTCCTCATCAAACCTCCTCTCTGACACTGTGATACAATCTCTGACCAATAATGCTACCCCTCCCCCTCTTCTACCTCCTTCCCTACTTCGACTAAAACATTTGAACCCCGGGACCTGCAGCATCCATTCCTGCCCCTGCTCTATCCATGTCTCTGAAATAGCCACAACATCGAAGTCCCAGGTACTGATCCACGCTGCAAGTTCACCCACTTTATTGCGAATACTCCTGGCATTGAAGTATACACATTTCAAACCCTGCTCCACCCCACCTCTGCAATGCCGTGCATTGCAGTCCCCATCCATGCATCCCTCACTTTCAGCCCCACTACTCAGGATCCCTCCCCCCCCCCCCGAATCAGTTTAAACCTCCCTGCATGGCCTTAGCAAATTTACCCCCCAGGATATTGGTCCCCTTCTGATTAAGGTGTAGACCATCCTTCTCATAGAGGTCACACCTTCCCCAGTACGAGCCCCAATTGCTTAAGTACCTGAACCCCTCCCTCCTGCACCATCCCCTCAGCCATGAATTCAAACCTTCCCTCTCCCTATTCCTCTCTAAACTATCCCGTGGTACAGGCAAGAGTCCAGAGATAACCACTCTGTCAGTCCTGGCCTTTAGTTTCCACCCCAACTCCATAAATCCCTGCCTAATATCCCCTTCCCCTATCCTCCCTATGTCGTGTGTCCCCACATGTACAATAACTTGTGGTTTATCTCCCTCCCCCCTAAGAGTCCTGAATACCCTGTCAGACACATCCCGGACCCCAGCCCCTGGTAGGCAACACACCAACCCTGAGTCCCTACCTTTAGTTCCGACCCTCCTATCTGTCCCCTTAATTGTGGAGTCCCCAATCACAAGGCCCAGTCTTTTACAGCCCCTAACCACCTGAGCTTTCTCACTCGGCTCACCCCCAGAGATCTGCTCTCTATGCTCAGTTGATTCCTCCTCAACTGTAGCCTCCAGCACCGAAAACCTATTATGGAGGGGAACCGCCCCAGGGGATTGTCTTCCCGATTGCTTCTTACCCCTCCTCCTGGCATTGACCCAAGCCTCATTTCTAGGAGTTACTATTTCTCTATAACTCCTATCAACTTCCACCTCCGCCTCCCGAATTATGCGGAGTTCCTCTACCTCCCCCTCCAGCTCCTTTACACGCTCCTCCAGAAGCTGCAATCTAATGCACTTCTTACAACTAAAATCTCCTGAAACACTACTGGATTTCCTCACCACATACATCCCACAGGAGATGCAGCATACTGCCTGAACTGCCATCCCTGAAGCCATTACCAGCAAGAAAAAAAGAAAACAAAAAACTTCCCCACACTTATAATTAGGTTAGAGGAGGATGGAAGGGTGGGATCCTCTACCAGTGTAGAGGATCGGGTATCTCCTCTGCACCAATTTATAGGGCTAGGGGCCCGAGAGAAAAAAAAAAACTACTACTGAGGGGGAACCACCCAGGTAACTGACTTTTAAAGTTAAAATAAAAACCCTTCCCAGACTCCTTTGCTGCCCACTTCTAGTTTTCACTTTAAACTTGAAAAACTGCTGTTAAAGTAAAGGCCAAAAAAATACACACACTAGCTGACTAATTAAATAAATAAACAATTCAATTAATCCAATTAATCTCTTACCAGCACTGCTGCTTTTCAATCACCCCTCTCAGCTTGCTCCAGTGGATCAAGTGGAGAGTCATGGATCGAGTGGAGAGTCAGATGCCCTTTCTGAGGGTAGAGACGGCAAGTACGAGAGGACAGAGGTTTAAGGTGCATTCTTGTTTTTCCCAAGAGTAAAAAAAATGCCAGTCAAGATGTTGGAATGCTCCTCCTGCAGGATGTGGGAGGTCAGGGAGACCTCCGGTATCCCTGACGACAGCACCTGCAAAATATGCATTCAGCTGCAGCTGCTAGCAAAGCGGGAACTGGAGAAGGAGCTTGATGACCTCCATCTAATTCGGGAGAATAAGGAGTTTATAGACAGTAGCTTTAGGGAGAGAGTTACACCTAAGCAGCAGAGCACAGGAAATTGGGTTACTGTAAGGAGAGGAAATGGCAGTGTGAAAGGACAGGCAGAGCAGGGTTCCCCTGTGGCCATACCCCTCCACAACAGGTATACTGAATTGGATACTGTTGTGGGAGATCCTTTACCTGGGACAAGCTGCAACAGCCGGAACTCTGATACTGAGTCTGGTTCTACAGCGCAAAAGGGTGGGATGAAGAAGAGGAGAGCAGTAGTGATAGGGGACTCAATGGTCAGAGGTACGGATAGGAGGTTCTGTGGTCAGGACAGAGACTCCCGCATGGTTTGTTGCCTCCCAGGTGCCAAGGTCAGCGATGTCTCTGATCGCGTGCACAGCGTTCTAAAGTGGGAAGGTGATCAGCCAGATGTCGTGGTACACGTCGGTACCAATGACGTGGGAAGGAAGAGTGAGGAGGTCCTAAAGAGTGAGTACAAAGAGCTTGGAAGGAAGTTAAAAAGCAGGACCCCGAGGGTAGTAATCTCAGGATTGCTACCTGAGCCACATGCCAGTGAGGGCAGGAGTAGGATGCTCGGGCGGATGAACCCGTGGCTGAGGAACTGGTGCAGGGGGCAGGGTTTCCAATTCTTGGATCATTGGGACCACTTCTGGGGCAGGTGGGACCTGTACAAGAGAGACGGGTTACACCTAAACTACAAGGGGACCAATATACTTGCAGGGAGATTTGCTAGTGTTATTGGGGAGCGTTTAAACTAGATTTGCTGGGTGGTGGGAACCAGAGTGCCAGAGCAGATAGTGGAGCAGGGGTCAAAAGACAGGTTAGTTCAAGCAAAATCACAAATGGAAGTGTAGAGGGTGGTGGAAATAATATTTTGAGGTGTGTCTATTTCAATGCCAGGAGTATTGTGGGGAAGGCAGATGAGCTGAAGGTGTGGATAGACACATGGAAATATGACATTATAGCCATTAGTGAAACTTGGCTACAGGAGGGGCAGGACTGGCAGCTCAATGTTCCAGGATTCCAATGTTTCAGGCGGGATAGAGGCAGAGGGATAAAAGGTGGGGGGGGGGGGGGCGGGCGGTGGCATTGTTGGTCAGGGAAAATGTTACAGCGGTACTCAGGCAGGATAGATTAGGGAGCTTGTCTACAGAGGCCCTCTGGGTGGAGCTGAGAAACAGGAAAGGTATGACCACATTAATGGGGTTGTATTATAGACCACCCAATAGTCAGCGAGAATTGGAGGAGCAAATCAGCGGAGAGATAGCTGACAACTGCAAGAAACACAAAGTTGTGATAGTAGGGGATTTTAATTTTCCACATATAGATTGGGACTCGCATACTGTTAAAGGTTTAGACGGGGTAGAGTTTGTAAAATGTGTTCAGGAGAATTTTCTACATCAGTATATAGAGGTGCCAACTAGAGAGGATGCGATATTGGATCTCCTATTGGGAAATGAGTTAGGGCAGGTGATGGATGCGAGTGTGAGGGAACACTTTGGATCCAGTGATCATAATGCCATTAGTTTCAACCTGATCGTGGATAAGGGTAGATCTGGTCCTCGGGTTGAAGTTCTGAACTGGAAAAAGGCCAAATTTGATGAAATGAGAAGGGATCTAGGAAGTGTGGATTGGCACAGGCTGTTCTCTGGTAAGGATGTAAATGGAAAGTGGGAGGCCTTCAAAGGAGAAATTTTGAGAGTGCAGAGTTTGTATGTTCCTGTCAGGATTAAAGGCAAAGTAAATAGGAATAAGGAACCTTGGTTCTCGAGGGAGATTGTAACACTGATTAAGAGGAAGAGAGAGTTGTATGAAATGTACAGGCAGCAAGGAACAGATCAGATGCTCGAGGAGTATAAAAAGTGCAAGAAGCTCCTTAAGAGGGAGATCAGGAGGGCTAAAAGAAGACATGAGGTTGCTTTGGCAGACAGAGTGAAGGAAAATCCAAAGAGCTTCTATAGGTATGTTAGGAGCAAAAGGATAATGAGGGATAAAATTGGTCCTCCTGAAGACGAGAGTGGTAGACTGTGTATGGAACCAAAAGAGATGGGGGAGATACTAAATGTTTTTTTTGCATCCGTATTTACTGAGGAAACGGGCATGGAGTCTACGGAAATAGGGCAAACTGGTAGGGAGGCCATGGAGCCTTTACAGATTAAAGGGGAGGAGGTGCTCGCTGTCTTGAGGCAAATCAGAGTGGATAAATCCCCAGGACCGGACAGGGTATTCCCACTGACCTTGAGAGAAGCTAGTGTTGAACATGTAGGGGCTCTGACAGACATATTTAAAATGTCAGTATTCATGGGGGAGGTGCCGGATGATTGGAGGGTGGCTCATGTTGTTCGGTTGTTTAAAAAAGGTTCCAAAAGAAATCTGGGAAATTATAGGCCAGTAAGTTTGACGTCGGTGGTGGGCAAGTTATTGGAAGGTGTGATAAGGGATAGGATCTACAAATAATTTGGATAGACAGGGACATATTAGGGAGAGTCAACATGGCTTTGTGCATGGTAGGTCATGTTTGACCAATCTATTAGAGTTTTTCGAGGAGGTTACCAGGAAAATGGATGAAGGGAAGGTGGTATATGTTGTCTACCTGGATTTCAGCAAGGCCTTTGACAAGGTCCCTCATGGGAGGTTAGTTAGGAAGGTTCAGTCGCTGGGTATACATGGGGAGGTAGTAAATTGGATTAGACACTGGCTCAATGGAAGAAGCCAGAGAGTGGTTGTGGAGGATTGCTTCTCTGAGTGGAGGCCTGTGACTAGTGGTGTGCCGCAGGGATCGGTGTTGTGTCCATTGTTGTTTGTCATCGATATCAATGATCTGGATGATAATGTTGTAAATTGGATCAGCAAGTTTGCTGATGACACAAAGATTGGAGGTGTAGTGGACAGTGAGGAAGGTTTTCAAAGCTTGCAGAGGGATTTGGACCAACTAGAAAAATGGGCTGAAAAATGGCAAATGGAATTTAACGCAGACAAGTGTGAGATATTGCACTTTGGAAGGACAAATCAAAGTAGAACGTACAGGGTAAATGGTAGGGCTCTGAAGAGTGCAGTTGAACAGAGGGATCTGGGAATACAAGTACAGAATTCCCTAAAAGTGACGTCACAGGTGGATAGGGCCGTAAAGAGTGCCTTTGGTACATTGGCCTTTATAAATCGGAGTATCGAGTATAAAAGTTGGAGTGTTATGGCAAGGTTATATAATGATGTGGAGATGCCGGCGTTGGACTGGGGTAAACACAGTAAGAAGTTTAACAACACCAGGTTAAAGTCCAACAGGTTTATTTGGTAGCAAAAGCCACACAAGCTTTCGGAGCTGCAAGCCCCTTCCTCAGGTGAGTGGGAATTCTGTTCACAAACAGAACTTATAAAGACACAGACTCAATTTACATGAATAATGGTTGGAATGCGAATACTTACTCTCCAGCTTCCACCCTAAACACGTTAAAGAAGCCATCCCCTACGGACAAGCCCTCCGAATACACAGGATCTGCTCGGATGAGGAGGATCGCAACAGACACCTCCAGACGCTGAAAGATGCCCTCATAAGAACAGGATATAGCGCTTGACTTATTGATCAACAGTTCCAACGTGCCACAGCGAAAAACCGCACCGACCTTCTCAGAAGACAAACACGGGACACAGTGGACAGAGTACCCTTCGTCGTCCAGTACTTCCCCGGAGCGGAGAAGCTACGGCATCTCCTCCGGAGCCTTCAACATGTCATTGATGAAGACGAACATCTCGCCAAGGCCATCCCCACACCCCCACTTCTTGCCTTCAAACAACCGCACAACCACAAACAGACCATTGTCCACAGCAAACTACCCAGCCTTCAGGAGAACAGTGACCATGATACCACACAACCCTGCCACAGCAACCTCTGCAAGACGTGCCGGATCATCGACACGGATGCCATCATCTCACGTGAGAACACCATCCACCAGGTACACGGTACCTACTCTTTCAACTCGGCCAACGTTGTCTACCTGTTACGCTGCAGGAAAGGATGTCCCGAGGCATGGTACATTGCGGAAACTAGGCAGACGCTGCGACAACGGATGAATGAACACCGCTCGACAATCACCAGGCAAGACAGTTCTCTTCCTGTTGGGGAGCACTTCAGCAGTCACGGGCATTCGGCCTCTGATATTCGGGTAAGCGTTCTTCAAGGCGGCCTTCCCGACACACGATGGCGCAGAGTCGCTGAGCAGAAACTGATAGCCAAGTTCCGCACACACGAGGACGGCCTCAACCGGGATATTGGGTTCATGTCACACTAGCTGTAACCCCCACAGTTGCCTGGACCTGCCGAGTTTCACTGGCTGTCTTGTCTGGAGACAACACACATCTTTTTAGCCTGTCTTGATGCTCTCTCCACTCACGTTGTTTTGTTTCTAAAAGACTTGATTAGTTGTAAGTATTCGCATTCCCACCATTATTCATGTAAATTGAGTTTGTGTCTTTATAAGCCCTGTTTGTGAACAGAATTCCCACTCACCTGAAGAAGGGGCTTGGAGCTCCGAAAGCTTGTGTGGCTTTTGCTACCAAATAAACCTGTTGAACTTTAACCTGGTGTTGTTAAACTTCTTACTGTGTTTTCCCCAGTTCAACGCCGGCATCTCCACATCACAGCTTTTATAAACAGGGGGTTGGAGTTTAAGAGCCGTGGGGTTATGCTGCAACTGTGCAGGACCTTGGTGAGACCACATTTGGAATATTGTGTGCAGTTCTGGTCACCTCACTATAAGAAGGATGTGGAAGCGCTGGAAAGAGTGCAGAGGAGATTTACCAGGATGCTGCCTGGTTTGGACGGTAGGTCTTATGAGGAAAGGTTGCGGGAGCTAGGGCTGTTCTCTCTGGAGCGGAGGAAGCTGAGGGGAGACTTAATAGAGGTTTATAAAATGATGAAGGGGATAGATAGAGTGAACGTTCAAAGACTATTTCCTCGGGTGGATGGAGCTATTACAAGGGGGCATAACTATAGGGTTCGTGGTGGGAGATATAGGAAGGATATCAGAGGTAGGTTCTTTACGCAGAGAGTGGTTGGGGTGTGGAATGGACTGCCTGCAGTGATAGTGGAGTCAGACACTTTAGGAACATTTAAGCGGTTATTGGATAGGCACATGGAGCACACCAGGATGATAGGGAGTGGAATAACTTGATCTTGGTTTCAGATAAAGCTCGGCACTACATCGTGGGCCGAAGGGCCTGTTCTGTGCTGGACTGTTCTATGTTCTATGAGTGCAGAGAAGGTTTACCCGGATGTTGCCTGGTATGGAGGGTCTTAGCTATGAGGAGAGATTGGGTAAACTGGGGTTTTTCTCCCTGGAAAGACGGAGAATGAGGGGAGACCTAATACAGGTGTACAAGATTATGATGGGTATCGATAGGGTGAACAGTGGGAAGCTTTTTCCCAGGTTGGAGGTGACGATCACGAGGGGTCACGGGCTCAAGGTGAGAGCGGCGAGGTATAACTCAGTTACTCGAGGGATGTTTTTTACACAGAGGGTGTGGGGGCCTGGAATGCCCTGCCAGGTAGGGTGGAGGAGGCAGGTACGCTGACATCGTTTAAGACTTACCTGGATAGTCACGTGAGCATTTTGGGAATGGAGGGATACAAACGTTTGGTCTAGTTGGACCAAGGAGCGGCACAGGCTTGGAGGGCCGAAGGGCCTGTTTCCTGTGCTGTACTGTTCTTTGTTCTTTGTTCTTTTTTTTGTTTGAGGGGAATTAAAGAGGATTTGGGCGGGGGGGGGGGGTACGGGGCTGAGAGGGATTTGGAGGGGGATTGAAGAGGGTTTGGGCAGTGGGGGGGTACGGTGCTGAGAGGGATTTGGAGGGGGATTGAAGGGGGTTTGGGCAGTGGGGAGTGGGGTATGGGGCTGAGAGGGATTTGGAGGGGGATTGAAGGGGGTTTGGGCAGTGGGGGTGGGGTATGGGGCTGAGAGGGATTTGGAGGGGGATTGAAGGGGGTTTGGGCAGTGGGGGGTGGGGTATGGGGCTGAGAGGGATTTGGAGGGGGATTGAAGAGGATTTGGGCAGTGGGGGGGGGTACGGTGCTGAGAGGGATTTGGAGGGGGGTTGAAGAGGGTTTGGGCAGTGCAGAGGGTTGGGCGGGAAGGGGGGGGGCTGCTATGGGCCTGAGAGGGATTTACATAAGAACATAAGAAATAGGAGCAGGAGTAGGCCATCTAGCCCCTCGAGCCTGCCCCGCTATTCAATAAGATCATGGCTGATCTGAAGTGAATCAGTTCCACTTACCCGCCTGCTCACCATATCCCCTCATTCCCTTACCGATCAGGAATCCATCTCTCCGTGATTTAAACATATTCAACGAGGTAGCCTCCACCACTTCAGTGGGCAGAGAATTCCAGAGATTCACCACCCTCTGAGAGAAGAAGTTCCTCCTCAACTCTGTCCTAAACTGACCCCCCTTTATTTTGAGCCTGTGCCCTCTAGTTCTAGTTTCCTTTCTGAGTGGAAAGAATCTCTCCACCTCTACCCTATCCAGCCCCTTCATTATCTTATAGGTCTCGATAAGATCCCCCCTCAGCCTTCTAAATTCCAACGAATACAAACCCAATCTGCTCAGTCTCTCCTCATAATCAACACCCCTCATCTCTGGTATCATCCTGGTGAACCTTCTCTGCACTCCCTCCAAGGCCAATATATCCTTCCGCAAATAAGGGGACCAATACTGCACACAGTATTCCAGCTGCGGCCTCACCAATGCCCTGTACAGATGCAGCAAGACATCTCTGCTTTTATATTCTATCCCCCTTGCGATATAGGCCAACATCCCATTTGCCTTCTTGATCACCTGTTGCACCTGCAGACTGGGTTTTTGCGTCTCATGCACAAGGACCCCCAGGTCCCTTTGCACAGCAGCATGTTGTAATTTTTTTCCATTTAGATAATAATCCAATTTGCTATTATTTCGTCCAAAGTGAATAACCTCGCATTTGTCAACGTTATACTCCATCTGCCAGATCCTCGCCCACTCACTCAGCCTGTCCAAATCTCTCTGCAGACCTTCTACGCCCTCCACACGATTCACTTCTCCACTTATCTTTGTGTCGTCTGCAAACTTTGTTACCCTACACTCAGTCCCCTCCTCCAGATCGTCTATATAAATGGTAAATAGTTGAGGCCCCAGTGCCGATCCCTGCGGCACGCCACTAGTTCCCATCCGCCAACCAGAAAAGCACTATTCCAACTCTCTTCTTCCTGTCGGATAGCCAATCCCCAATGCACGCTAACACCCTACCTCCAACTCCGTGCGACCCAATCTTCTGCAGCAACCTTTTGTGAGGCACCTTATCAAACGCCTTTTGGAAATCCAAAAACACCGCATCCACCGGTTCCCCTCCGTCAACCGCACTAGTCACATCTTCATAAAAATCCAACAAGTTCGTCAAGCACGACTTTCCCCTCATGAATCCATGCTGTGTCTGCTTAATCGAACCATTCTTACCCAGATGGCCTGCTATTTCTTCATTAATGATGGATTCCAGCATTTTCCCAACTACTGACGTTAAGCTAACCGGCCTGTAGTTACCCGTCTTTAATCAATTTCCTTTTTTAAACAGCGGCGTAACATTAGCCGTTTTCCAATCCGCCGGCACTACCCAGAATCCAAGGAATTTTGATAAATAACCACTGACGCATCCACTATTACCTCTGACATTTCTTTCAGTACCCTGGGATGCAGTCCATCCAGGCCCGGGGACTTGTCCACCTTCAGTCCCGTTAGTCTACCAAGCACTGCCTCCCTGGGAACATTAATTGTATTGAGTACCTCTCCTCCTGCCAACCCGCTATCATTAATATTCGGTAAACTATTTGTGTCTTCCACCGTGAAGACCGACACAAAAAACTTATTTAAAGTTTCAGCCATTTCCTCATTTCCCACTGTGAAATCCCCCCTCTCGTCCTCCAAGGGTCCAACATTCACTCTTGCCACTCTATTCCTTTTTATATATTTGTAAAAGCTTTTACTATCATTTTTTATATTTAGAGCTAGCCTAGCTTCATAACCTATCTTTCCTTTCTTTATCGCTTTCTTAGTCGTTCTTTGTTGTTTCTTAAAGTTTTCTCAATCTTCCGATTCTCCACTATTTTTGGCCAATCTGTACGCATCGGTCTTTAATTTAATACTCTCCTTAATTTCCTTCGTTATCCACGGCTGGTTATCCCTTTTCTTACAGTCCTTCTTTATCACCTTCTTTATTTGCATATCTGCAGATTAGTTGGATTGGCCATGCTAAATTGTCCAAACTGTCCAAAGATGTGCAGGTTAGGTGGATTGATCATGCTAAATTGTCCCTTAGTGTCCAAAGATGTGCAGGTTAGGTGGATTGGCCAAGCTAAATTGCCCCTTAGTGTCCAAAGATGTGCAGGTTAGGTGGATTGGCCATGCTAAATTGTCCCTTCGTGTCCAAAGATGTGTAGGTTAGGTGGATAGGCCATGCTAAATTGTCCCTTAGTGACCAAAGATGTGTAGGTTAGGGTGGATTGGCCATGCTAAATTGTCCCTTAGTGACCAAAGATGTGCAGGTTAGGTGGATTGGCCATGCTAAATTGTCCCTTAGTGTCCAAAGATGTGCGGGTTCGGTGGATTGGCCATGCTAAATTGTCCCTTAGTGTCCAAAGATGTGCAGGTTAGGGTGGATTGGCCGTGCTAATGTTTCCCTTAGTGTCCAAAGATGTGTCGGTTAGGGTGGATTGGCCATGCTAAATTGTCCCTTAGTGACCAAGGATGTGTAGCTTAGGGTGGATTGGCGATGCTAAATTGTCCCTTAGTGTCCAAAGATGTGCAGGTTAGGGTGGATTGGCCGCACTAAATTGTCCCTTAGTGTCCAAAGATGTGCAGGTTAGGTGGATTGGCCGTGCTAAATTGTCCCTTAGTGTCCAAAGATATGTAGGTTAAGTAGATTGGCCGTGCTAAATTGTCCCTTAGTGTCCAAAGATGTGCACGTTGGGTGGATTGGCCATGCTAAATTGTCCCTTAGTTTCCAAAGATGTGCAGGTTAGGTGGATTGGCCGTGCTAAATTGTCCCTTAGCGTCCAAAGATGTTCAGGTTGGGTGGATTGGCCATGCTAAATTGTCCCTTAGTGTCCAAAGATGTGCGGGTTAGGGTGGATTGGCCGTGCTAAATTGTCCCTTAGTGTCCAAAGATGTGCAGATTAGGGTGGATTGGCCATGCTAAATTGTCCGTTAGTGTCCAAAGATGTGAAGGTTAGGTGGATTGGCCATGCTAAATTGTCCCTTAGTGACCAAAGATGTGTAGGTTAGGGTGGATTGGCCATGCTAAATTGTCCCTTAGTGACCAAAGATGTGCAGGTTAGGTGGATTGGCTCAGCTAAATTGTCCCTTAGTGTCCAAAGATGTGCAGGTAGGTGGAATGACCGTGCTAAATTGTCCCTTAGTGTCCAAAGATGTGCAGGTTAGGGTGGATTGGCCATGCTAAATTGTCCCTTAGTGTCCAAAATGTACAGGTTAGGTGGATTGGCCGTGCTAAATTGTCCCTTAGTGTCCAAAGATGTGTAGGTTAGGGTGGATTGGCCGTGCTCAATTGTCCCTTAGTGTCCAAAGATGTGCAGGTTAGGGTGGATTGGCCGTGCTCAATTGTCCCTTAGTGTCCAAAGATGTGCAGGTTAGGGTGGATTGGCCATGCTAAATTCACCCTTAGTGTCCAAAGATGTGTTGGTTAGGTGGATTGGCCATGCTAAATTGTCCCTTAGAGACCAAAGATGTGCAGGTTAGGTGGATTGGCCATGCTAAATTGTCCCTTAGTGTCCAAAGATGTGCGGGTTAGGTGGATTGGCCATGCTAAATTGTCCCTTAGTGTCCAAAGATGTGCAGGTTAGGGTGGATTGGCCATGCTAAATTGTCCCTTAGTGTCCAAAGATGTACAGGTTAGGGTGGATTGGCCATGCTAAATTGTCCCTTAGTGACCAAAGATGTGGAGCTTAGGGTGGTTTGGCCATGCTAAATTGTCCCTTAGTGACCAAAGATGTGGAGCTTAGGGTGGATTGGCCATGCTAAATTGTCCCTTATTGTCCAAAGATGTGCAGGTTAGGGTGGATTGGCGATGCTAAATTGTCCCTTAGTGTCCAAAGATGTGCAGGTTAGGGTGGATTGGCCGTGCTAAATTGTCTCTTAGTGTCCAAAGATGTGTAGGTTAGGTGGATTGGCCATGTTAAATTGTCCCTTAGTGACCAAAGATATGTAGGTTAGGGTGGATTGGCCATGCTAAATTGTCCCTTAGTGACCAAAGATGTGCAGGTTAGGTGGATTGGCCATGCTAAATTGTCCCTTAGTGTCCAAAGATGGGCGGGTTAGGTGGATTGGCCATGCTAAATCGTCCCTTAGTGTCCAAAGATGTGCAGGTTAGGGTGGACTGGCCGTGCTAAATTGTCCCTTAGTGTCCAAAGATGTGCAGGTTAGGGTGGATTGGCCATGCTAAATTGTCCCTTAGTGTCCAAAGATGTGCAGGTTAGGGTGGATTGGCCATGCTAAATTGTCCCTTAGTGTCCAAAGATGTGCAGGTTAGGGTGGATTGGTCATGCTAAACTGTCCCTTAGTGTCCAAAGATGTGCAGGTAGGTGGATTGGCCATGCTAAATTGTCCCTTAGTGACCAAAGTTGTGTAGGTTAGGCTGGATTGGCCATGCTAAATTATCCCTTAGTGACCAAAGATGTGCAGGTTAGGGTGAATTGGCCATGCTAAATTGTCCCTTAGTGTCCAAAGATGTGCAGGTTAGGGTGGATTGGCCATGCTAAATTGTCCCTTAGTGACCAAAGATGTGTAGGTTAGGTTAATTCTTTTGAAAGTTCATTTTTTAGTAACAAGTCGGCTTATATTAACACTGCAATGAAGTTACTGTGAGTATCCCCTAGTCGCCCACACTCCGGAGCCTGTTCGGGGTTCCACTGAGGGAGAATTTAGCACGGCCCAATGCACCCTAACCAGCACGTCTTTCAGACTGTGGGAGGAAACCGGAGCACCCGGAGGAAACCCACGCAGACACGGGGAGCACGTGCAGACTCCACACAGACAGTGACCCAAGCCGTGAATCGAACCCGGGTCCCTGGCGCTGTGAGGCAGCAGCGCTAACCCGCTGTGCCACCCTGAGAGAATTTCGCATGCGAGATTTAAATGGTCCACATTTTCCCTCCTCCTTCAGCCCCACCAATCAGTTCTCATCCTCAGCCTTCTCTGCTGTAGCGAAAATGTCAGGAGAGTGTTTCCACTCATGGGGGAGCGTCGGATCAGAGGGCACAGTCTCAGAATGAGGGGGTGCTCGTTTTAGATGGATGTGGAGAGGAATATCTTCTCTCCAAGACTGGTCGTCCTTTAGGATTCCTTACCCCAGGGGACACCGAGTCCTCGGACATTTCCGAGGCCGAGGTCGGTGCTTCCTTTTTTGTTTAATCACTCGGGGGGATTTAAGGGAGAGAAGACAGGAAAGTGGAGTGAGAGAGCATTCAGATGGGCCTGATCTGATGAGATCAACTTAATGTGATTTGATTTATTATTGTCACATGTATTGGGATACAGTGAAAAGAATTGTTTCTAGCGCGCTATACAAAGCATACCGTTCATAGAGAAGGAAAGGAGAGGGTGCAGAATGTAGTGTTACAGTCACAGCTAGGGTGTAGAGAAATATCAACTTAATGCAAGGTAGGTCCATTCAAAAGTCTGACAGCAGCAGGGAAGAACTTGTTCTTGAGTCAGTCGGTACGTGACCTCAGACTTTTGTATCTTTTTCCCGATGGAAGAGAGAATGTCCGGGGTGCGTGGGGTCCTTAATTATGCTGGCTGCTTTTCCCCGAGGCAGCGGGAAGTGTAGACAGAGTCAATGGATGGGAGGCTGGTTTGCGTGATGGATTGGGCGACATTCACGACCTTTTGTAGTTCCTTGCGGTCTTGGGCAGAGCAGGAGCCCCAGACCAAGCTGTGATACAACCAGAGAGAATGTTTTCTATGGTGCATCTGTAAAAGTTGGTGAGAGTCGTAGCTGACATGACAAATTTCCTTAGTCTCCTGAGAAAGTAGAGGCGTTGGTGGGGCTTTGTTAACTATAGTGTCGGCACGGGGGGGACCAGGACAGGTTGTTGGTGATCTGGACACCTAAAAACTTGAAGCTCTCGAACCCTTTCTATTTCGTCCCCGTTGATGTAGACAGGGGCATGTTCTCCTCTACGCTTCCTATTTTCGCCAGAACAGAGAAGGTTAAGGGTTGATTTGATTAAAGTTTACAAGCAATTCAGGGGGACTGATCAGGAGTAGATAGAGGGGTGTTATCTGTCCTGTTTGCTGACCGAAGGTTGCACAGGGGTGGGCAGACTCTAAGAGTTCGAAATAGACACTACAGGAGAAAAACTGGGAAATGCTTGGGCACACGAAAGCAACCAACTGATGCTGGTTCAATTATTAATTTTAAGTCTTGCAACGAAGAGATTGTTATTCCATAGACGTGGGGCAAAAGTGGCTAATGAGTTAGTTACAATGTACTCCAAGCTCACTGAATGTGGGAACACAGGCCGGAGAAGAATGGGGCCTCCTCCTGTCCCTGGGTAACAGGCCGGAGAAGAATGGGGCCTCCTCCTGTCCCTGTGTAACAGGCCGGAGAAGAATGGGGCCTCCTCCTGTCCCTGTGTAACAGGCCGGAGAAGAATGGGGCCTCCTCCTGTTCCTGTGTAACAGGCTGGAGAATGGGCTGAATGGGTCCTCCTCCTGTTCCAGTGTAACAGGCTGGAGAAGGGGCTGAATGGGGCCTCCTCCTGTTCCCTGTGTAACAGGCTGAAGAAGGGGCTGAATGGGTCCTCCTCCTGTTCCTGTCTAACAGGCTGGAGAAGGGGCTGAATGGCCTCCTCCTGTTCCTGTGTAACAGGCTGGAGAATGGGCTGAATGGCCTCCTCCAGTTCCTGTGTAAGAGGCTGGAGAAGGGGCTGAATGGGGCCTCCTCCTGTTCCTGTGTAACAGGCCGGAGAAGGGGCTGAATGGGGCCTCCTCCTGTTCCTGTGTAACAGGCTGGAGAAGGGGCTGAATGGCCTCCTCCTGTTCCTGTGTTACAGGCTGGTGAAGGGGCTGAATGGCCTCCTCCTGTTCCTGTGTAACAGGCTGGAGAAGGGGCTGAATGGGGCCTCCTCCTGTTTCCTGTATAACAGGCTGGAGAAGGGGCTGAATGGCCTCCTCCTGTTCCTGCGTAACAGTCTGGGGAAGGGGCTGAATGGCCTCCTCCTGTTCCTTGTAACAAAGAACAAAGAAAATTACAGCAAAGGAACAGGCCCTTCGGCCCTCCAAGCCTGCACCGACCATGCTGCCCGACTGAACTAAAACCCCCTACCCTTCCGGGGACCAGATCCCTCGATTCCCATCCTTTTCATGTATTTGTCAAGACGCCCCTTAAAAGTCATGATCATATCCGCTTCCACTACCTCCCCCGGCAGCGAGTTCCAGGCCCCCACCACCCTCTGTGTAAAACATCTGCCTCATACATCTCCTTTAAACCTTGTACCTCGCACCTTAATCCTTTGCCTCCAGTAATGGACTCTTCCACCCTGGGAAAAAGCTTCTGACTATCCACTCTGTCCAGGCCTCTCATAATCTTGCAGACTTCTATCAGGTCTCCCCTCAACCTCCATCACTCCAGTGAGAACAAACCGACTTTCTCCAACCTCTCCTCATAGCTAATGCCCTCCATACCAGGCAACATCCTGGTAAATCTTTTCTGTACCCTCTCCAAAGCCTCCACATCCTTCTGGTACTGTGGCGACCAGAATTGAACACCATATTCCAAGTGCGGTCTAACTAAGGTTCTATAAAGCTGCAACATGACTTGCCAATTTTTAAACTCAATACACTGGCCGATGAAGGCAAGCATGCCGTATGCCTTCTTGACTACCTTCTCCACCTGCGTTGCCACTTTCAGTGACCTGTGTACCTGTACACCTAGATCCCTCTGCCTATCAATACTCGTAAGGGTTCTGCCATTTACTGTATATTTCCTTTCTGTATTAGACCTTCCAAAATGCATTACCTCACATTTGTCCGGATTAAACTCCATCTGCCATCTCTCCGCCCAAGTCTCCAACTGATCTATATCCTGCTGTAACCTCCGATGGTGCTCATCGCTATTCGCAAATCCACCAACCTTTGTGTGGTCCGCAAACTTCCGAATCAATCCAGTTACATTTTCATCGAAATCATTTATAATATATTACAAACAGCAAAGGTCCCATCACCGATCCCTGAGGAACACCACTTGTCACAGCCCTCCATTCAGAAATGCTGGACAGGCTGGAGAAGGGGCTGAATGGCCTCCTCCTGTTCCTGTGTAACAGTCTGGAGAAGGGGCTGAATGGCCTTCTCCTGTTCCTGTGTAACAGGCTGGAGAAGGGACTGAATGGCCTCCTCCTGTTCCTGTGTAACAGGCTGGAGAAGGAGCTGAATGGGACCTCCTCCTGTTCCTGTGTAACAGGCTGGAGAAGAGGCTGAATGGGGCCTCCTCCTGTTCCTGTGTAACAGGCTGGAGAAGGGGCTGAATGGGGCCTCCTCCTGTTCTTGTGTAACAGGCTGGAGAAGGGGCTGAATGGGGCCTCCTACTGTTCCGGTGTAACAGGCTGGAGAAGCGGCTGATTGGGGCCTCCTCCTGTTCCTGTGTAACAGGCAGAAGAAGGGGCTGAATGGAGCCTCCTCCTGTTCCTGCGTAACAGTCTGGGGAAGGGGCTGAATGACCTCCTCCTGTTCCTGTGTAACAGGCTGGGGAAGGGGCTGAATGGGACCTCCTACTGTTCCTGTGTAACAGGCTGGAGAAGGGGCTGAATGGCCTCCTCCTGTTCCTGTGTAACAGGCTGGAGAAGGGGCTGAATGGGACCCCCTCCTGTTCCTGTGTAACAGGCTGGGGAAGGGGCTGAATGGGGCCTCCTCCTGTTCCTGTGTAACAGGCTGGAGAAGGGGCTGAATGGCCTCCTCCTGTTCCTGTGTAACAGGCTTGAGAAGGGGCTGGATGGCCTCCTCCTGTTCCTGTGTAACAGGCTGAGAGGGGCTGAATGGGGCCTCCTCCTGTTCCTGTCTAACAGGCTGGATAAGGGGCTGAATGGCCTCCTCCTGTTCCTGTGTAACAGGCTGGAGAAGGGGCTGAATGGGGCCTCCTCCTGTTCCTGTGTAACAGGCTGGAGAGGGGGCTGAATGTCCTCCTCCTGTTCCTGTGTAACAGGCTGGAGAAGGGGCTGAATGGCCTCCTCCTGTTCCTGTGTAACAGACTGGAGAAGGGGCTGAATGGGGCCTCCTCCTGTTCCTGTATAACAGGCTGGAGAAGGGGCTGAATGGCCTCCTCCTGTTCCTGTGTAACAGGCTGGAGAAGGGGCTGAATGGGGCCTCCTCCTGTTCCTGTGTAACAGACTGGGGAAGGGGCTGAATGGGGCCTCCACCTGTTCCTGTGTATCAGGCTGGAGATGGGGCTGAATGGGGCCTCCTCCTGTTCCAGTGTAACAGGCTGGAGAAGGGGCTGAATGGGGCCTCCTCCTGTTCCTGTGTAACAGGCTGGAGAATGGGCTGAATGGGGCCTCCTCTTGTTCCTGTGTAACAGGCTGGAGAAGGGGCTGAATGGGGCCTCCTCCTGTTCCTGTGTAACAGGCTGGAGAATGGGCTGAATGGGTCCTCCTCCTGTTCCAGTGTAACAGGCTGGAGAATGGGCTGAATGGGGCCTCCTCCTGTTCCCTGTGTAACAGGCTGAAGAAGGCGCTGAATGGGTCCTCCTCCTGTTCCTGTCTAACAGGCTGGAGAAGGGGCTGAATGGGGCCTCCTCCTGTTCCTGTGTAACAGGCTGGAGAATGGGCTGAATGGCCTCCTCCAGTTCCTGTGTAACAGGCTGGAGAAGGGGCTGAATGGGGCCTCCTCCTGTTCCTGTGTAACAGGCTGGAGAAGGTGCTGAATGGGGCCTCCTCCTGTTCCCTGTGTAACAGGCTGGAGAAGGGGCTGAATGGGGCCTCCTCCTGTTCCTGTGTAACAGGCCGGAGAAGGGGCTGAATGGGGCCTCCTCCTGTTCCTGTGTAACAGGCTGGAGAAGGGGCTGAATGGCCTCCTCCTGTTCCTGTGTTACAGGCTGGTGAAGGGGCTGAATGGCCTCCTCCTGTTCCTGTGTAACAGGCTGGAGAAGGGGCTGAATGGGGGCTCCTCCTGTTTCCTGTATAACAGGCTGGAGAAGGGGCTGAATGGGGCCTCCTCCTGTTCCTGTGTAACAGTCTGGGGAAGGGGCTGAATGGCCTCCTCCTGTTCCTTGTAACAAAGAACAAAGAAAATTACAGCAAAGGAACAGGCCCTTCGGCCCTCCAAGCCTGCACCGACCATGCTGCCCGACTGAACTAAAACCCCCTACCCTTCCGGGGACCAGATCCCTCGATTCCCATCCTTTTCATGTATTTGTCAAGACGCCCCTTAAAAGTCACGATCATATCCGCTTCCACTACCTCCCCCGGCAGCGAGTTCCAGGCCCCCACCACCCTCTGTGTAAAACATCTGCCTCATACATCTCCTTTAAACCTTGTACCTCGCACCTTAATCCTTTGCCTCCAGTAATGGACTCTTCCACCCTGGGAAAAAGCTTCTGACTATCCACTCTGTCCATGCCTCTCATAATCTTGCAGACTTCTATCAGGTCTCCCCTCAACCTCCATCACTCCAGTGAGAACAAACCGACTTTCTCCAACCTCTCCTCATAGCTGATGCCCTCCATACCAGGCAACATCCTGGTAAATCTTTTCTGTACCCTCTCCAAAGCCTCCACATCCTTCTGGTACTGTGGCGACCAGAATTGAACACTATATTCCAAGTGCGGTCTAACTAAGGTTCTATAAAGCTGCAACATGACTTGCCAATTTTTAAACTCAATACCCTGGCCGATGAAGGCAAGCATGCCGTATGCCTTCTTGACTACCTTCTCCACCTGCATTGCCACTTTCAGTGACCTGTGTACCTGTACACCTAGATCCCTCTGCCTATCAATACTCTTAAGGATTCTGCCATTTACTGTATATTTCCTATCTGTATTTGACCTTCCAAAATGCATTACCTCACATTTGCCCAGATTAAACTCCATCTGCCATCTCTCCGCCCAAGTCTCCAACTGATCTATATCCTGCTGTAACCTCCGATGGTGCTCATCGCTATCCGAAAATCCACCAAACTTTGTGTGGTCCGAAAAACTTACGAATCAATCCAGTTACATTTTCATCCAAATCATTTATAATATATTACAAAGAGCAAAGGTCCCAGCACCGATCCCTGAGGAACAACACTTGTCACAGCCCTCCATTCAGAAATGCTGGACAGGCTGGAGAAGGGGCTGAATGGGACCTCCTCCTGTTCCTGTGTAACAGGCTGGAGAAGGGGCTGAATGGCCTCCTCCTGTTCCTGTGTAACAGGCTGGAGAAGGGGCTGAATGGGACCTCCTCCTGTTCCTGTGTAACAGGCTGGAGAAGGGGCTGAATGGGACCTCCTCCTGTTCCTGTGTAACAGGCTGGAGAAGGGGCTGAATGGGGCCTCCACCTGTTCCTGCGTAACAGGCTGGAGAAGGGGCTGAATGGGACCTCCTCCTGTTCCTGTGTAACAGGCTGAAGAAGGGGCTGAATGGGGCCTCCTCCTGTTCCTGTGTAACAGGCTGGAGAAGGGGCTGAATGGGGCCTCCTCCTGTTCCTGTGTAACAGGCTGGAGAAGGGGCTGAATGGGACCTCCTCCTGTTCCTGTGTAACAGGCTGGAGAAGGGGCGGAATGGGGCCTCCTCCTGTTCCTGTGTAACAGGCTGGAGAAGGGGCGGAATGGGGCCTCCTCCTGTTCCCTGTGTAACAGGCTGGAGAAGGGGCTGAATGGGGCCTCCTCCTGTTCCTGTGTAACAGGCTGGAGAAGGGGCTGAATGGGGCCTCCTCCTGTTCCTGTGTAACAGGCTGGAGAAGGGGCTGAATGGGGCCTCCTCCTGTTCCTGTGTAACAGTCTGGAGAAGGGGCTGAATGGGACCTCCTCCTGTTCCTGTGTAACAGGCTGGAGAAGGGGCTGAATGGGGCCGCCTCCTGTTCCTGTGTAACAGGCTGGAGAAGGGGCTGAATTGCCTCCTCCTGTTCCTGTGTAACAGGCTGAAGAAGGGGCTGAATGGCCTCCTCATGCTCCCTGTGGAACTGGCTGGAGAAGAGGCTAAATGGGGCCTCCTCCTGTTCCTCTGTAACGGGCTGGAGAAGGGGCTGAATGGGGCCTCCTCCTGTTCCTGTGTAACAGGCTGGAGAAGGGGCTGAATGGGGCCTCCTCCTGTTCCTGTGTAACAGGCTGGAGAAGGGGCTGAATGGCCTCCTCCTGTTCCTGTGTAACAGGCTGGAGAAGGGGCTGAATGGGACCTCCTCCTGTTCCTGTGTAACAGTCTGGAGAAGGCGCTGAATGGCCTCCTCCTGTTCCTGTGTAACAGACTGGAGAAGGGGCAGAATGGGGCCTCCTCCTGTTCCTGTGTAACAGGCTGGAGAAGGGGCTGAATGGGACCTCCTCCTGTTCCTGTGTAACAGTCTGGAGAAGGCGCTGAATGGCCTCCTCCTGTTCCTGTGTAACAGACTGGAGAAGGGGCAGAATGGGGCCTCCTCCTGTTCCTGTGTAACAGACTGGAGAAGGGGCTGAATGGGGCCTCCTCCTGTTCCTGTGTAACAGGCTGGAGAAGGGGCTGAATGGCCTCCTCCTGTTCCTGTGTAACTGGCTGGAGAAGGGGCTGAATGGGGACTCCTCCTGTTCCTGTGTAACAGGCTGGAGAAGGGGCTGAATGGCCTCCTCCTGTTTCTGTGTAACAGGCTGGAGAAGGGGCTGAATGGGGCTTCCTCCTGTTCCTGTGTAACAGGCTGGAGAAGGGGCTGAATGGGGCCTCCTCCTGTTCCTGTGTAACAGGCTGGAGAAGAGGCTGAATGGCCTTCTCCTGTTTCTGTGTAACAGGCTGGAGAAGGGGCTGAATGGGGCCTCCTCCTGTTCCTGTGTAACAGGCTGGAGAAGGGGCTGAATGGCGCCTCCTCCTGTTCCGGTGTAACAGGCTGGAGAAGGGGCTGAATGGCCTCCTCCTGTTCCTGTGTAACAGGCTGGAGAAGGGGCTGAATGTCCTCCTCCTGTTCCTGTGTTACAGGCTGGAGAAGGGGCTGAATGGCCTCCTCCTGTACCTGTGTAACAGGCTGGAGAAGGGGCTGAATAGGGCCTCCTCCTGTTACTGTATATCCGGCTGGAGAAGGGGCTGAATGGCCTCCTCCTGTTCCTGTGTAACAGTCTGGAGAAGGCGCTGAATGGGACCTCCTCCTGTTCCTGTGTAACTGGCTGGAGAAGGGGCTGAATGGGGCCTCCTCCTGTTCCTGTGTAACAGGCTGGAGAAGGGGCTGAATGGGGTATCCTCCTGTTACTGTATATCCGGCTGGGGAAGGGGCTGAATGGCCTCCTCCTGTTCCTGTGTAACAGGCTGGAGAAGGGACTGAATGGGGCCTCCTCCTGTTCCCTGTGTAACAGGCTGGAAAAGGGGCTGAATGGCCTCCTCCTGTTCCCTGTGTAACAGGCTGGAGAAGGGGCTGAATGGGGCCTCCTCCTGTTCCTGTGTAACAGGCTGGAGAAGTGGCTGAATGGGGCCTCCTCCTGTTCCCTGTGTAACAGGCTGGAGAAGGGGCTGAATGGGGCCTCCTCCTGTTCCTGTGTAACAGGCTGGAGAAGGGGCTGAATGGCCTCCTCCTGTTCCTGTGTAACAGGCTGGAGAAGGGGCTGAATGGGGCCTCCTCCTGTTCCTGTGTTACAGGCTGGAGAAGGGGCTGAATGGGGCCTCCTCCTCTTACTGTGTAACAGTCTGGAGAAGGGGCTGAAATGGGCCTCCTCCTGTTCCTGTGTAACAGGCTGGAGAAGGGGCTGAATGGGGCCTCCTCCTGTTACTGTGTAACAGTCTGGAGCAGGGGCTGAATGGCCTCCTCCTGTTCCTGTGTAATAGGCTGAAGGAGGGGCTGAATGGCCTCTTCCTGTTCCTATGTAACAGGCTGGAGAAGGGGCTGAATGTCCTCCTCCTGTTCCTGTGTAAGAGGCTGGAGAAGGGGCTGAATGGGGCCTCCTCCTGTTCCTGTGTAACAATCTGGAGAAGGGGCTGAATGGGGCCTCCTCCTGTTCCTGTGTAACAGTCTGGAGAAGGGGCTGAATGGCCTCCTCCTGTTCCTGTGTAACAGGCTGGAGAAGGGGCTGAATGGGGCCTCCACCTGTTCCTGTGTAACGGGCTGGAGAAGGGGCTGAGTGGGGCCTTCTCCTGTTGCTGTGTAACAGGCTGGAGAAGAGGCTGAATGGGGCCTCCTCCTGTTCCTGTGTAACAGGCTGGAGAAGGGGCTGAATGGGGCCTCCTCCTGTTCCTGTGTAACAGACTGGGGAAGGGGCTGAATGGCATCCTCCAGTTCCTTGTAACAAATAACAAAGAAAATTACAGCACAGGATCAGGCCCTTCGGCCCTCCAAGCCTGCACCGACCATGCTGCCCGACTGAACTAAAACCCCCTCCCCTTCCGGGGACCAGATCCCTCTATTCCCATCCTATTCATGTATTTGTCAAGACGCCCCTTAAAAGTCACGATCATATCCGTTTCCACTACCTCCCCCGGCAGCGAGTTCCAGGCACCCACCACCCTCTGTGTAAACAATCTGCCTCATACATCTCCTTTAAACCTTGTCCCTCGCACCTTAAACCTGTGCCTCGAGTAATGGACTCTTCCTCCCTGGGAAAGAGCTTCTGACTATCCACTCTGTCCATGCCTCTCATAATCTTGCAGACTTCTATCAGGTCTCCCCTCAACCTCCATCACTCCAGTGAGAACAAACCGAGTTTCTCCAACCTCTCCTCATAACTAATGCCCTCCATACCAGGCAACATCCTGGTAAATCTTTTCTGTACCCTCGCCAAAGCCTCCACATCCTTCTGGTAGTGTGGCGATCAGATTTGAACACCATATTCCAAGTGCGGACTAACTAAGGTTCTATAAAGCTGCAACATGACTTGCCAATTTTTAAACTCAATACCCTGGCCGATGAAGGCAAGCATGCCGTATGCCTTCTTGACTACCTTCTCCACCTGCGTTGCCACTTTCAGTGACCTGTGTACCTGTACACCCAGATCCCTCTGCCTATCAATACTCTTAAGGGTTCTGCCATTTACTGTATATTTCCTATCTGTATTAGACCTTCCAAAATGCATTACCTCACATTTGTCCGGATTAAACTTCATCTGCCATCTCTCCGCCCAAGTCTCCAACTGATCTATATCCTGCTGTAACCTCCGATGGTGCTCATCGCTATCCGCAAATCCACCAAACTTTGTGTGGTCCGCAAACTTACTAATCAATCCAGTTACGTTTTCATCGAAATGATTTATAATATATTACAAACAGCAAAAGTCCCAGCACCGATCCCTGAGGAACACCACTTGTCACAGCCCTCCATTCAGAAATGCTGGACAGGCTGGAGAAGGGGCTGAATGGGGCCTCCTCCTGTTCCTGTGTAACAGGCTGGAGAAGGGGCTGAATGGGGCCTCCTCCTGTTCCTGTGTAACAGGCTGGAGAAGGGGCTGAATGGGGCCTCCTCCTGTTCCTGTGTAACAGGCTGGAGAAGGGGCTGAATGGGGCCTCCTCCTGTTCCTGTGTAACAGTCTGGAGAAGGGGCTGAATGGGGCCTCCTCCTGTTCCTGTGTAACAGGCTGGAGAAGGGGCTGAATGGGGCCTCCTCCTGTTCCTGTGTAACAGGCTGGAGAAGGGGCTGAATGGCCTCCTCCTGTTTCTGTGTAACAGGCTGGAGAAGGGGCTGAATGGGGCCTCCTTTGTTCCTGTGTAACAGGCTGGAGAAGGGGCTGAATGGGGCCTCCTCCTGTTCCGGTGTAACATGCTGGAGAAGGGGCTGAATGGCCTCCTCCTGTTCCGGTGTAACAGGCTGGAGAAGGGGCTGAATGGGCTCCTCCTGTTCCTGTGTAACAGTCTGGAGAAGGGGCTGAATGGCCTCCTCCTGTTCCTGTGTAACAGGCTGGAGAAGGGGCTGAATGGCCTCCCCCTGTTCCTGTGTAACAGGATGGAGAAGGGGCTGAATGGCCTCCTCCTGTTCCTGTGTAACAGACTGGAGAAGGGGTTGAATGGGGCCTCCTCCTGTTCCTGTGTAACAGACTGGAGAAGGGGCTGAATGGGGCCTCCTCCTGTTCCTGTGTAACAGTCTGGAGAAGGGGCTGAATGGACTCCTCCTGTTCCTGTGTAACAGGCTGGAGAAGGGGCTGAATGGCCTCCTCCTGTTCCTGTGTAACAGGCTGGAGAAGGGACTGAATGGGGCCTCCTCCTGTTCCTGTGTAACAGGCTGGAGAAGGGGCTGAATGGGGCCTCCTCCTGTTCCTGTGTAACAGGCTGGGGAAGGGGCTGAATGGGGCCTCCTCCTGTTCCTGTGTAACAGGCTGGAGAAGGTGCTGAATGGGGCCTCCTCCTGTTCCTGTGTAACAGGCTGGAGAAGGGGCTGAATGGCCTCCTCCTGTTCCAGTGTAACAGGCTGGAGAAGGGGCTGAATGGGGCCTCCTCCTGTTCCCTGTGTAACAGGCTGGAGAAGGGGCTGAATGGGTCCTCCTCCTGTTCCTGTCTAACAGGCTGGAGAAGGGGCTGAATGGGGCCTCCTCCTGTTCCTGTGTAACAGGCTGGAGAAGGGGCTGAATGGCCTCCTCCTGTTCCTGTGTAACAGACTGGAGAAGGGGCTGAATGGCCTCCTCCTGTTCCTGTGTAACAGGCTGAAGAAGGGGCTGAATGGGGCCTCCTCCTGTTCCTGTGTAACAGTCTGGAGAAGGGGCTGAATGGGGCCTCCTCCTGTTCCTGTGTAACAAGCTGGAGAAGGGGCTGAATGGGGCCTCCTCCTGTTCCTGTATAACAGGCTGGAGAAGGGGCTGCATGGGGCCTCCTCCTGTTCCTGTGTAACAGGCTGGAGAAGGGGCTGAATGCCCTCCTCCTGTTCCTGTGTAACAGGCTGGAGAAGGGGCTGAATGGCCTCCTCCTGTTCCTGTGTAACAGGCTGGAGAAGGGGCTAAATAGGGCCTCCTCCTGTTCCTGTGTAACAGGCTGGAGAAGGGGCTGAATGGCCTCCTCCTGTTCCTGTGTAACAGGATGGAGAAGGGGCTGAATGGGGTCTCCTCCTGTTCCTGTGTAACAGGCTGGAGAAGGGGCTGAATGGGGCCTCCTCCTGTTCCTGTGTAACAGGCTGGAGAAGGGGCTGAATGGACTCCTCCTGTTCCTCTGTAACAAGCTGGACATGGGGCTGAATGGCCTCCTCCTGTTCCTTTCTAACAGGCTAGAGAAGGGGCTGAATGGCCTCCTCCTGTTCCTGTGTAACAGGCTGGAGAAGGGGCTGAATGGCCTCCTCCTGTTCCTGTGTAACAGGCTGGAGAAGGGGCTGAATGGGGCCTCCTCCTGTTCCTGTGTAACAGGCTGGATAAGGCGCTGAATGGGGCCTCCTCCTGTTCCTGTGTAACAGGCTGAAGAAGGGGCTGAATGGGGCCTCCTCCTGTTCCTGTGTAACAGGCTGGAGAATGGGCTGAATGGCCTCCTCCAGTTCCTGTGTAAGAGGCTGGAGAAGGTGCTGAATGGCCCCCTCCTGTTCCTGTGTAACAGGCTGGAGAAGGGGTTGAATGGGGCCTCCTCCTGTTCCTGTGTAACAGGCTGCAGAAGGGGCTGAATGGCCTCCTCCTGTTCCCTGTATAACTGGCTGGAGAAGGGGCTGAATGGGGCCTCCTCCTGTTCCTGTGTAGCAGGCTGGAGAAGGGGCTGAATGGCCTCCTCCTGTTCCCTGTGTAACAGGCTGAAGAAGGGGCTGAATGGGGCCTCCTCCTGTTCCTGTGTAACAGGCTGGAGAAGGGGCTGAATGGGGCCTCCTCCTGTTCCTCTGAAACAGGCTGGAGAAGGGGCTGAATGGGGCCTCCTCCTGTTCCTGTGGAACAGGCTGGAGAAGGGGCTGAATGGGGCCTCCTCCTGTTCCTGTGGAACAGGCTGGAGAAGGGGCTGAATGGCCTCCTCCTGTTCCCTGTGTAACAGGCTGAAGAAGGGGCTGAATGGGGCCTCCTCCTGTTCCTGTGTAACAGGCTGGAGAAGGGGCTGAATGGGGCCTCCTCCTGTTCCTCTGAAACAGGCTGGAGAAGGGGCTGAATGGGGCCTCCTCCTGTTCCTGTGGAACAGGCTGGAGAAGGGGCTGAATGGGGCCTCCTCCTGTTCCTGTGGAACAGACTGGAGAAGGGGCTAAATGGCCTCCTCCTGTTCCTGTGTAACAGGCTGGAGAAGGGGCTGAATGGCCCCCTCCTGTTCCTGTGTAACAGGCTGGAGAAGGGGCTGAATGGGACCTCCTCCTCTTCCTGTGGAACAGGCTGGAGAAGGGGCTGAATGGGGCCTCCTCCTGTTCCTGTGTAACAGGCTGGAGAAGGGGCTGAATGGGGCCTCCTCCTGTTCCTGTGTAACAGGCTGGAGAAGGGGCAGAATGGGACCTCCACCTGTTCCTGTGTCACAGGCTGGAGAAGGGGCTGAATGGGGCTTCCTCCTGTTCCTGTGTAACAGGCTGGAGAAGGGGCTGAATGGCCTCTTCCTGTTCCTGTGTAACAGGATGGAGAAGGGGCTGAATGGCCTCCTCCTGTTCCTGTGTAACAGGCTGAAGAAGGGGCTGAATGGGGCCTCCTCCTGTTCCTGTGTAACAGGCTGGAGAATGGGCTGAATGGCCTCCTCCAGTTCCTGTGTAACAGGCTGGAGAAGGGGCTGAATGGCCTCTTCCTGTTCCTGTGTAACAGGATGGAGAAGGGGCTGAATGGCCTCCTCCTGTTCCTGTGTAACAGACTGGAGAAGGGGCTGAATGGGGCCTCCTCCTGTTCCTGTGTAACAGGCTGGAGAAGGGGCTGAATGGGGCCTCCTCCTGTTCCTGTGTAACAGGCTGGAGAAGGGGCTGAATGGGGCCTCCTCCTGTTCCTGTGTAACAGGCTGGAGAAGGGGCTGAATGGCCTCCTCCTGTTCCCTGTGTAACAGGCTGGAGAAGGGGCTATATGGGGCCTCCTCCTGTTCCTGTGTAACAGGCTGGAGAAGGGGCTGAATTGCCTCCTCCTGTTCCTGTGTAACAGGATGGAGAAGGGGCTGAATGGGACCTCCTCCTGTTCCTCTGTAACAGGCTGGAGAAGGGGCTGAATGGCCTCCTCCTGTTCCTGTGTAACATGCTGGAGAAGGGGCTGAATGCGGCCTCCTCCTGTTCCTGTGTAACAGGCTGGAGAAGGGGCTGAATGGCCTCCTCCTGTTCCTGTGTAACAGGCTGGAGAAGGGGCTGAATGGCCTCCTCCTGTTCTTTTCTAACAGGCTGGGGAAGGGGCTGAATGGCCTCTTCCTGTTCCTGTGTAACAGGATGGAGAAGGGGCTGAATGGCCTCCTCCTGTTCTCTGTGTAACAGGCTGGAGAAGAGGCTGAATGGGGCCTCCTCCTGTTCCTGTGTAACAGGCTGGAGAAGGAACTGAATGGGGCCTCCTCCTGTTCCTGTGTAACAGGCTGGAGAAGAGGCTGAATGGGGCCTCCTCCTGTTCCTGTGTAACAGGCTGGAAAAGGGGCTGAATGGCCTCCTCCTGTTCCTGTGTAACAGGCTGGAGAAGAGGCTGAATGGGGCCTCCTCCTGTTCCTGTGTAACAGACTGGAGAAGGGGCTGAATGGGGCCTCCTCCTGTTCCTGTGTAACAGGCTGGAGAAGGGGCTGAATGGGGCCTCCTCCTGTTCCTGTGTAACAGGCTGGAGAAGGGGCTGAATAGCCTCCTCCTTTTCCTGTGTAACAGGCTGGAGAATGGGCTGAATGGCCTCCTCCTGTTACTGTGTAACCGGCTGGAGAAGGCGCTGAATGGGGCCTCCTCCTGTTCCTGTGTAACAGGCTGGAGAAGGGGCTGAATGGCCTCCTCCTATTCCTGTGTAAGAGGCTGGAGAAGGGGCTGAATGGCCTCCTCCTGTTCCTGTGTAACAGGCTGGAGAAGGGGCCGAATGGCCTCCTCCTGTTCCTGTGTAACAGGCTGGAGAAGGGGCTGAATGGCCTCCTCCTTTTCCTCTGTAACAGGCTGGAGAAGGGGCTGAATGGCCTCCTCCTGTTCCTGTGTAACAGGCTGGTGAAGGGGCTGAATGGCCTCCTCCTGTTCCTTTCAAACAGGCTGGAGAAGGGGCTGAATGGCCTCCTCCTGTTCCTGTGTAACAGGCTGGAGAAGGGGCTGAATGGCCTCCTCCTGTTCCTGTGTAACAGGCTGGAGAAGGGGCTGAATGGCCTCCTCCTGTTCCTGTGTAACAGGCTGGAGAAGGGGCTGAATAGCCTGCTCCTGTTCCTGTGTAACCGGCTGGAGAAGGCGCTGAATGGGGCCTCCTCCTGTTCCTGTGTAACAGGCTGTAGAAGGGGCTGAATGGCCTCCTCCTGTTCCTGTGTGACAGGCTGGAGAAGGGGCTGAATGGCCCCATCCTGTTCCTGTGTAACAGGCTGGAGAAGGGGCTGAATGGGGCCTCCTCCTGTTCCTGTGTAACAGGCTGGAGAAGGGGCTGAATGGGGCCTCCTCCTGTTCCTGTGTAACAGGCTGGAGAAGGGGCTGAATGGGGCCTCCTCCTGTTCCTGTGTAACAGGCTGGAGAAGGGGCTGAGTGGGTCCTCCACCTGTTCCTGTGTAACAGGCTGGAGAAGGGGCTGAATGGCCTCCTCCTGTTCCTGTGTAACAGGCTGGAGAAGTGGCTGAATGGGGCCTCCTCCTGTTCCTGTGTAACAGGCTGGAGAAGGGGCTGAATGGCCTCCTCCTGTTCCTGTGTAACAGGCTGGAGAAGGGGCTGAATGGCCTCCTCCTGTTCCTGTGTAACAGGCTGGAGAAGGGGCTGAATGGGGCCTCCTCCTGTTCCTGTGTAACAGACTGGAGAAGGGGCTGAATGGGGCCTCCTCCTGTTCCTCTGTAACAGGCTGGAGAAGGGGCTGAAATGGGCCTCCTCCTGTTCCTGTGTAATAGGCTGAAGGAGGGGCTGAATGGCCTCTTCCTGTTCCTATGTAACAGGCTGGAGAAGGGGCTGAATGTCCTCCTCCTGTTCCTGTGTAAGTGGCTGGAGAAGGGGCTGCATGGGGCCTCCTCCTCTTCCTGTGTAACGGGCTGGAGAAGGGGCTGAATGGGGCCTCCTCCTGTTCCTGTGTAACAGGCTGGAGAAGGGGCTGAATGGGGCCTCCTCCTGTTCCTGTGTAACAGACTGGGGAAGGGGCTGAATGGCCTCCTCCTCTTCCTGTTTAACAGGCTGGAGAAGGGGCTGAATGTCCTCCTCCTGTTCCTGTGTAAGAGGCTGGAGAAGGGGCTGCATGGGGCCTCCTCCTGTTCCTGTGTAACGGGCTGGAGAAGGGGCTGAATGGGGCCTCCTCCTGTTCCTGTGTAACAGGCTGGAGAAGGGGCTGAATGGGGCCTCCTCCTGTTCCTGTGTAACAGACTGGGGAAGGGGCTGAATGGGGCCTCCTCCTGTTCCTGTGTAACAGGCTGGAGAAGGGGCTGAATGGGGCCTCCTCCTGTTCCTGTGTAACAGGCTGGAGAAGGGGCTGAATGGGGCCTCCTCCTGTTCCTGTGTAACAGGCTGGAGAAGGGGCTGAATGGGGCCTCCTCCTGTTCCTGTGTAACAGACTGGGGAAGGGGCTGAATGGGGCCTCCTCCTGTTCCTGTGTAACAGGCTGGAGAAGGGGCTGAATGGGGCCTCCTCCTGTTCCTGTGTAACAGGCTGGAGAAGGGGCTGAATGGGGCCTCCTCCTGTTCCTGTGTAACAGGCTGGAGAAGGGGCTGAATGGGGCCTCCTCCTGTTCCTGTGTAACAGACTGGGGAAGGGGCTGAATGGCATCCTCCAGTTCCTTGTAACAAATAACAAAGAAAATTAAAGCACAGGAACAGGCATTTCGGCCCTCCAAGCCTGCACCGACCATGCTGCCCGACTGAACTAAAACCCCCTACCCTTCCGGGGACCAGATCCCTCTATTCCCATCCTATTCATGTATTTGTCAAGACGCCCCTTAATAGTCACGATCATATCCGTTTCCACTACCTCCCCCGGCAGCGAGTTCCAGGCACCCACCACCCTCTGTGTAAACAATCTGCCTCATACATCTCCTTTAAACCTTGTCCCTCGCACCTTAAACCTGTGCCTCGAGTAATGGACTCTTCCTCCCTGGGAAAGAGCTTCTGACTATCCACTCTGTCCATGCCTCTCATAATCTTGCAGACTTCTATCAGGTCTCCCCTCAACCTCCATCACTCCAGTGAGAACAAACCGAGTTTCTCCAAACTCTCCTCATAACTAATGCCCTCCATACCAGGCAACATCCTGGTAAATCTTTTCTGTACCCTCGCCAAAGCCTCCACATCCTTCTGGTAGTGTGGCGATCAGATTTGAACACCATATTCCAAGTGCGGACTAACTAAGGTTCTATAAAGCTGCAACATGACTTGCCAATTTTTAAACTCAATACCCTGGCCGATGAAGGCAAGCATGCCGTATGCCTTCTTGACTACCTTCTCCACCTGCGTTGCCACTTTCAGTGACCTGTGTACCTGTACACCCAGATCCCTCTGCCTATCAATACTCTTCAGGGTTCTGCCATTTACTGTATATTTCCTATCTGTATTAGACCTTCCAAAATGCATTACCTCACATTTGTCCGGATTAAACTTCATCTGCCATCTCTCCGCCCAAGTCTCCAACTGATCTATATCCTGCTGTAACCTCCGATGGTGCTCATCGCTATCCGCAAATCCACCAAAATTTGTGTGGTCCGCAAACTTACTAATCAATCCAGTTACGTTTTCATCGAAATGATTTATAATATATTACAAACAGCAAAGGTCCCAGCACCGATCCCTGAGGAACACCACTTGTCACAGCCCTCCATTCAGAAATGCTGGACAGGCTGGAGAAGGGGCTGAATGGTGGCTCCTCCTGTTCCTGTGTAACAGGCTGGAGAAGGGGCTGAATGGGGCCTCCTCCTGTTCCTGTGTAACAGGCTGGAGAAGGGGCTGAATGGGGCCTCCTCCTGTTCCTGTGTAACAGTCTGGAGAAGGGGCTGAATGGGGCCTCCTCCTGTTCCTGTGTAACAGGCTGGAGAAGGGGCTGAATGGGGCCTCCTCCTGTTCCTGTGTAACAGGCTGGAGAAGGGGCTGAATGGCCTCCTCCTGTTTCTGTGTAACAGGCTGGAGAAGGGGCTGAATGGGGCCTCCTTTGTTCCTGTGTAACAGGCTGGAGAAGGGGCTGAATGGGGCCTCCTCCTGTTCCGGTGTAACATGCTGGAGATGGGGCTGAATGGCCTCCTCCTGTTCCGGTGTAACAGGCTGGAGAAGGGGCTGAATGGGCTCCTCCTGTTCCTGTGTAACAGTCTGGAGAAGGGGCTGAATGGCCTCCTCCTGTTCCTGTGTAACAGGCTGGAGAAGGGGTTGAATGGCCTCCTCCTGTTCCTGTGTAACAGGATGGAGAAGGGGCTGAATGGGGCCTCCTCCTGTTCCTGTGTAACAGGCTGGAGAAGGGGCTGAATGGCCTCCTCCTGTTCCAGTGTAACAGGCTGGAGAAGGGGCTGAATGGGGCCTCCTCCTGTTCCCTGTGTAACAGGCTGGAGAAGGGGCTGAATGGGGCCTCCTCCTGTTCCTGTGTAACAGGCTGGAGAAGGGGCAGAATGGGGCCTCCTCCTGTTCCTGTGTAACAGGCTGGAGAAGGGGCTGCATGGGGCCTCCTCCTGTTCCTGTGTAACAGGCTGGAGAAGGGGCTGAATGCCCTCCTCCTGTTCCTGTGTAACAGGCTGGAGAAGGGGCTGAATGGCCTCCTCCTGTTCCTGTGTAACAGGCTGGAGAAGGGGCTAAATAGGGCCTCCTCCTGTTCCTGTGTAACAGGCTGGAGAAGGGGCTGAATGGCCTCCTCCTGTTCCTGTGTAACGGGATGGAGAAGGGGCTGAATGGCCTCCTCCTGTTCCTGTGGAACAGACTGGAGAAGGGGCTGCATGGGGCCTCCTCCTGTTCCTGTGTAACAGTCTGGAGAAGGGGCTGAATGGACTCCTCCTGTTCCTCTGTAACAGGCTGGACATGGGGCTGAATGGCCTCCTCCTGTTCCTTTCTAACAGGCTAGAGAAGGGGCTGAATGGCCTCCTCCTGTTCCTGTGTAACAGGCTGGAGAAGGGGCTGAATGGCCTCCTCCTGTTCCTGTGTAACAGGCTGGAGAAGGGGCTGAATGGGGCCTCCTCCTGTTCCTGTGTAACAGGCTGGATAAGGCGTTGAATGGGGCCTCCTCCTGTTCCTGTCTAACAGGCTGGAGAAGGGGCTGAATGGGGCCTCCTCCTGTTCCTGTTTAACAGGCTGGAGAAGGGGCTGAATGGGACCTCCTCCTCTTCCTGTGGAACAGGCTGGAGAAGGGGCTGAATGGGGCCTCCTCCTGTTCCTGTGTAACAGGCTGGAGAATGGGCTGAATGGGGCCTCCTCCTGTTCCTGTGTAACCGGCTGGAGAAGGGGCTGAATGGGGCCTCCTCCTGTTCCTGTGGAACAGGCTGGAGAAGGGGCTGAATGGCCTCCTCCTGTTCCTGTGTAACAAGCTGGTGAAGGGGCAGAATGGGGCCTCCTCCTGTTCCTGTCTAACAGGCTGGAGAAGGGGCTGAATGGCCTCTTCCTGTTCCTGTGTAACAGGCTGGAGAAGGGGCTGAATGGGGCTTCCTCCTGTTCCTGTGTAACAGGCTGGAGAAGGGGCTTAATGGCCTCTTCCTGTTCCTGTGTAACAGGATGGAGAAGGGGCTGAATGGCCTCCTCCTGTTCCTGTGTAACAGACTGGAGAAGGGGCTGAATGGGGCCTCCTCCTGTTCCTGTGTAACAGGCTGGAGAAGGGGCTGAATGGGGCCTCCTCCTGTTCCTGTGTAACAGGCTGGAGAAGGGGCTGAATGGGGCCTCCTCCTGTTCCTGTGTAACAGGCTGGAGAAGGGGCTGAATGGCCTCCTCCTGTTCCCTGTGTAACAGGCTGGAGAAGGGGCTATATGGGGCCTCCTCCTGTTCCTGTGTAACAGGCTGGAGAAGGGGCTGAATTGCCTCCTCCTGTTCCTGTGTAACAG
This sequence comes from Mustelus asterias, assembly GCF_964213995.1. Taxonomy (NCBI): domain Eukaryota; kingdom Metazoa; phylum Chordata; class Chondrichthyes; order Carcharhiniformes; family Triakidae; genus Mustelus; species Mustelus asterias. The sequence continues at coordinate 196,973 of NW_027590273.1, read as the reverse complement.
GCTGGAGAAGGGGCTGAATGGGACCTACTCCTGTTCCTCTGTAACAGGCTGGAGAAGGGGCTGAATGGCCTCCTCCTGTTCCTGTGTAACATGCTGGAGAAGGGGCTGAATGGGGCCTCCTCCTGTTCCTGTGTAACAGGCTGGAGAAGGGGCTGAATGGCCTCCTCCTGTTCTTTTCTAACAGGCTTCAGAAGGGGCTGAATGGCCTCCTCCTGTTCCTGTGTAACAGGCTGGAGAAGGGGCTGAATGGCCTCCTCCTGTTCTCTGTGTAACAGGCTGGAGAAGAGGCTGAATGGGGCCTCCTCCTGTTCCTGTGTAACAGGCTGGAGAAGGAACTGAATGGGGCCTCCTCCTGTTCCTGTGTAACAGGCTGGAGAAGAGGCTGAATGGGGCCTCCTCCTGTTCCTGTGTAACAGGCTGGAGAAGAGGCTGAATGGGGCCTCCTCCTGTTCCTGTGTAACAGACTGGAGAAGGGGCTGAATGGGGCCTCCTCCTGTTCCTGTGTAACAGGCTGGAGAAGGGGCTGAATGGGGCCTCCTCCTGTTCCTGTGTAACAGGCTGGAGAAGGGGCTGAATAGCCTCCTCCTTTTCCTGTGTAACAGGCTGGAGAATGGGCTGAATGGCCTCCTCCTGTTACTGTGTAACCGGCTGGAGAAGGCGCTGAATGGGGCCTCCTCCTGTTCCTGTGTAACAGGCTGGAGAAGGGGCTGAATGGCCTCCTCCTATTCCTGTGTAAGAGGCTGGAGAAGGGGCTGAATGGCCTCCTCCTGTTCCTGTGTAACAGGCTGGAGAAGGGGCCGAATGGCCTCCTCCGGTTCCTGTGTAACAGGCTGGAGAAGGGGCTGAATGGCCTCCTCCTTTTCCTGTGTAACAGGCTGGAGAAGGGGCTGAATGGCCTCCTCCTGTTCCTGTGTAACAGGCTTGTGAAGGGGCTGAATGGCCTCCTCCTGTTCCTTTCTAACAGGCTGGAGAAGGGGCTGAATGGCCTCCTCCTGCTCCTGTGTAACAGGCTGGAGAAGGGGCTGAATGGCCTCCTCCTGTTCCTGTGTAACAGGCTGGAGAAGGGGCTGAATGGCCTCCTCCTGTTCCGGTGTAACAGGCTGGAGAAGGGGCTGAGTAGCCTGCTCCTGTTCCTGTGTAACCGGCTGGAGAAGGCGCTGAATGGGGCCTCCTCCTGTTCCTGTGTAACAGGCTGTAGAAGGGGCTGAATGGCCTCCTCCTTTTCCTGTGTAACCGGCTGCAGAAGGGGCTGAATGGGGCCTCCTACTGTTCCTGTGTAACAGGCTGTAGAAGGGGCTGAATGTGGCCTCCTACTGTTCCTGTGTAACAGGCTGGAGAAGGGGCTGAATGGCCTGCTCCTGTTCCTATGTAACAGGCTGGGGAAGGGGCTGAATGGCCTGCTCCTGCTCCTGTATAACAGGATGGAGAAGGGGCTGAATGGCCTCCTCCTGTTCCTGTGTAACACGCTGGGGATGGGGCTGAATGGCCTCTTCCTGCTCCTGTGTAACAGGCTGGAAAAGGGGCTGAATGGCCTCCTCCTGTTCCTGTGTAACAGGCTGGAGAAGAGGCTGAATGGGGCCTCCTCCTGTTCCTGTGTAACAGACTGGAGAAGGGGCTGAATGGGGCCTCCTCCTGTTCCTGTGTAACAGGCTGGAGAAGGGGCTGAATGGCCCCCTCCTGTTCCTGTGTAACAGGCTGGAGAAGGGGCTGAATGGGGCCTCCACCTGTTCCTGTGTAAAAGGCTGGAGAAGGGGCTGAATGGGGCCTCCTCCTGTTCCTGTTTAACAGGCTGGAGAAGGGGCTGAATGGGACCTCCTCCTCTTCCTGTGGAACAGGCTGGAGAAGGGGCTGAATGGGGCCTCCTCCTGTTCCTGTGTAACAGGCTGGAGAAGGGGCTGAATGGGGCCTCCTCCTGTTCCTGTGTAACCGGCTGGAGAAGGGGCTGAATGGGGCCTCCTCCTGTTCCTGTGTAACAGGCTGGAGAAGGGGCTGAATGGGGCCTCCTCCTGTTCCTGTGTAACCGGCTGGAGAAGGGGCTGAATGGGGCCTCCTCCTGTTCCTGTGGAACAGGCTGGAGAAGGGGCTGAATGGCCTCCTCCTGTTCCTGTGTAACAAGCTGGGGAAGGGGCAGAATGGGGCCTCCTCCTGTTCCTGTCTAACAGGCTGGAGAAGGGGCTGCATGGCCTCTTCCTGTTCCTGTGTAACAGGCTGGAGAAGGGGCTGAATGGGGCTTCCTCCTGTTCCTGTGTAACAGGCTGGAGAAGGGGCTGAATGGCCTCTTCCTGTTCCTGTGTAACAGGATGGAGAAGGGGCTGAATGGCCTCCTCCTGTTCCTGTGTAACAGACTGGAGAAGGGGCTGAATGGGGCCTCCTCCTGTTCCTGTGTAACAGGCTGGAGAAGGGGCTGAATGGGGCCTCCTCCTGTTCCTGTGTAACAGGCTGGAGAAGGGGCTGAATGGGGCCTCCTCCTGTTCCTGTGTAACAGGCTGGAGAAGGGGCTGAATGGCCTCCTCCTGTTCCCTGTGTAACAGGCTGGAGAAGGGGCTATATGGGGCCTCCTCCTGTTCCTGTGTAACAGGCTGGAGAAGGGGCTGAATTGCCTCCTCCTGTTCCTGTGTAACAGGCTGGAGAAGGGGCTGAATGGGACCTACTCCTGTTCCTCTGTAACAGGCTGGAGAAGGGGCTGAATGGCCTCCTCCTGTTCCTGTGTAACATGCTGGAGAAGGGGCTGAATGGGGCCTCCTCCTGTTCCTGTGTAACAGGCTGGAGAAGGGGCTGAATGGCCTCCTCCTGTTCTTTTCTAACAGGCTTCAGAAGGGGCTGAATGGCCTCCTCCTGTTCCTGTGTAACAGGCTGGAGAAGGGGCTGAATGGCCTCCTCCTGTTCTCTGTGTAACAGGCTGGAGAAGAGGCTGAATGGGGCCTCCTCCTGTTCCTGTGTAACAGGCTGGAGAAGAGGCTGAATGGGGCCTCCTCCTGTTCCTGTGTAACAGGCTGGAGAAGAGGCTGAATGGGGCCTCCTCCTGTTCCTGTGTAACAGACTGGAGAAGGGGCTGAATGGGGCCTCCTCCTGTTCCTGTGTAACAGGCTGGAGAAGGGGCTGAATGGGGCCTCCTCCTGTTCCTGTGTAACAGGCTGGAGAAGGGGCTGAATAGCCTCCTCCTTTTCCTGTGTAACAGGCTGGAGAATGGGCTGAATGGCCTCCTCCTGTTACTGTGTAACCGGCTGGAGAAGGCGCTGAATGGGGTGCTCCTCCTGTTCCTGTGTAACAGGCTGGAGAAGGGGCTGAATGGCCTCCTCCTATTCCTGTGAAAGAGGCTGGAGAAGGGGCTGAATGGCCTCCTCCTGTTCCTGTGTAACCGGCTGGAGAAGGGGCTGAATGGGGCCTCCTCCTGTTCCAATGTAACAGGCTGGAGAAGGCGCTGAATGGGGCCTCCTCCTGTTCCTGTGTAACAGGCTGGGGAAGGGGCTGAATGGCCTCTTCCTGTTCCTGTGTAACAGGATGGAGAAGCGGGCTGAATGGCCTCCTCCTGTTCCTGTGTAACAGGCTGGAGAAGGGGCTGAATGGCCTCCTCCTTTTCCTGTGTAACAGGCTGGAGAATGGGCTGAATGGCCTCCTCCTGTTACTGTGTAACCGGCTGGAGAAGGCGCTGAATGGGGCCTCCTCCTGTTCCTGTGTAACAGGCTGGAGAAGGGGCTGAATGGCCTCCTCCTATTCCTGTGTAAGAGGCTGGAGAAGGGGCTGAATGGCCTCCTCCTGTTCCTGTGTAACAGGCTGGAGAAGGGGCCGAATGGCCTCCTCCGGTTCCTGTGCAACAGGCTGGAGAAGGGGCTGAATGGCCTCCTCCTTTTCCTGTGTAACAGGCTGGAGAAGGGGCTGAATGGCCTCCTCCTGTTCCTGTGTAACAGGCTGGAGAAGGGGCTGAATAGCCTGCTCCTGTTCCTGTGTAACCGGCTGGAGAAGACGCTGAATGGGGCCTCCTCCTGTTCCTGTGTAACAGGCTGTAGAAGGGGCTGAATGGCATCCTCCTGTTCCTGTGTAACAGGCTTGTGAAGGGGCTGAATGGCCTCCTCCTGTTCCTTTCTAACAGGCTGGAAAAGGGGCTGAATGGCCTCCTCCTGTTCCTGTGTAACAGGCTGGAGAAGGGGCTGAATGGCCTCCTCCTGTTCCTGTGTAACAGGCTGGAGAAGGGGCTGAATGGCCTCCTCCTGTTCCTGTGTAACAGGCTGGAGAAGGGGCTGAATAGCCTGCTCCTGTTCCTGTGTAACCGGCTGGAGAAGACGCTGAATGGGGCCTCCTCCTGTTCCTGTGTAACAGGCTGTAGAAGGGGCTGAATGGCCTCCTCCTGTTCCTGTGTAACAGGCTGGAGAAGGGGCTGAATGGCCTCCTCCTGTTCCTGTGTAGCAGGCTGGAGAAGGGGCTGAATAGCCTCCTCCTTTTCCTGTGTAACCGGCTGCAGAAGGGGCTGAATGGGGCCTCCTACTGTTCCTGTGTAACAGGCTGTAGAAGGGGCTGAATGTGGCCTCCTACTGTTCCTGTGTAACAGGCTGGAGAAGGGGCTGAATGGCCTGCTCCTGTTCCTGTGTAACAGGCTGGGGAAGGGGCTGAATGGCCTGCTCCTGCTCCTGTATAACAGGATGGAGAAGGGGCTGAATGGCCTCCTCCTGTTCCTGTGTAACACGCTGGGGAAGGGGCTGAATGGCCTCTTCCTGCTCCTGTGTAACAGGATGGAGAAGGGGCTGAATGGCCTCCTCCTGTTTCTGTGTAACAGGCTGGGGAAGGGGCTGAATGGGGCCTCCTCCTGTTCCAATGTAACAGGCTGGAGAAGGGGCTGAATTGGGCCTCCTCCTGTTCCTGTGTAACAGGCTGGAGAAGGGGCTGAATGGGGCCTCCTCCTGTTCCTGTGTAACAGGCTGGAGAAGGGGCTGAATGGGGCCTCCTCCTGTTCCTGTGTAACAGGCTGGAGAAGGGGCTGAATGGGGCCTCCTCCTGTTCCTGTGTAACAGTCAGGAGAAGGGGCTGAATCGCCTCCTCCTGTTCCTGGGTAACCGGCTGGAGAAGGGGCTGAATGGCCTCCTCCTTTTCCTGTGTCACAGGCTGGAGAAGGGGCTGAATGGCCTCCTCCAGTTCCTGTGTAACCGGCTGGAGAAGGGGCTGAATGGGGCCTCCTCCTGTTCCTGTGTAACAGGCTGGAGAAGGGGCTGAATGGCCTCCTCCTGTACTTGTGTAACAGGCTGGAGAAGGGGCTGAATGGGGCCTCCTCCTGTTCCTGTGTAACAGGCTGGAGAAGGGGCTGAATGGGGCCTCCTCCTGTTCCTGTGTAACAGGCTGGAGAAGGGGCTGAATTGCCTCCTCCTGTTCCTGTGTAACAGACTGGAGAAGGGGCTGAATGGCCTCCTCCTGTTCCTGTGTAACAGGCTGGAGAAGGGGCTGAATGGCCTCCTCCTGTTCCTGTGTAACAGGCTGGAGAAGGGGCTGAATGGGGCCTCCTCCTGTTCCTGTGTAACAGGCTGGAGAAGGGGCTGAATTGCCTCCTCCTGTTCCTGTGTAACAGGCTGGAGAAGGGGCTGAATGGGGCCTCCTCCTGTTCCTGTGTAACAGGCTGGAGAAGGGGCTGAATGGGGCCTCCTCCTGTTCCTGTGTAACAGGCTGGAGAAGGGGCTGAATTGCCTCCTCCTGTTCCTGTGTAACAGGCTGGAGAAGGGGCTGAATGGGGCCTCCTCCTGTTCCTGTGTAACAGGCTGGAGAAGGGGCTGAATGGGACCTCCTCCTGTTCCTCTGTAACAGGCTGGAGAAGAGGCTGAATGGCCTCCTCCTGTTCCTGTGTAACATGCTGGAGAAGGGGCTGAATGGCCTCCTCCTGTTCTCTGTGTAACAGGCTGGAGAAGAGGCTGAATGGGGCCTCCTCCTGTTCCTGTGTAACAGGCTGGAGAAGGAACTGAATGGGGCCTCCTCCTGTTCCTGTGTAACAGGCTGGAGAAGAGGCTGAATGGGGCCTCCTCCTGTTCCTGTGTAACAGGCTGGAAAAGGGGCTGAATGGCCTCCTCCTGTTCCTGTGTAACAGGCTGGAGAAGAGGCTGAATGGGGCCTCCTCCTGTTCCTGTGTAACAGACTGGAGAAGGGGCTGAATGGGGCCTCCTCCTGTTCCTGTGTAACAGGCTGGAGAAGGGGCTGAATGGGGCCTCCTCCTGTTCCTGTGTAACAGGCTGCAGAAGGGGCCAAATTGCCTCCTCCTTTTCCTGTGTAACAGGCTGGAGAATGGGCTGAATGGCCTCCTCCTGTTACTGTGTAACCGGCTGGAGAAGGCGCTGAATGGGGCCTCCTCCTGTTCCTGTGGAACAGGCTGGAGAAGGGGCTGAATGGCCTCCTCCTATTCCTGTGTAAGAGGCTGGAGAAGGGGCTGAATGGCCTCCTCCTGTTCCTGTGTAACAGGCTTGTGAAGGGGCTGAATGGCCTCCTCCTGTTCCTTTCTAACAGGCTGGAGAAGGGGCTGAATGGCCTCCTCCTGTTCCTGTGTAACAGGCTGGAGAAGGGGCTGAATGGCCTCCTCCTGTTCCTGTGTAACAGGCTGGAGAAGGGGCTGAATGGCCTCCTCCTGTTCCTGTGTAACAGGCTGGAGAAGGGGCTGAGTAGCCTGCTCCTGTTCCTGTGTAACCGGCTGGAGAAGGCGCTGAATGGGGCCTCCTCCTGTTCCTGTGTAACAGGCTGTAGAAGGGGCTGAATGGCCTCCTCCTGTTCCTGTGTAACAGGCTGGAGAAGGGGCTGAATGGCCTCCTCCTGTTCCTGTGTAACAGGCTGGAGAAGGGGCTGAATAGCCTCCTCCTTTTCCTGTGTAACCGGCTGCAGAAGGGGCTGAATGGGGCCTCCTACTGTTCCTGTGTAACAGGCTGGAGAAGGGGCTGAATGTGGCCTCCTACTGTTCCTGTGTAACAGGCTGGAGAAGGGGCTGAATGGCCTGCTCCTGTTCCTGTGTAACAGGCTGGGGAAGGGGCTGAATGGCCTGCTCCTGTTCCTGTGTAACAGGATGGAGAAGGGGCTGAATGGCCTCCTCCTGTTCCTGTGTAACACGCTGGGGAAGGGGCTGAATGGCCTCTTCCTGCTCCTGTGTAACAGGATGGAGAAGGGGCTGAAAGGCCTCCTCCTGTTTCTGTGTAACAGGCTGGGGAAGGGGCTGAATGGGGCCTCCTCCTGTTCCAATGTAACAGGCTGGAGAAGGGGCTGAATGGGGCCTCCTCCTGTTCCTGTGTAACAGGCTGTGGAAGGGGCTGAATGGCCTCTTCCTGTTCCTGTGTAACAGGATGGAGAAGGGGGCTGAATGGCCTCCTCCTGTTTCTGTGTAACAGGCTGGAGAAGGGGCTGAATGGGGCCTCCTCCTGTTCCTGTGTAACAGGCTGGAGAAGGGGCTGAATAGCCTCCTCCTTTTCCTGTGTAACAGGCTGGAGAATGGGCTGAATGGCCTCCTCCTGTTACTGTGTAACCGGCTGGAGAAGGCGCTGAATGGGGCCTCCTCCTGTTCCTGTGTAACAGGCTGGAGAAGGGGCTGAATGGCCTCCTCCTATTCCTGTGTAAGAGGCTGGAGAAGGGGCTGAATGGCCTCCTTCTGTTCCTGTGTAACAGGCTGGAGAAGGGGCCGAATGGCCTCCTCCGGTTCCTGTGTAACAGGCTGGAGAAGGGGCTGAATGGCCTCCTCCTTTTCCTGTGTAACAGGCTGGAGAAGGGGCTGAATGGCCTCCTCCTGTTCCTGTGTAACAGGCTTGTGAAGGGGCTGAATGGCCTCCTCCTGTTCCTTTCTAACAGGCTGGAGAAGGGGCTGAATGGCCTCCTCCTGTTCCTGTGTAACAGGCTGGAGAAGGGGCTGAATGGCCTCCTCCTGTTCCTGTGTAACAGGCTGGAGAAGGGGCTGAATGGCCTCCTCCTGTTCCTGTGTAACAGGCTGGAGAAGGGGCTGAATAGCCTGCTCCTGTTCCTGTGTAACCGGCTGGAGAAGGCGCTGAATGGGGCCTCCTCCTGTTCCTGTGTAACAGGCTGTAGAAGGGGCTGAATGGCCTCCTCCTGTTCCTGTGTAACAGGCTGGAGAAGGGGCTGAATGGCCTCCTCCTGTTCCTGTGTAGCAGGCTGGAGAAGGGGCTGAATAGCCTCCTCCTTTTCCTGTGTAACCGGCTGCAGAAGGGGCTGAATGGGGCCTCCTACTGTTCCTGTGTAACAGGCTGTAGAAGGGGCTGAATGTGGCCTCCTACTGTTCCTGTGTAACAGGCTGGAGAAGGGGCTGAATGGCCTGCTCCTGTTCCTGTGTAACAGGCTGGGGAAGGGGCTGAATGGCCTGCTCCTGCTCCTGTATAACAGGATGGAGAAGGGGCTGAATGGCCTCCTCCTGTTCCTGTGTAACACGCTGGGGAAGGGGCTGAATGGCCTCTTCCTGCTCCTGTGTAACAGGATGGAGAAGGTGCTGAATGGCCTCCTCCTGTTTCTGTGTAACAGGCTGGGGAAGGGGCTGAATGGGGCCTCCTCCTGTTCCAATGTAACAGGCTGGAGAAGGGGCTGAATGGGGCCTCCTCCTGTTCCTGTGTAACAGGCTGGAGAAGGGGCTGAATGCCCTCCTCCTGTTCCTGTGTAACAGACTGGAGAAGGGGCAGAATGGGGCCTCCTCCTGTTCCTGTGTAACAGGCTGGAGAAGGGGCTGAATGGCCTCGTCCTGTTCCTGTGTAACAGGATGGAGAAGGGGCTGAATGGCCTCCTCCTGTTCCTGTGTAACAGACTGGAGAAGGGGCTGAATGTGGCCTCCTCCTGTTCCTGTGTAACAGACTGGAGAAGGGGCTGCATGGCCTGCTCCTGTTCCTGTATAACAGGATGGAGAAGGGGCTGAATGGCCTCCTCCTGTTCCTGTGTAACAGGCTGGGGAAGGGGCTGAATGGCCTCTTCCTGTTCCTGTGTAACAGGATGGAGAAGGGGCTGAATGGCCTCCTCCTGTTTCTGTGTAACAGGCTGGGGAAGGGGCTGAATGGGGCCTCCTCCTGTTCCAATGTAACAGGCTGGAGAAGGGGCTGAATGGGGCCTCCTCCTGTTCCTGTGTAACAGGCTGGAGAAGGGGCTGAATGGGGCCTCCTCCTGTTCCTGTGTAGCAGGCTGGAGAAGGGGCTGAATGGCCTCCTCCTGTTCCCTGTGTAACAGGCTGGAGAAGGGGCTATATGGGGCCTCCTCCTGTTCCTGTGTAACAGGCTGGAGAAGGGGCTATATGGGGCCTCCTCCTGTTCCTGTGTAACAGGCTGGAGAAGGGGCTGAATTGCCTCCTCCTGTTCCTGTGTAACAGGCTGGAGAAGGGGCTGAATGGGACCTCCTCCTGTTCCTCTGTAACAGGCTGGAGAAGGGGCTGAATGGCCTCCTCCTGTTCCTGTGTAACATGCTGGAGAAGGGGCAGAATGGGGCCTCCTCCTGTTCCTGTGTAACAGGCTGGAGAAGGGGCTGAATGGCCTCCTCCTGTTCTTTTCGAACAGGCTTCAGAAGGGGCTGAATGGCCTCCTCCTGTTCCTGTGTAACAGGCTGGAGAAGGGGCTGAATGGCCTCCTCCTGTTCTCTGTGTAACAGGCTGGAGAAGATGCTGAATGGGGCCTCCTCCTGTTCCTGTGTAACAGGCTGGAGAAGGAACTGAATGGGGCCTCCTCCTGTTCCTGTGTAACAGGCTGGAGAAGAGGCTGAATGGGGCCTCCTCCTGTTCCTGTGTAACAGGCTGGAAAAGGGGCTGAATGGCCTCCTCCTGTTCCTGTGTAACAGGCTGGAGAAGAGGCTGAATGGCCTCCTCCTGTTCCTGTGTAACAGGCTGGAGAAGGGGCTGAATGGGGCCTCCTCCTGTTCCTGTGTAACAGACTGGAGAAGGGGCTGAATGGGGCCTCCTCCTGTTCCTGTGTAACAGGCTGGAGAAGGGGCTGAATGGGGCCTCCTCCTGTTCCTGTGTAACAGGCTGAAGAAGGGGCTGAATAGCCTCCTCCTTTTCCTGTGTAACAGGCTGGAGAATGGGCTGAATGGCCTCCTGCTGTTACTGTGTAACCGGCTGGAGAAGGCGCTGAATGGGGCCTCCTCCTGTTCCTGTGTAACAGGCTGGAGAAGGGGCTGAATGGCCTCCTCCTATTCCTGTGTAAGAGGCTGGAGAAGGGGCTGAATGGCCTCCTCCTGTTCCTGTGTAACAGGCTGGAGAAGGGGCCGAATGGCCTCCTCCTGTTCCTGTGTAACAGGCTGGAGAAGGGGCTGAATGGCCTCCTCCTGTTCCTGTGTAACAGGCTTGTGAAGGGGCTGAATGGCCTCCTCCTGTTCCTTTCTAACAGGCTGGAGAAGGGGCTGAATGGCCTCCTCCTGCTACTGTGTAACAGGCTGGAGAAGGGGCTGAATGGCCCCCTCCTGTTCCTGTGTAACAGGCTGGAGAAGGGGCTGAATGGCCTCCTCCTGTTCCGGTGTAACAGGCTGGAGAAGGGGCTGAGTAGCCTGCTCCTGTTCCTGTGTAACCGGCTGGAGAAGGCGCTGAATGGGGCCTCCTCCTGTTCCTGTGTAACAGGCTGTAGAAGGGGCTGAATGGCCTCCTCCTGTTCCTGTGTAACAGGCTGGAGAAGGGGCCGAATGGCCTCCTCCTGTTCCTGTGTAACAGGCTGGAGAAGGGGCTGAATAGCCTCCTCCTTTTCCTGTGTAACCGGCTGCAGAAGGGGCTGAATGGGGCCTCCTACTGTTCCTGTGTAACAGGCTGTAGAAGGGGCTGAATGTGGCCTCCTACTGTTCCTGTGTAACAGGCTGGAGAAGGGGCTGAATGGCCTGCTCCTGTTCCTGTGTAACAGGCTGGGGAAGGGGCTGAATGGCCTGCTCCTGTTCCTGTATAACAGGATGGAGAAGGGGCTGAATGGCCTCCTCCTGTTCCTGTGTAACACGCTGGGGAAGGGGCTGAATGGCCTCTTCCTGCTCCTGTGTAACAGGATGGGGAAGGGGCTGAATGGCCTCCTCCTGTTTCTGTGTAACAGGCTGGGGAAGGGGCTGAATGGGGCCTCCTCCTGTTCCAATGTAACAGGCTGGAGAAGGGGCTGAATGGGGCCTCCTCCTGTTCCTGTGTAACAGGCTGGGGAAGGGGCTGAATGGCCTCTTCCTGTTCCTGAGTAACAGGATGGAGAAGGGGGCTGAATGGCCTCCTCCTGTTTCTGTGTAACAGGCTGGAGAAGGGGCTGAATGGGGCCTCCTCCTGTTCCTGTGTAACAGGCTGGAGAAGGGGCTGAATAGCCTCCTCCTTTTCCTGTGTAACAGGCTGGAGAATGGGCTGAATGGCCTCCTCCTGTTACTGTGTAACCAGCTGGAGAAGGCGCTGAATGGGGCCTCCTCCTGTTCCTGTGTAACAGGCTGGAGAAGGGGCTGAATGGCCTCCTCCTATTCCTGTGTAAGAGGGTGGAGAAGGGGCTGAATGGCCTCCTCCTGTTCCTGTATAACAGGCTGGAGAAGGGGCCGAATGGCCTCCTCCGTTTCCTGTGTAACAGGCTAGAGAAGGGGCTGAATGGCCTCCTCCTTTTCCTGTGTAACAGGCTGGAGAAGGGGCTGAATGGCCTCCTCCTGTTCCTGTGTAACAGGCTTGTGAAGGGGCTGAATGGCCTCCTCCTGTTCCTTTCTAACAGGCTGGAGAAGGGGCTGAATGGCCTCCTCCTGTTCCTGTGTAACAGGCTGGAGAAGGGGCTGAATGGCCTCCTCCTGTTCCTGTGTAACAGGCTGGAGAAGGGGCTGAATGGCCTCCTCCTGTTCCTGTGTAACAGGCTGGAGAAGGGGCTGAATAGCCTGCTCCTGTTCCTGTGTAACCGGCTGGAGAAGGCGCTGAATGGGGCCTCCTCCTGTTCCTGTGTAACAGGCTGCAGAAGGGGCTGAATGGCCTCCTCCTGTTCCTGTGTAACAGGCTGGAGAAGGGGCTGAATGGCCTCCTCCTGTTCCTGTGTAGCAGGCTGGAGAAGGGGCTGAATAGCCTCCTCCTTTTCCTGTGTAACCGGCTGCAGAAGGGGCTGAATGGGGCCTCCTACTGTTCCTGTGTAACAGGCTGTAGAAGGGGCTGAATGTGGCCTCCAACTGTTCCTGTGTAACAGGCTGGAGAAGGGGCTGAATGGCCTGCTCCTGTTCCTGTGTAACAGGCTGGGGAAGGGGCTGAATGGCCTGCTCCGGCTCCTGTATAACAGGATGGAGAAGGGGCTGAATGGCCTCCTCCTGTTCCTGTGTAACACGCTGGGGAAGGGGCTGAATGGCCTCTTCCTGCTCCTGTGTAACAGGATGGGGAAGGGGCTGAATGGCCTCCTCCTGTTTCTGTGTAACAGGCTGGGGAAGGGGCTGAATGGGGCCTCCTCCTGTTCCAATGTAACAGGCTGGAGAAGGGGCTGAATGGGGCCTCCTCCTGTTCCTGTGTAACAGGCTGGGGAAGGGGCTGAATGGCCTCTTCCTGTTCCTGAGTAACAGGATGGAGAAGGGGGCTGAATGGCCTCCTCCTGTTTCTGTGTAACAGGCTGGAGAAGGGGCTGAATGGGGCCTCCTCCTGTTCCTGTGTAACAGGCTGGAGAAGGGGCTGAATAGCCTCCTCCTTTTCCTGTGTAACAGGCTGGAGAATGGGCTGAATGGCCTCCTCCTGTTACTGTGTAACCAGCTGGAGAAGGCGCTGAATGGGGCCTCCTCCTGTTCCTGTGTAACAGGCTGGAGAAGGGGCTGAATGGCCTCCTCCTATTCCTGTGTAAGAGGGTGGAGAAGGGGCTGAATGGCCTCCTCCTGTTCCTGTGTAACAGGCTGGAGAAGGGGCCGAATGGCCTCCTCCGTTTCCTGTGTAACAGGCTAGAGAAGGGGCTGAATGGCCTCCTCCTTTTCCTGTGTAACAGGCTGGAGAAGGGGCTGAATGGCCTCCTCCTGTTCCTGTGTAACAGGCTTGTGAAGGGGCTGAATGGCCTCCTCCTGTTCCTTTCTAACAGGCTGGAGAAGGGGCTGAATGGCCTCCTCCTGTTCCTGTGTAACAGGCTGGAGAAGGGGCTGAATGGCCTCCTCCTGTTCCTGTGTAACAGGCTGGAGAAGGGGCTGAATGGCCTCCTCCTGTTCCTGTGTAACAGGCTGGAGAAGGGGCTGAATAGCCTGCTCCTGTTCCTGTGTAACCGGCTGGAGAAGGCGCTGAATGGGGCCTCCTCCTGTTCCTGTGTAACAGGCTGCAGAAGGGGCTGAATGGCCTCCTCCTGTTCCTGTGTAACAGGCTGGAGAAGGGGCTGAATGGCCTCCTCCTGTTCCTGTGTAGCAGGCTGGAGAAGGGGCTGAATAGCCTCCTCCTTTTCCTGTGTAACCGGCTGCAGAAGGGGCTGAATGGGGCCTCCTACTGTTCCTGTGTAACAGGCTGTAGAAGGGGCTGAATGTGGCCTCCTACTGTTCCTGTGTAACAGGCTGGAGAAGGGGCTGAATGGCCTGCTCCTGTTCCTGTGTAACAGGCTGGGGAAGGGGCTGAATGGCCTGCTCCTGCTCCTGTATAACAGGATGGAGAAGGGGCTGAATGGCCTCCTCCTGTTCCTGTGTATCACGCTGGGGAAGGGGCTGAATGGCCTCTTCCTGCTCCTGTGTAACAGGATGGAGAAGGGGCTGAATGGCCTCCTCCTGTTTCTGTGTAACAGGCTGGGGAAGGGGCTGAATGGGGCCTCCTCCTGTTCCAATGTAACAGGCTGGAGAAGGGGCTGAATCGCCTCCTCCTGTTCCTGTGTAACAGGCTGGAGAAGGGGAAGAATGGCCTCCTCCTTTTCCTGTGTCACAGGCTGGAGAAGGGGCTGAATGGCCTCCTCCAGTTCCTGTGTAACCGGCTGGAGAAGGGGCTGAATGGGGCCTCCTCCTGTTCCAATGTAACAGGCTGGAGAAGGCGCTGAATGGGTCCTCCTCCTGTTCCTGTGTAACAGGCTGGGGAAGGGGCTGAATGGCCTCTTCCTGTTCCTGTGTGACAGGATGGAGAAGGGGGCTGAATGGCCTCCTCCTGTTCCTGTGTAACAGGCTGGAGAAGGGGCTGAATGGCCTCCTCCTTTTCCTGTGTAACAGGCTGGAGAATGGGCTGAATGGCCTCCTCCTGTTACTGTGTAACCGCCTGGAGAAGGCGCTGAATGGGGCCTCCTCCTGTTCCTGTGTAACAGGCTGGAGAAGGGGCTGAATGGCCTCCTCCTATTCCTGTGTAAGAGGCTGGAGAAGGGGCTGAATGGCCTCCTCCTGTTCCTGTGTAACAGGCTGGAGAAGGGGCCGAATGGCCTCCTCCGGTTCCTGTGTAACAGGCTGGAGAAGGGGCTGAATGGCCTCCTCCTTTTCCTGTGTAACAGGCTGGAGAAGGGGCTGAATGGCCTCCTCCTGTTCCTGTGTAACAGGCTTGTGAAGGGGCTGAATGGCCTCCTCCTGTTCCTTTCTAACAGGCTGGAGAAGGGGCTGAATGGCCTCCTCCTGTTCCTGTGTAACAGGCTGGAGAAGGGGCTGAATGGCCTCCTCCTGTTCCTGTGTAACAGGCTGGAGAAGGGGCTGAATGGCCTCCTCCTGTTCCTGTGTAACAGGCTGGAGAAGGGGCTGAATAGCCTGCTCCTGTTCCTGTGTAACCGGCTGGAGAAGACGCTGAATGGGGCCTCCTCCTGTTCCTGTGTAACAGGCTGTAGAAGGGGCTGAATGGCCTCCTCCTGTTCCTGTGTAACAGGCTGGAGAAGGGGCTGAATGGCCTCCTCCTGTTCCTGTGTAGCAGGCTGGAGAAGGGGCTGAATAGCCTCCTCCTTTTCCTGTGTAACCGGCTGCAGAAGGGGCTGAATGGGGCCTCCTACTGTTCCTGTGTAACAGGCTGTAGAAGGGGCTGAATGTGGCCTCCTACTGTTCCTGTGTAACAGGCTGGAGAAGGGGCTGAATGGCCTGCTTCTGTTCCTGTGTAACAGGCTGGGGAAGGGGCTGAATGGCCTGCTCCTGTTCCAATGTAACAGGCTGGAGAAGGGGCTGAATGGGGCCTCCTCCTGTTCCTGTGTAACAGGCTGGAGAAGGGGCTGAATGGGGCCTCCTCCTGTTCCTGTGTAACAGGCTGGAGAAGGGGCTGAATGGGGCCTCCTCCTGTTCCTGTGTAACAGGCTGGAGAAGGGGCTGAATGGGGCCTCCTCCTGTTCCTGTGTAACAGTCAGGAGAAGGGGCTGAATCGCCTCCTCCTGTTCCTGTGTAACCGGCTGGAGAAGGGGCTGAATGGCCTCCTCCTTTTTCTGTGTCACAGGCTGGAGAAGGGGCTGAATGGCCTCCTCCAGTTCCTGTGTAACCGGCTGGAGAAGGGGCTGAATGGGGCCTCCTCCTGTTCCTGTGTAACAGGCTGGAGAAGGGGCTGAATGGCCTCCTCCTGTACTTGTGTAACAGGCTGGAGAAGGGGCTGAATGGGGCCTCCTCCTGTTCCTGTGTAACAGGCTGGAGAAGGGGCTGAATGGGGCCTCCTCCTGTTCCTGTGTAACAGGCTGGAGAAGGGGCTGAATTGCCTCCTCCTGTTCCTGTGTAACAGACTGGAGAAGGGGCTGAATGGCCTCCTCCTGTTCCTGTGTAACAGGCTGGAGAAGGGGCTGAATGGCCTCCTCCTGTTCCTGTGTAACAGGCTGGAGAAGGGGCTGAATGGGGCCTCCTCCTGTTCCTGTGTAACAGGCTGGAGAAGGGGCTGAATTGCCTCCTCCTGTTCCTGTGTAACAGGCTGGAGAAGGGGCTGAATGGGGCCTCCTCCTGTTCCTGTGTAACAGGCTGGAGAAGGGGCTGAATGGGACCTCCTCCTGTTCCTCTGTAACAGGCTGGAGAAGGGGCTGAATGGCCTCCTCCTGTTCCTGTGTAACATGCTGGAGAAGGGGCTGAATGGCCTCCTCCTGTTCTCTGTGTAACAGGCTGGAGAAGAGGCTGAATGGGGCCTCCTCCTGTTCCTGTGTAACAGGCTGGAGAAGGAACTGAATGGGGCCTCCTCCTGTTCCTGTGTAACAGGCTGGAGAAGAGGCTGAATGGGGCCTCCTCCTGTTCCTGTGTAACAGGCTGGAAAAGGGGCTGAATGGCCTCCTCCTGTTCCTGTGTAACAGGCTGGAGAAGAGGCTGAATGGGGCCTCCTCCTGTTCCTGTGTAACAGACTGGAGAAGGGGCTGAATGGGGCCTCCTCCTGTTCCTGTGTAACAGGCTGGAGAAGGGGCTGAATGGGGCCTCCTCCTGTTCCTGTGTAACAGGCTGGAGAAGGGGCTGAATTGCCTCCTCCTTTTCCTGTGTAACAGGCTGGAGAATGGGCTGAATGGCCTCGTCCTGTTACTGTGTAACCGGCTGGAGAAGGCGCTGAATGGGGCCTCCTCCTGTTCCTGTGTAACAGGCTGGAGAAGGGGCTGAATGGCCTCCTCCTATTCCTTTGTAAGAGGCTGCAGAAGGGGCTGAATGGCCTCCTCCTGTTCCTGTGTAACAGGCTGGAGAAGGGGCCGAATGGCCTCCTCCGGTTCCTGTGTAACAGGCTGGAGAAGGGGCTGAATGGCCTCCTCCTTTTCCTGTGTAACAGGCTGGAGAAGGGGCTGAATGGCCTCCTCCTGTTCCTGTGTAACAGGCTTGTGAAGGGGCTGAATGGCCTCCTCCTGTTCCTTTCTAACAGGCTGGAGAAGGGGCTGAATGGCCTCCTCCTGTTCCTGTGTAACAGGCTGGAGAAGGGGCTGAATGGCCTCCTCCTGTTCCTGTGTAACAGGCTGGAGAAGGGGCTGAATGGCCTCCTCCTGTTCCTGTGTAACAGGCTGGAGAAGGGGCTGAGTAGCCTGCTCCTGTTCCTGCGTAACCGGCTGGAGAAGGCGCTGAATGGGGCCTCCTCCTGTTCCTGTGTAACAGGCTGTAGAAGGGGCTGAATGGCCTCCTCCTGTTCCTGTGTAACAGGCTGGAGAAGGGGCTGAATGGCCTCCTCCTGTTCCTGTGTAACAGGCTGGACAAGGGGCTGAATAGCCTCCTCCTTTTCCTGTGTAACCGGCTGCAGAAGGGGCTGAATGGGGCCTCCTACTGTTCCTGTGTAACAGGCTGGAGAAGGGGCTGAATGTGGCCTCCTACTGTTCCTGTGTAACAGGCTGGAGAAGGGGCTGAATGGCCTGCTCCTGTTCCTGTGTAACAGGCTGGGGAAGGGGCTGAATGGCCTGCTCCTGTTCCTGTGTAACAGGATGGAGAAGGGGCTGAATGGCCTCCTCCTGTTCCTGTGTAACACGCTGGGGAAGGGGCTGAATGGCCTCTTCCTGCTCCTGTGTAACAGGATGGAGAAGGGGCTGAATGGCCTCCTCCTGTTTCTGTGTAACAGGCTGGGGAAGGGGCTGAATGGGGCCTCCTCCTGTTCCAATGTAACAGGCTGGAGAAGGGGCTGAATGGGGCCTCCTCCTGTTCCTGTGTAACAGGCTGGGGAAGGGGCTGAATGGCCTCTTCCTGTTCCTGTGTAACAGGATGGAGAAGGGGGCTGAATGGCCTCCTCCTGTTTCTGTGTAACAGGCTGGAGAAGGGGCTGAATGGGGCCTCCTCCTGTTCCTGTGTAACAGGCTGGAGAAGGGGCTGAATAGCCTCCTCCTTTTCCTGTGTAACAGGCTGGAGAATGGGCTGAATGGCCTCCTCCTGTTACTGTGTAACCGGCTGGAGAAGGCGCTGAATGGGGCCTCCTCCTGTTCCTGTGTAACAGGCTGGAGAAGGGGCTGAATGGCCTCCTCCTATTCCTGTGTAAGAGGCTGGAGAAGGGGCTGAATGGCCTCCTTCTGTTCCTGTGTAACAGGCTGGAGAAGGGGCCGAATGGCCTCCTCCGGTTCCTGTGTAACAGGCTGGAGAAGGGGCTGAATGGCCTCCTCCTTTTCCTGTGTAACAGGCTCGAGAAGGGGCTGAATGGCCTCCTCCTGTTCCTGTGTAACTGGCTTGTGAAGGGGCTGAATGGCCTCCTCCTGTTCCTTTCTAACAGGCTGGAGAAGGGGCTGAATGGCCTCCTCCTGTTCCTGTGTAACAGGCTGGAGAAGGGGCTGAATGGCCTCCTCCTGTTCCTGTGTAACAGGCTGGAGAAGGGGCTGAATGGCCTCCTCCTGTTCCTGTGTAACAGGCTGGAGAAGGGGCTGAATAGCCTGCTCCTGTTCCTGTGTAACCGGCTGGAGAAGGCGCTGAATGGGGCCTCCTCCTGTTCCTGTGTAACAGGCTGTAGAAGGGGCTGAATGGCCTCCTCCTGTTCCTGTGTAACAGGCTGGAGAAGGGGCTGAATGGCCTCCTCCTGTTCCTGTGTAGCAGGCTGGAGAAGGGGCTGAATAGCCTCCTCCTTTTCCTGTGTAACCGGCTGCAGAAGGGGCTGAATGGGGCCTCCTACTGTTCCTGTGTAACAGGCTGTAGAAGGGGCTGAATGTGGCCTCCTACTGTTCCTGTGTAACAGGCTGGAGAAGGGGCTGAATGGCCTGCTCCTGTTCCTGTGTAACAGGCTGGGGAAGGGGCTGAATGGCCTGCTCCTGCTCCTGTATAACAGGATGGAGAAGGGGCTGAATGGCCTCCTCCTGTTCCTGTGTAACACGCTGGGGAAGGGGCTGAATGGCCTCTTCCTGCTCCTGTGTAACAGGATGGAGAAGGGGCTGAATGGCCTCCTCCTGTTTCTGTGTAACAGGCTGGGGAAGGGGCTGAATGGGGCCTCCTCCTGTTCCAATGTAACAGGCTGGAGAAGGGGCTGAATGGGGCCTCCTCCTGTTCCTGTGTAACAGGCTGGAGAAGGGGCTGAATGCCCTCCTCCTGTTCCTGTGTAACAGACTGGAGCAGGGGCAGAATGGGGCCTCCTCCTGTTCCTGTGTAACAGGCTGGAGAAGGGGCTGAATGGCCTCGTCCTGTTCCTGTGTAACAGGATGGAGAAGGGGCTGAATGGCCTCCTCCTGTTCCTGTGTAACAGACTGGAGAAGGGGCTGAATGTGGCCTCCTCCTGTTCCTGTGTAACAGACTGGAGAAGGGGCTGCATGGCCTGCTCCTGTTCCTGTATAACAGGATGGAGAAGGGGCTGAATGGCCTCCTCCTGTTCCTGTGTAACAGGCTGGGGAAGGGGCTGAATGGCCTCTTCCTGTTCCTGTGTAACAGGATGGAGAAGGGGCTGAATGGCCTCCTCCTGTTTCTGTGTAACAGGCTGGGGAAGGGGCTGAATGGGGCCTCCTCCTGTTCCAATGTAACAGGCTGGAGAAGGGGCTGAATGGGGCCTCCTCCTGTTCCTGTGTAACAGGCCGGAGAAGGGGCTGAATGGGGCCTCCTCCTGTTCCTGTGTAACAGGCTGGAGAAGGGGCTGAATGGGGCCTCCTCCTGTTCCTGTGTAGCAGGCTGGAGAAGGGGCTGAATGGCCTCCTCCTGTTCCCTGTGTAACAGGCTGGAGAAGGGGCTATATGGGGCCTCCTCCTGTTCCTGTGTAACAGGCTGGAGAAGGGGCTGAATTGCCTCCTCCTGTTCCTGTGTAACAGGCTGGAGAAGGGGCTGAATGGGACCTCCTCCTGTTCCTGTGTAACAGGCTGGAGAAGGGGCTGAATGGCCTCCTCCTGTTCCTGTGTAACAGGCTGGAGAAGGGGCTGAATGGCCTCCTCCTGTTCCTGTGTAACAGGCTGGAGAAGGGGCTGAATAGCCTCCTCCTTTTCCTGTGTAACCGGCTGCAGAAGGGGCTGAATGGGACCTCCTCCTGTTCCTGTGTAACAGGCTGGAGAAGGGGCTGAATGTCCTCCTCCTGTTCCTGTGTAACATGCTGGAGAAGGGGCAGAATGGGGCCTCCTCCTGTTCCTGTGTAACAGGCTGTAGAAGGGGCTGAATGGCCTCCTCCTGTTCCTGTGTAACAGGCTGGAGAAGGGGCTGAATGGCCTCCTCCTGTTCCTGTGTAACAGGCTGCAGAAGGGGCTGAATAGCCTCCTCCTTTTCCTGTGTAACCGGCTGCAGAAGGGGCTGAATGGGGCCTCCTACTGTTCCTGTGTAACAGGCTGGAGAAGGGGCTGAATGTGGCCTCCTACTGTTCCTGTGTAACAGGCTGGAGAAGGGGCTGAATGGCCTGCTCCTGTTCCTGTGTAACAGGCTGGGGAAGGGGCTGAATGGCCTGCTCCTGTTCCTGTGTAACAGGATGGAGAAGGGGCTGAATGGCCTCCTCCTGTTCCTGTGTAACACGCTGGGGAAGGGGCTGAATGGCCTCTTCCTGCTCCTGTGTAACAGGATGGAGAAGGGGCTGAATGGCCTCCTCCTGTTTCTGTGTAACAGGCTGGGGAAGGGGCTGAATGGGGCCTCCTCCTGTTCCAATGTAACAGGCTGGAGAAGGGGCTGAATGGGGCCTCCTCCTGTTCCTGTGTAACAGGCTGGGGAAGGGGCTGAATGGCCTCTTCCTGTTCCGGTGTAACAGGATGGAGAAGGGGGCTGAATGGCCTCCTCCTGTTTCTGTGTAACAGGCTGGAGAAGGGGCTGAATGGGGCCTCCTCCTGTTCCTGTGTAACAGGCTGGAGAAGGGGCTGAATAGCCTCCTCCTTTTCCTGTGTAACAGGCTGGAGAATGGGCTGAATGGCCTCCTCCTGTTACTGTGTAACCGGCTGGAGAAGGCGCTGAATGGGGCCTCCTCCTGTTCCTGTGTAACAGGCTGGAGAAGGGGCTGAATGGCCTCCTCCTATTCCTGTGTAAGAGGCTGGAGAAGGGGCTGAATGGCCTCCTTCTGTTCCTGTGTAACAGGCTGGAGAAGGGGCCGAATGGCCTCCTCCGGTTCCTGTGTAACAGGCTGGAGAAGGGGCTGAATGGCCTCCTCCTTTTCCTGTGTAACAGGCTCGAGAAGGGGCTGAATGGCCTCCTCCTGTTCCTGTGTAACAGGCTTGTGAAGGGGCTGAATGGCCTCCTCCTGTTCCTTTCTAACAGGCTGGAGAAGGGGCTGAATGGCCTCCTCCTGTTCCTGTGTAACAGGCTGGAGAAGGGGCTGAATGGCCTCCTCCTGTTCCTGTGTAACAGGCTGGAGAAGGGGCTGAATGGCCTCCTCCTGTTCCTGTGTAACAGGCTGGAGAAGGGGCTGAATAGCCTGCTCCTGTTCCTGTGTAACCGGCTGGAGAAGGCGCTGAATGGGGCCTCCTCCTGTTCCTGTGTAACAGGCTGTAGAAGGGGCTGAATGGCCTCCTCCTGTTCCTGTGTAACAGGCTGGAGAAGGTGCTGAATGGCCTCCTCCTGTTCCTGTGTAGCAGGCTGGAGAAGGGGCTGAATAGCCTCCTCCTTTTCCTGTGTAACCGGCTGCAGAAGGGGCTGAATGGGGCCTCCTACTGTTCCTGTGGAACAGGCTGTAGAAGGGGCTGAATGTGGCCTCCTACTGTTCCTGTGTAACAGGCTGGAGAAGGGGCTGAATGGCCTGCTCCTGTTCCTGTGTAACAGGCTGGGGAAGGGGCTGAATGGCCTGCTCCTGCTCCTGTATAACAGGATGGAGAAGGGGCTGAATGGCCTCCTCCTGTTCCTGTGTAACACGCTGGGGAAGGGGCTGAATGGCCTCTTCCTGCTCCTGTGTAACAGGATGGAGAAGGGGCTGAATGGCCTCCTCCTGTTTCTGTGTAACAGGCTGGGGAAGGGGCTGAATGGGGCCTCCTCCTGTTCCAATGTAACAGGCTGGAGAAGGGGCTGAATGGGGCCTCCTCCTGTTCCTGTGTAACAGGCTGGAGAAGGGGCTGAATGCCCTCCTCCTGTTCCTGTGTAACAGACTGGAGAAGGGGCAGAATGGGGCCTCCTCCTGTTCCTGTGTAACAGGCTGGAGAAGGGGCTGAATGGCCTCGTCCTGTTCCTGTGTAACAGGATGGAGAAGGGGCTGAATGGCCTCCTCCTGTTCCTGTGTAACAGACTGGAGAAGGGGCTGAATGTGGCCTCCTCCTGTTCCTGTGTAACAGACTGGAGAAGGGGCTGCATGGCCTGCTCCTGTTCCTGTATAACAGGATGGAGAAGGGGCTGAATGGCCTCCTCCTGTTCCTGTGTAACAGGCTGGGGAAGGGGCTGAATGGCCTCTTCCTGTTCCTGTGTAACAGGATGGAGAAGGGGCTGAATGGCCTCCTCCTGTTTCTGTGAAACAGGCTGGGGAAGGGGCTGAATGGGGCCTCCTCCTGTTCCAATGTAACAGGCTGGAGAAGGGGCTGAATGGGGCCTCCTCCTGTTCCTGTGTAACAGGCCGGAGAAGGGGCTGAATGGGGCCTCCTCCTGTTCCTGTGTAACAGGCTGGAGAAGGGGCTGAATGGGGCCTCCTCCTGTTCCTGTGTAGCAGGCTGGAGAAGGGGCTGAATGGCCTCCTCCTGTTCCCTGTGTAACAGGCTGGAGAAGGGGCTATATGGGGCCTCCTCCTGTTCCTGTGTAACAGGCTGGAGAAGGGGCTGAATTGCCTCCTCCTGTTCCTGTGTAACAGGCTGGAGAAGGGGCTGAATGGGACCTCCTCCTGTTCCTCTGTAACAGGCTGGAGAAGGGGCTGAATGGCCTCCTCCTGTTCCTGTGTAACATGCTGGAGAAGGGGCAGAATGGGGCCTCCTCCTGTTCCTGTGTAACAGGCTGGAGAAGGGGCTGAATGGCCTCCTCCTGTTCTTTTCGAACAGGCTTCAGAAGGGGCTGAATGGCCTCCTCCTGTTCCTGTGTAACAGGCTGGAGAAGGGGCTGAATGGCCTCCTCCTGTTCTCTGTGTAACAGGCTGGAGAAGATGCTGAATGGGGCCTCCTCCTGTTCCTGTGTAACAGGCTGGAGAAGAGGCTGAATGGGGCCTCCTCCTGTTCCTGTGTAACAGGCTGGAAAAGGGGCTGAATGGCCTCCTCCTGTTCCTGTGTAACAGGCTGGAGAAGAGGCTGAATGGCCTCCTCCTGTTCCTGTGTAACAGGCTGGAGAAGGGGCTGAATGGGGCCTCCTCCTGTTCCTGTGTAACAGACTGGAGAAGGGGCTGAATGGGGCCTCCTCCTGTTCCTGTGTAACAGGCTGGAGAAGGGGCTGAATGGGGCCCCCTCCTGTTCCTGTGTAACAGGCTGAAGAAGGGGCTGAATAGCCTCCTCCTTTTCCTGTGTAACAGGCTGGAGAATGGGCTGAATGGCCTCCTCCTGTTACTGTGTAACCGGCTGGAGAAGGCGCTGAATTGGGCCTCCTCCTGTTCCTGTGTAACAGGCTGGAGAAGGGGCTGAATGGCCTCCTCCTATTCCTGTGTAAGAGGCTGGAGAAGGGGCTGAATGGCCTCCTCCTGTTCCTGTGTAACAGGCTGGAGAAGGGGCCGAATGGCCTCCTCCTGTTCCTGTGTAACAGGCTGGAGAAGGGGCTGAATGGCCTCCTCCTTTTCCTGTGTAACAGGCTGGAGAAGGGGCTGAATGGCCTCCTCCTGTTCCTGTCTAACAGGCTGGAGAAGGGGCTGAATGGCCTCCTCCTGTTCCTTTCTAACAGGCTGGAGAAGGGGCTGAATGGCCTCCTCCTGTTCCTGTGTAACAGGCTGGAGAAGGGGCTGAATGGCCTCATCCTGTTCCTGTGTAACAGGCTGGAGAAGGGGCTGAATGGCCTCCTCCTGTTCCTGTGTAACAGGCTGGAGAAGGGGCTGAATAGCCTGCTCCTGTTCCTGTGTAACCGGCTGGAGAAGGCGCTGAATGGGGCCTCCTCCTGTTCCTGTGTAACAGGCTGTAGAAGGGGCTGAATGGCCTCCTCCTGTTCCTGTGTAACAGGCTGGAGAAGGGGCTGAATGGCCTCCTCCTGTTCCTGTGTAACAGGCTGGAGAAGGGGCTGAATAGCCTCCTCCTTTTCCTGTGTAACCGGCTGCAGAAGGGGCTGAATGGGGCCTCCTACTGTTCCTGTGTAACAGGCTGGAGAAGGGGCTGAATGTGGCCTCCTACTGTTCCTGTTTAACAGGCTGGAGAATGGGCTGAATGGCCTTCTCCTGTTACTGTGTAACAGGCTGGAGAAGGGGCTGAATGGGGCCTCCTCCTGTTCCTGTGTAACAGGCTGGAGAAGGGGCTGAATAGCCTGCTCCTGTTCCTGTATATCAGACTGGAGAAGGGGTGAATGGCCTCCTCCTGTTCCTGTGTAACAGACTGGAGAAGGGGCTGAATGGCCTCATCCTTTTCCTGTGTAACAGGCTGGAGAAGGGGCTGAATGGCCTCCTCCTGTTCCTGTGTAACAGACTGGAGAAGGGGCTGAATGGCCTCCTCCAATTCTTGTGTAACAGGCTGGAGAAGGGGCTGAATGGGGCCTCCTCCTGTTCCTGTGTAACAGACAGGAGAAGGGGCTGAATCGCCTCCTCCTGTTCCTGTGCAACAGACTGGGGAAGGGACTGAATAGCCTCCTCCTGTTCCTGTGTAACAGGCTGGAGAAGGGGCTGAATGGCCATCTCCTGTTCCTGTGTAACAGGCTGGAGAAGGGGCTGAATGGCCTCCTCCTGTTCCTGTGTAACAGGCTGGAGAAGGGGCTGAATGGCCTCCTCCTGTTCCTGTGTAACAGGCTGGAGAAGGGGCTGAATGGCCTCCTCCTGTTCCTGTGTAACAGGCTGGAGAAGGGGCTGAATGGCCTCCTCCTGTTCCTGTGTCACAGGCTGGAGAAGGGGCTGAGTGGCCTCCTCCAGTTCCTGTGTAACCGGCTGGAGAAGGGGCTGAATGGCCTCCTCCTGTTCCTGTGTAACAGTCTGTGAAGGGGCTGAATGGCCTTCTCCTGTTCCTGTGTAACAGGCTGGAGAAGGGGCTGAATGGCCTCCTCCTGTTCTTTTCTAACAGGCTTCAGAAGGGGCTGAATGGCCTCCTCCTGTTCCTGTGATACAGGCTGGAGAAGGGGCTGAATGGCCTCCTCCTGTTCTCTGTGTGACAGGCTGGAGAAGATTCTGAATGGGGCATCCTCCTGTTCCTGTGTAACAGGCTGGAGAAGGAACTGAATGGGGCCTCCTCCTGTTCCTGTGTAACAGGCTGGAGAAGAGGCTGAATGGGGCCTCCTCCTGTTCCTGTGTAACAGGCTGGAAAAGGGGCTGAAGGGCCTCCTCCTGTTCCTGTGTAACAGGCTGGAGAAGAGGCTGAATGGCCTCCTCCTGTTCCTGTGTAACAGGCTGGAGAAGGGGCTGAATGGGGCCTCCTCCTGTTCCTGTGTAACAGACTGGAGAAGGGGCTGAATGGGGCCTCCTCCTGTTCCTGTGTAACAGGCTGCAGAAGGGGCTGAATGGGGCCTCCTCCTGTTCCTGTGTAACAGTCTGGAGAATGGGCTGAATGGCCTCCTTCTGTTCCTCTCTAACAGGCTTGAGAAGGGGCTGAATGGCCTCCTCCTGTTCCTGTGTAACAGGCTGGAGAAGGGGCTGAATAGCCTCCTCCTTTTCCTGTGTAACAGGCTGGAGAATGGGCTGAATGGCCTCCTCCTGTTACTGTGTAACCGGCTGGAGAAGGCGCTGAATGGGGCCTCCTCCTGTTCCTGTGTAACAGGCTGGAGAAGGGGCTGAATGGCCTCCTCCTATTCCTGTGTAAGAGGCTGGAGAAGGGGCTGAATGGCCTCCTCCTGTTCCTGTGTAACAGGCTGGAGAATGGGCCGAATGGCCTCCTCCTGTTCCTGTGTAACAGGCTGGAGAAGGGGCTGAATGGCCTCCTCCTTTTCCTGTGTAACAGGCTGGAGAAGGGGCTGAATGGCCTCCTCCTGTTCCTGTGTAACAGGCTGGAGAAGGGGCTGAATGGCCTCCTCCTGTTACTGTGTAACCGGCTGGAGAAGGCGCTGAATGGGGCCTCCTCCTGTTCCTGTGTAACAGGCTGGAGAAGGGGCTGAATGGCCTCCTCCTATTCCTGTGTAAGAGGCTGGAAAAGAGGCTGAATGGCCTCCTCCTGTTCCTGTGTAACAGGCTGGAGAAAGGGCTGAATGGCCTCCTCCTGTTCCTTTCTAACAGGCTGGAGAAGGGGCTGAATGGCCTCCTCCTGTTCCTGTGTAACAGGCTGGAGAAGGGGCTGAATGGCCTCCTCCTGTCACTGTGTAAGAGGCTGGAGAAGGGGCTGAATGGCCTCCTCCTGTTCCTGTGTAACAGACTGGAGAAGGGGCTGAATAGCCTCCTCCTGTTCCTGTGCAACAGACTGGGGAAGGGGCTGAATAGCCTCCTCCTGTTCCTGTGTAACAGGCTGGAGGAGGGGCTGAATGGCCTCCTCCTGTTCCTGTGTAACAGGCTGGAGAAGGGGCTGAATGGCCTCCTCCTGTTCCTGTGTAACAAGCTGGAGAAGGGGCTGAATGGCCTCCTCCTGTTCCTGTGTAACAGACTGGGGAAGGGGCTGAATAGCCTCCTCCTGTTCCTGTGTAACAGGCTGGAGGAGGGGCTGAATGGCCTCCTCCTGTTCCTGTGTAACAGGCTGGAGAAGGGGCTGAATGGCCTCCTCCTGTTCCTGTGTAACAAGCTGGAGAAGGGGCTGAATGGCCTCCTCCTGTTCCTGTGTAACAGGCTGGAGAAGGGGCTGAATGGCCTCCTCCTGTTCCTGTGTCACAGGCTGGAGAAGGGGCCGAATGGCCTCCTCCAGTTCCTGTGGAACCGGCTGGAGAAGGGGCTGAATGGGGCATCCTCCTGTTCCTGTGTAACAGACTGGAGAAGGGGCTGAATGGCCTCCTCCTGTTCCTGTGTAACAGTCTGGAGAAGGGGCTGAATGGGGTCTCCCCCTGTTCCTATGTAACAGGCTGGAGAAGGGGCTGAATGGCCTCCTCCTGTTCTTTCCTAACAGGCTTCAGAAGGGGCTGAATGGCCTCCTCCTGTTCCTTTCTAACAGGCTGGAGAAGGGGCTGAATGGCCTCCTCCTGTTCCTGTGTAACAGGCTGGAGAAGGGGCTGAATGGCCTCCTCCTGTTCCTGTGTAACAGGCTGGAGAAGGGGCTGAATGGCCTCCTCCTGTTCCTGTGTAACAGGCTGGAGAAGGGGCTGAATAGCCTGCTCCTGTTCCTGTGTAACCGGCTGGAGAAGGCGCTGAATGGGGCCTCCTCCTGTTCCTGTGTAACAGGCTGTAGAAGGGGCTGAATGGCCTCCTCCTGTTCCTGTGTAACAGGCTGGAGAAGGTGCTGAATGGCCTCCTCCTGTTCCTGTGTAGCAGGCTGGAGAAGGGGCTGAATAGCCTCCTCCTTTTCCTGTGTAACCGGCTGCAGAAGGGGCTGAATGGGGCCTCCTACTGTTCCTGTGTAACAGGCTGTAGAAGGGGCTGAATGTGGCCTCCTACTGTTCCTGTGTAACAGGCTGGAGAAGGGGCTGAATGGCCTGCTCCTGTTCCTGTGTAACAGGCTGGGGAAGGGGCTGAATGGCCTGCTCCTGCTCCTGTATAACAGGATGGAGAAGGGGCTGAATGGCCTCCTCCTGTTCCTGTGTAACACGCTGGGGAAGGGGCTGAATGGCCTCTTCCTGCTCCTGTGTAACAGGATGGAGAAGGGGCTGAATGGCCTCCTCCTGTTTCTGTGTAACAGGCTGGGGAAGGGGCTGAATGGGGCCTCCTCCTGTTCCAATGTAACAGGCTGGAGAAGGGGCTGAATGGGGCCTCCTCCTGTTCCTGTGTAACAGGCTGGAGAAGGGGCTGAATGCCCTCCTCCTGTTCCTGTGTAACAGACTGGAGAAGGGGCAGAATGGGGCCTCCTCCTGTTCCTGTGTAACAGGCTGGAGAAGGGGCTGAATGGCCTCGTCCTGTTCCTGTGTAACAGGATGGAGAAGGGGCTGAATGGCCTCCTCCTGTTCCTGTGTAACAGACTGGAGAAGGGGCTGAATGTGGCCTCCTCCTGTTCCTGTGTAACAGACTGGAGAAGGGGCTGCATGGCCTGCTCCTGTTCCTGTATAACAGGATGGAGAAGGGGCTGAATGGCCTCCTCCTGTTCCTGTGTAACAGGCTGGGGAAGGGGCTGAATGGCCTCTTCCTGTTCCTGTGTAACAGGATGGAGAAGGGGCTGAATGGCCTCCTCCTGTTTCTGTGAAACAGGCTGGGGAAGGGGCTGAATGGGGCCTCCTCCTGTTCCAATGTAACAGGCTGGAGAAGGGGCTGAATGGGGCCTCCTCCTGTTCCTGTGTAACAGGCCGGAGAAGGGGCTGAATGGGGCCTCCTCCTGTTCCTGTGTAACAGGCTGGAGAAGGGGCTGAATGGGGCCTCCTCCTGTTCCTGTGTAGCAGGCTGGAGAAGGGGCTGAATGGCCTCCTCCTGTTCCCTGTGTAACAGGCTGGAGAAGGGGCTATATGGGGCCTCCTCCTGTTCCTGTGTAACAGGCTGGAGAAGGGGCTGAATTGCCTCCTCCTGTTCCTGTGTAACAGGCTGGAGAAGGGGCTGAATGGGACCTCCTCCTGTTCCTCTGTAACAGGCTGGAGAAGGGGCTGAATGGCCTCCTCCTGTTCCTGTGTAACATGCTGGAGAAGGGGCAGAATGGGGCCTCCTCCTGTTCCTGTGTAACAGGTGGAGAAGGGGCTGAATGGCCTCCTCCTGTTCTTTTCGAACAGGCTTCAGAAGGGGCTGAATGGCCTCCTCCTGTTCCTGTGTAACAGGCTGGAGAAGGGGCTGAATGGCCTCCTCCTGTTCTCTGTGTAACAGGCTGGAGAAGATGCTGAATGGGGCCTCCTCCTGTTCCTGTGTAACAGGCTGGAGAAGAGGCTGAATGGGGCCTCCTCCTGTTCCTGTGTAACAGGCTGGAAAAGGGGCTGAATGGCCTCCTCCTGTTCCTGTGTAACAGGCTGGAGAAGAGGCTGAATGGCCTCCTCCTGTTCCTGTGTAACAGGCTGGAGAAGGGGCTGAATGGGGCCTCCTCCTGTTCCTGTGTAACAGACTGGAGAAGGGGCTGAATGGGGCCTCCTCCTGTTCCTGTGTAACAGGCTGGAGAAGGGGCTGAATGGGGCCCCCTCCTGTTCCTGTGTAACAGGCTGAAGAAGGGGCTGAATAGCCTCCTCCTTTTCCTGTGTAACAGGCTGGAGAATGGGCTGAATGGCCTCCTCCTGTTACTGTGTAACCGGCTGGAGAAGGCGCTGAATTGGGCCTCCTCCTGTTCCTGTGTAACAGGCTGGAGAAGGGGCTGAATGGCCTCCTCCTATTCCTGTGTAAGAGGCTGGAGAAGGGGCTGAATGGCCTCCTCCTGTTCCTGTGTAACAGGCTGGAGAAGGGGCCGAATGGCCTCCTCCTGTTCCTGTGTAACAGGCTGGAGAAGGGGCTGAATGGCCTCCTCCTTTTCCTGTGTAACAGGCTGGAGAAGGGGCTGAATGGCCTCCTCCTGTTCCTGTCAAACAGGCTGGAGAAGGGGCTGAATGGCCTCCTCCTGTTCCTTTCTAACAGGCTGGAGAAGGGGCTGAATGGCCTCCTCCTGTTCCTGTGTAACAGGCTGGAGAAGGGGCTGAATGGCCTCATCCTGTTCCTGTGTAACAGGCTGGAGAAGGGGCTGAATGGCCTCCTCCTGTTCCTGTGTAACAGGCTGGAGAAGGGGCTGAATAGCCTGCTCCTGTTCCTGTGTAACCGGCTGGAGAAGGCGCTGAATGGGGCCTCCTCCTGTTCCTGTGTAACAGGCTGTAGAAGGGGCTGAATGGCCTCCTCCTGTTCCTGTGTAACAGGCTGGAGAAGGGGCTGAATGGCCTCCTCCTGTTCCTGTGTAACAGGCTGGAGAAGGGGCTGAATAGCCTCCTCCTTTTCCTGTGTAACCGGCTGCAGAAGGGGCTGAATGGGGCCTCCTACTGTTCCTGTGTAACAGGCTGGAGAAGGGGCTGAATGTGGCCTCCTACTGTTCCTGTTTAACAGGCTGGAGAATGGGCTGAATGGCCTTCTCCTGTTACTGTGTAACAGGCTGGAGAAGGGGCTGAATGGGGCCTCCTCCTGTTCCTGTGTAACAGGCTGGAGAAGGGGCTGAATAGCCTGCTCCTGTTCCTGTATATCAGACTGGAGAAGGGGTGAATGGCCTCCTCCTGTTCCTGTGTAACAGACTGGAGAAGGGGCTGAATGGCCTCATCCTTTTCCTGTGTAACAGGCTGGAGAAGGGGCTGAATGGCCTCCTCCTGTTCCTGTGTAACAGACTGGAGAAGGGGCTGAATGGCCTCCTCCAATTCTTGTGTAACAGGCTGGAGAAGGGGCTGAATGGGGCCTCCTCCTGTTCCTGTGTAACAGACTGGGGAAGGGACTGAATAGCCTCCTCCTGTTCCTGTGTAACAGGCTGGAGAAGGGGCTGAATGGCCATCTCCTGTTCCTGTGTAACAGGCTGGAGAAGGGGCTGAATGGCCTCCTCCTGTTCCTGTGTAACAGGCTGGAGAAGGGGCTGAATGGCCTCCTCCTGTTCCTGTGTAACAGGCTGGAGAAGGGGCTGAATGGCCTCCTCCTGTTCCTGTGTAACAGGCTGGAGAAGGGGCTGAATGGCCTCCTCCTGTTCCTGTGTCACAGGCTGGAGAAGGGGCTGAGTGGCCTCCTCCAGTTCCTGTGTAACCGGCTGGAGAAGGGGCTGAATGGCCTCCTCCTGTTCCTGTGTAACAGACTGGGGAAGGGACTGAATAGCCTCCTCCTGTTCCTGTGTAACAGGCTGGAGAAGGGGCTGAATGGCCATCTCCTGTTCCTGTGTAACAGGCTGGAGAAGGGGCTGAATGGCCTCCTCCTGTTCCTGTGTAACAGGCTGGAGAAGGGGCTGAATGGCCTCCTCCTGTTCCTGTGTAACAGGCTGGAGAAGGGGCTGAATGGCCTCCTCCTGTTCCTGTGTAACAGGCTGGAGAAGGGGCTGAATGGCCTCCTCCTGTTCCTGTGTCACAGGCTGGAGAAGGGGCTGAGTGGCCTCCTCCAGTTCCTGTGTAACCGGCTGGAGAAGGGGCTGAATGGCCTCCTCCTGTTCCTGTGTAACAGTCTGTGAAGGGGCTGAATGGCCTTCTCCTGTTCCTGTGTAACAGGCTGGAGAAGGGGCTGAATGGCCTCCTCCTGTTCTTTTCTAACAGGCTTCAGAAGGGGCTGAATGGCCTCCTCCTGTTCCTGTGATACAGGCTGGAGAGGGGGCTGAATGGCCTCCTCCTGTTCTCTGTGTGACAGGCTGGAGAAGATTCTGAATGGGGCATCCTCCTGTTCCTGTGTAACAGGCTGGAGAAGGAACTGAATGGGGCCTCCTCCTGTTCCTGTGTAACAGGCTGGAGAAGAGGCTGAATGGGGCCTCCTCCTGTTCCTGTGTAACAGGCTGGAAAAGGGGCTGAAGGGCCTCCTCCTGTTCCTGTGTAACAGGCTGGAGAAGAGGCTGAATGGCCTCCTCCTGTTCCTGTGTAACAGGCTGGAGAAGGGGCTGAATGGGGCCTCCTCCTGTTCCTGTGTAACAGACTGGAGAAGGGGCTGAATGGGGCCTCCTCCTGTTCCTGTGTAACAGGCTGCAGAAGGGGCTGAATGGGGCCTCCTCCTGTTCCTGTGTAACAGTCTGGAGAATGGGCTGAATGGCCTCCTTCTGTTCCTCTCTAACAGGCTTGAGAAGGGGCTGAATGGCCTCCTCCTGTTCCTGTGTAACAGGCTGGAGAAGGGGCTGAATAGCCTCCTCCTTTTCCTGTGTAACAGGCTGGAGAATGGGCTGAATGGCCTCCTCCTGTTACTGTGTAACCGGCTGGAGAAGGCGCTGAATGGGGCCTCCTCCTGTTCCTGTGTAACAGGCTGGAGAAGGGGCTGAATGGCCTCCTCCTATTCCTGTGTAAGAGGCTGGAGAAGGGGCTGAATGGCCTCCTCCTGTTCCTGTGTAACAGGCTGGAGAATGGGCCGAATGGCCTCCTCCTGTTCCTGTGTAACAGGCTGGAGAAGGGGCTGAATGGCCTCCTCCTTTTCCTGTGTAACAGGCTGGAGAAGGGGCTGAATGGCCTCCTCCTGTTCCTGTGTAACAGGCTGGAGAAGGGGCTGAATGGCCTCCTCCTGTTACTGTGTAACCGGCTGGAGAAGGCGCTGAATGGGGCCTCCTCCTGTTCCTGTGTAACAGGCTGGAGAAGGGGCTGAATGGCCTCCTCCTATTCCTGTGTAAGAGGCTGGAAAAGAGGCTGAATGGCCTCCTCCTGTTCCTGTGTAACAGGCTGGAGAAAGGGCTGAATGGCCTCCTCCTGTTCCTTTCTAACAGGCTGGAGAAGGGGCTGAATGGCCTCCTCCTGTTCCTGTGTAACAGGCTGGAGAAGGGGCTGAATGGCCTCCTCCTGTCACTGTGTAAGAGGCTGGAGAAGGGGCTGAATGGCCTCCTCCTGTTCCTGTGTAACAGACTGGAGAAGGGGCTGAATAGCCTCCTCCTGTTCCTGTGCAACAGACTGGGGAAGGGGCTGAATAGCCTCCTCCTGTTCCTGTGTAACAGGCTGGAGGAGGGGCTGAATGGCCTCCTCCTGTTCCTGTGTAACAGGCTGGAGAAGGGGCTGAATGGCCTCCTCCTGTTCCTGTGTAACAAGCTGGAGAAGGGGCTGAATGGCCTCCTCCTGTTCCTGTGTAACAGACTGGGGAAGGGGCTGAATAGCCTCCTCCTGTTCCTGTGTAACAGGCTGGAGGAGGGGCTGAATGGCCTCCTCCTGTTCCTGTGTAACAGGCTGGAGAAGGGGCTGAATGGCCTCCTCCTGTTCCTGTGTAACAAGCTGGAGAAGGGGCTGAATGGCCTCCTCCTGTTCCTGTGTAACAGGCTGGAGAAGGGGCTGAATGGCCTCCTCCTGTTCCTGTGTCACAGGCTGGAGAAGGGGCCGTATGGCCTCCTCCAGTTCCTGTGTAACCGGCTGGAGAAGGGGCTGAATGGGGCATCCTCCTGTTCCTGTGTAACAGACTGGAGAAGGGGCTGAATGGCCTCCTCCTGTTCCTGTGTAACAGTCTGGAGAAGGGGCTGAATGGGGTCTCCCCCTGTTCCTATGTAACAGGCTGGAGAAGGGGCTGAATGGCCTCCTCCTGTTCTTTCCATTCAGGCTTCAGAAGGGGCTGAATGGCCTCCTCCTGTTCCTGTGTAACAGGCTGGAGAAGGGGCTGAATGGCCTCCTCCTGTTCTCTGTGTAACAGGCTGGAGAAGAGGCTGAATGGGGCCTCCTCCTGTTCCTGTGTAACAGGCTGGAAAAGGGGCTGAATGGCCTCCTCCTGTTCCTGTGTAACAGGCTGGAGAAGAGGCTGAATGGCCTCCTCCTGTTCCTGTGTAAAAGGCTGGAGAAGGGGCTGAATGGGGCCTCCTCCTGTTCCTGTGTAACAGACTGGAGAAGGGGCTGAATGGCCTCCTCCTGTTCCTGTGTAACAGGCTGGAGAAGGGTCTGAATGGCCTCCTCCTGTTCCTGTGTAACAAGCTGGAGAAGGGGCTGAATGGCCTCCTCCTGTTCCTGTGTAACAGGCTGGAGAATGGGCTGAATGGCCTCCTCCTGTTCCTGTGTCACAGGATGGAGAAGGGGCCGAATGGCCTCCTCCAGTTCATGTGTAACCGGCTGGAGAAGGGGCTGAATGGGGCATCCTCCTGTTCCTGTGTAACAGACTGGAGAAGGGGCTGAATGGCCTCCTCCTGTTCCTGTGTAACAGTCTGGAGAAGGGGCTGAATGGGGCCTCCTCCTGTTCCTGTGTAACAGGCTGGAGAAGGGGCTGAATGGCCTCCTCCTGTTCTTTTCTAACAGGCTTCAGAAGGGGCTGAATGGCCTCCTCCTGTTCCTGTGTAACAGGCTGGAGAAGGGGCTGAATAGCCTCCTCCTGTTCCTGTGCAACAGACTGGGGAAGGGGCTGAATGGGGCCTCCTCCTGTTCCTGTGTAACAGACTGGAGAAGGGGCTGAATGGCCTCCTCCTGTTCCTGTGTAACAGGCTGGAGAAGAGGCTGAATGGCCTCCTCCTGTTCCTGTGTAACATGCTGGAGAAGGGGCTGAATGGCCTCCTCCTGTTCCTGTGTAACAGGCTGGAGAAGGGGCTGAATGGCCTCCTCCTGTTCCTGTGTCACAGGCTGGAGATGGGGCCGAATGGCCTCCTCCAGTTCCTGTGTAACAGGCTGGAGAAGGGGCTGAATGGGGCATCCTCCTGTTCCTGTGTAACAGACTGGAGAAGGGGCTGAATGGCCTCCTCCTGTTCCTGTGTAACAGTCTGGAGAAGGGGCTGAATGGCCTCCTCCTGTTCCTGTGTAACAGGCTGGAGAAGGGGCTGAATGGCCTCCTCCTGTTCCTGTGTAACAGGCTGGAGAAGGGACTGAATGGCCTCCTCCTGTTCCTGTGTAACAGACTGGAGAAGGGGCTGAATGGCCTCCTCCTTTTCCTGTGTAACAGGCTGGAGAAGGGGCTGAATGGCCTCCTCCTGTTCCTGTGTAACAGACTGGAGAAGGGGCTGAATAGCCTCCTCCTGTTCCTGTGCAACAGACTGGGGAAGGGGCTGAATAGCCTCCTCCTGTTCCTGTGTAACAGGCTGGAGGAGGGGCTGAATGGCCTCCTCCTGTTCCTGTGTAACAGGCTGGAGAAGGGGCTGAATGGCCTCCTCCTGTTCCTGTGTAACAAGCTGGAGAAGGGGCTGAATGGCCTCCTCCTGTTCCTGTGTAACAGGCTGCAGAAGGGGCTGAATGGCCTCCTCCTGTTCCTGTGTAACAGGCTGGAGAAGGGGCTGAATGGCCTCCTCCTGTTCCTGTGTAACAGGCTGGAGAAGGGACTGAATGGCCTCCTCCTGTTCCTGTGTAACAGACTGGAGAAGGGGCTGAATGGCCTCCTCCTTTTCCTGTGTAACAGGCTGGAGAAGGGGCTGAATGGCCTCCTCCTGTTCCTGTGTAACAGGCTGGAGAAGGGGCTGAATGGCCTTCTCCTGTTCCTGTGTAACAGACTGGAGAAGGGGCTGAATGGCCTCCTCCTTTTCCTGTGTAACAGGCTGGAGAAGGGGCTGAATGGCCTCCTCCTGTTCCTGTGTAACAGGCTGGAGAAGGGGCTGAATGGGGCCTCCTCCTGTTCCTGTGTAACAGGCTGGAGAAGGGGCTGAATGGGGCCTCCTCCTGTTCCTGTGTAACAGGCTGGAGAAGGGGCTGAATGGGGCCTCCTCCTGTTCCTGTGTAACAGGCTGGAGAAGGGGCTGAATGGCCTCCTCTTGTTCCTGTGTAACAGGCTGGATAAGGGGCTGAATGGGGCCTCCTCCTGTTCCTGTG
The DNA here is from genome assembly GCF_964213995.1 of Mustelus asterias. Lineage (NCBI taxonomy): Eukaryota > Metazoa > Chordata > Chondrichthyes > Carcharhiniformes > Triakidae > Mustelus > Mustelus asterias. The sequence goes on along the minus strand of NW_027590273.1, from coordinate 162,011 downwards.
TAACAGGCTGGAGAAGGGGCTGAATGGCCTCTTCCTGTTCCTGTGTAACAGGCTGGAGAAGGGGCTGAATGGGGCCTCCTCCTATTCCTTTCTAACAGGCTGGAGAAGGGGCTGAATGGCCTCCTCCTGTTCCTGTGTAACAGGCTGGAGAAGGGGCTGAATGGCCTCATCCTTTACCTCTGTAACAGGCTGGAGAATGGGCTGAATGGGGCCTCCTCCTGTTCCTGTGTAACAGGCTGGAGAAGGTGCTGAATGGCCTCCTCCTGTTCCTGTATAACAGACTGGAGAAGGGGCTGAATAGCCTGCTCCTGTTCCTGCATATCAGACTGGAGAAGGGGCTGAATGGCCTCCTCCTGTTCATGTATAACAGGCTGCAGAAGGGGCTGAATGGGGCCTCCTCCTGTTCCTGTGTAACAGGCTGGAGAAGGGGCTGAATGGGGCCTCCTCCTGTTCCTGTGTAACAGGCTGGAGAAGGGGCTGAATGGGGCCTCCTCCTGTTCCTGTGTAACAGGCTGGAGAAGGGGCTGAATGGCCTCCTCCTGTTCCTGTGTAACAGGCTGGAGAAGGGGCTGAATGGGGCCTCCTCCTGTTCCTGTGTAACAGGCTGGAGAAGGGGCTGAATGGCCTCCTCCTGTTCCTGTGTAACAGGCTGGAGAAGGGGCTGAATGGGGCCTCCTCCTATTCCTTTCTAACAGACTGGAGAAGGGGCTGAATGGGGCCTCCTCCTGTTCCTGTGTAACAGGCTGGAGAAGGGGCTGAATGGCCATCTCCTGTTCCTGTGTAACAGGCAGGAGAAGGGGCTGAATGGGGCCTCCTCCTGTTCCTGTGTAGCAGGCTGGAGAAGGGGCTGAATGGCCTCCTCCTGTTCCTATGTAACAGACTGGAGAAGGGGCTGAATGGGGCCTCCTCCTGTTCCTGTGTAACAGGCTGGAGAAGGGGCTGAATGGCCATCTCCTGTTCCTGTGTAACAGGCTGGAGAAGGGGCTGAATGGGGCCTCCTCCTGTTCCTGTGTAACAGACTGGAGAAGGGGCTGAATGGCCTCCTCCTGTCACTGTGTAAGAGGCTGGAGAAGGGGCTGAATGGCCTCCTCCTGTTCCTGTGTAAAAGACTGGAGAAGGGGCTGAATAGCCTCCTCCTGTTCCTGTGCAACAGACTGGGGAAGGGGCTGAATAGCCTCCTCCTGTTCCTGTGTAACAGGCTGGAGGAGGGGCTGAATGGCCTCCTCCTGTTCCTGTGTAACAGGCTGGAGAAGGGGCTGAATGGCCTCCTCCTGTTCCTGTGTAACAAGCTGGAGAAGGGGCTGAATGGCCTCCTCATGTTCCTGTGTAACAGGCTGGAGAAGGGGCTGAATGGCCTCCTCCTGTTCCTGTGTCACAGGCTGGAGAAGGGGCCGAATGGCCTCCTCCAGTTCCTGTGTAACCGGCTCGAGAAGGGGCTGAATGGGGCATCCTCCTGTTCCTGTGTAACAGACTGGAGAAGGGGCTGAATGGCCTCCTCCTGTTCCTGTGTAACAGTCTGTGAAGGGGCTGAATGGCCTTCTCCTGTTCCTGTGTAACAGGCTGGAGAAGGGGCTGAATGGCCTCCTCCTGTTCTTTTCTAACAGGCTTCAGAAGGGGCTGAATGGCCTCCTCCTGTTCCTGTGATACAGGCTGGAGAAGGGGCTGAATGGCCTCCTCCTGTTCTCTGTGTGACAGGCTGGAGAAGAGACTGAATGGGGCCTCCTCCTGTTCCTGTGTAACAGGCTGGAGAAGGAACTGAATGGGGCCTCCTCCTGTTCCTGTGTAACAGGCTGGAGAAGAGGCTGAATGGGGCCTCCTCCTGTTCCTGTGTAACAGGCTGGAAAAGGGGCTGAAGGGCCTCCTCCTGTTCCTGTGTAAAAGGCTGGAGAAGAGGCTGAATGGCCTCCTCCTGTTCCTGTGTAACAGGCTGGAGAAGGGGCTGAATGGGGCCTCCTCCTGTTCCTGTGTAACAGACTGGAGAAGGGGCTGAATGGGGCCTCCTCCTGTTCCTGTGTAACAGGCTGGAGAAGGGGCTGAATAGCCTCCTCCTTTTCCTGTGTAACAGGCTGGAGAATGGGCTGAATGGCCTCCTCCTGTTACTGTGTAACCGGCTGGAGAAGGCGCTGAATGGGGCCTCCTCCTGTTCCTGTGTAACAGGCTGGAGAAGGGGCTGAATGGCCTCCTCCTATTCCTGTGTAAGAGGCTGGAGAAGGGGCTTAATGGCCTCCTCCTGTTCCTGTGTAACAGGCTGGAGAATGGGCCGAATGGCCTCCTCCTGTTCCTGTGTAACAGGCTGGAGAAGGGGCTGAATGGCCTCCTCCTTTTCCTGTGTAACAGGCTGGAGAAGGGGCTGAATGGCCTCCTCCTGTTCCTGTGTAACAGGCTGGAGAAGGGGCTGAATGGCCTCCTCCTGTTACTGTGTAACCGGCTGGAGAAGGCGCTGAATGGGGCCTCCTCCTGTTCCTGTGTAACAGGCTGGAGAAGGGGCTGAATGGCCTCCTCCTATTCCTGTGTAAGAGGCTGGAGAAGGGGCTGAATGGCCTCCTCCTGTTCCTGTGTAACAGGCTGGAGAAAGGGCTGAATGGCCTCCTCCTGTTCCTTTCTAACAGGCTGGAGAAGGGGCTGAATGGCCTCCTCCTGTTCCTGTGTAACAGGCTGGAGAAGGGGCTGAATGGCCTCCTCCTGTCACTGTGTAAGAGGCTGGAGAAGGGGCTGAATGGCCTCCTCCTGTTCCTGTGTAACAGACTGGAGAAGGGGCTGAATAGCCTCCTCCAATTCCTGTGCAACAGACTGGGGAAGGGGCTGAATAGCCTCCTCCTGTTCCTGTGTAACAGGCTGGAGCAGGGGCTGAATGGCCTCCTCCTGTTCCTGTGTAACAGGCTGGAGAAGGGGCTGAATGGCCTCCTCCTGTTCCTGTGTAACAAGCTGGAGAAGGGGCTGAATGGCCTCCTCCTGTTCCTGTGTAACAGGCTGGAGAAGGGGCTGAATGGCCTCCTCCTGTTCCTGTGTCACAGGCTGGAGAAGGGGCCGAATGGCCTCCTCCAGTTCCTGTGTAACCGGCTGGAGAAGGGGCTGAATGGGGCATCCTCCTGTTCCTGTGTAACAGACTGGAGAAGGGGCTGAATGGCCTCCTCCTGTTCCTGTGTAACAGTCTGGAGAAGGGGCTGAATTGGGTCTCCCCCTGTTCCTATGTAACAGGCTGGAGAAGGGGCTGAATGGCCTCCTCCTGTTCTTTCCTAACAGGCTTCAGAAGGGGCTGAATGGCCTCCTCCTGTTCCTGTGTAACAGGCTGGAGAAGGGGCTGAATGGCCTCCTCCTGTTCTCTGTGTAACAGGCTGGAGAAGAGGCTGAATGGGGCCTCCTCCTGTTCCTGTGTAACAGGCTGGAAAAGGGGCTGAATGGCCTCCTCCTGTTCCTGTGTAACAGGCTGGAGAAGAGGCTGAATGGCCTCCTCCTGTTCCTGTGTAAAAGGCTGGAGAAGGGGCTGAATGGGGCCTCCTCCTGTTCCTGTGTAACAGACTGGAGAAGGGGCTGAATGGCCTCCTCCTGTTCCTGTGTAACAGGCTGGAGAAGGGTCTGAATGGCCTCCTCCTGTTCCTGTGTAACAAGCTGGAGAAGGGGCTGAATGGCCTCCTCCTGTTCCTGTGTAACAGGCTGGAGAATGGGCTGAATGGCCTCCTCCTGTTCCTGTGTCACAGGCTGGAGAAGGGGCCGAATGGCCTCCTCCAGTTCATGTGTAACCGGCTGGAGAAGGGGCTGAATGGGGCATCCTCCTGTTCCTGTGTAACAGACTGGAGAAGGGGCTGAATGGCCTCCACCTGTTCCTGTGTAACAGTCTGGAGAAGGGGCTGAATGGGGCCTCCTCCTGTTCCTGTGTAACAGGCTGGAGAAGGGGCTGAATGGCCTCCTCCTGTTCTTTTCTAACAGGCTTCAGAAGGGGCTGAATGGCCTCCTCCTGTTCCTGTGTAACAGGCTGGAGAAGGGGCTGAATAGCCTCCTCCTGTTCCTGTGCAACAGACTGGGGAAGGGGCTGAATGGGGCCTCCTCCTGTTCCTGTGTAACAGACTGGAGAAGGGGCTGAATGGCCTCCTCCTGTTCCTGTGTAACAGGCTGGAGAAGGGGCTGAATGGCCTCCTCCTGTTCCTGTGTAACATGCTGGAGAAGGGGCTGAATGGCCTCCTCCTGTTCCTGTGTAACAGGCTGGAGAAGGGGCTGAATGGCCTCCTCCTGTTCCTGTGTCACAGGCTGGAGATGGGGCCGAATGGCCTCCTCCAGTTCCTGTGTAACAGGCTGGAGAAGGGGCTGAATGGGGCATCCTCCTGTTCCTGTGTAACAGACTGGAGAAGGGGCTGAATGGCCTCCTCCTGTTCCTGTGTAACAGTCTGGAGAAGGGGCTGAATGGCCTCCTCCTGTTCCTGTGTAACAGGCTGGAGAAGGGGCTGAATGGCCTCCTCCTGTTCCTGTGTAACAGGCTGGAGAAGGGACTGAATGGCCTCCTCCTGTTCCTGTGTAACAGACTGGAGAAGGGGCTGAATGGCCTCCTCCTTTTCCTGTGTAACAGGCTGGAGAAGGGGCTGAATGGCCTCCTCCTGTTCCTGTGTGACAGACTGGAGAAGGGGCTGAATAGCCTCCTCCTGTTCCTGTGCAACAGACTGGGGAAGGGGCTGAATAGCCTCCTCCTGTTCCTGTGTAACAGGCTGGAGGAGGGGCTGAATGGCCTCCTCCTGTTCCTGTGTAACAGGCTGGAGAAGGGGCTGAATGGCCTCCTCCTGTTCCTGTGTAACAAGCTGGAGAAGGGGCTGAATGGCCTCCTCCTGTTCCTGTGTAACAGGCTGCAGAAGGGGCTGAATGGCCTCCTCCTGTTCCTGTGTAACAGGCTGGAGAAGGGGCTGAATGGCCTCCTCCTGTTCCTGTGTAACAGGCTGGAGAAGGGACTGAATGGCCTCCTCCTGTTCCTGTGTAACAGACTGGAGAAGGGGCTGAATGGCCTCCTCCTTTTCCTGTGTAACAGGCTGGAGAAGGGGCTGAATGGCCTCCTCCTGTTCCTGTGTAACAGGCTGGAGAAGGGGCTGAATGGCCTTCTCCTGTTCCTGTGTAACAGACTGGAGAAGGGGCTGAATGGCCTCCTCCTTTTCCTGTGTAACAGGCTGGAGAAGGGGCTGAATGGCCTCCTCCTGTTCCTGTGTAACAGGCTGGAGAAGGGGCTGAATGGGGCCTCCTCCTGTTCCTGTGTAACAGGCTGGAGAAGGGGCTGAATGGGGCCTCCTCCTGTTCCTGTGTAACAGGCTGGAGAAGGGGCTGAATGGGGCCTCCTCCTGTTCCTGTGTAACAGGCGGGAGAAGGGGCTGAATGGCCTCCTCTTGTTCCTGTGTAACAGGCTGGATAAGGGGCTGAATGGGGCCTCCTCCTGTTCCTGTGTAACAGGCTGGAGAAGGGGCTGAATGGCCTCTTCCTGTTCCTGTGTAACAGGCTGGAGAAGGGGCTGAATGGGGCCTCCTCCTATTCCTTTCTAACAGGCTGGAGAAGGGGCTGAATGGCCTCCTCCTGTTCCTGTGTAACAGGCTGGAGAAGGGGCTGAATGGCCTCCTCCTTTTCCTGTGTAACAGGCTGGAGAAGGGGCTGAATGGCCTCCTCCTGTTCCTGTGTAACAGGCTGGAGAAGGGGCTGAATGGCCTCCTCCTGTTCCTTTCTAACAGGCTGGAGAAGGGGCTGAATGGCCTCCTCCTGTTCCTGTGTAACAGGCTGGAGAAGGGGCTGAATGGCCTCATCCTGTTCCTGTGTAACAGGCTGGAGAAGGGGCTGAATGGCCTCCTCCTGTTCCTGTGTAACAGGCTGGAGAAGGGGCTGAATAGCCTGCTCCTGTTCCTGTGTAACCGGCTGGAGAAGGCGCTGAATGGGGCCTCCTCCTGTTCCTGTGTAACAGGCTGTAGAAGGGGCTGAATGGCCTCCTCCTGTTCCTGTGTAACAGGCTGGAGAAGGGGCTGAATGGCCTCCTCCTGTTCCTGTGTAACAGGCTGGGGAAGGGGCTGAATAGCCTCCTCCTTTTCCTTTGTAACCGGCTGCAGAAGGGGCTGAATGGGGCCTCCTACTGTTCCTGTGTAACAGGCTGGAGAAGGGGCTGAATGTGGCCTCCTACTGTTCCTGTGTAACAGGCTGGAGAATGGGCTGAATGGCCTTCTCCTGTTACTGTGTAACAGGCTGGAGAAGGGGCTGAATGGGGCCTCCTCCTGTTCCTGTGTAACAGGCTGGAGAAGGGGCTGAATAGCCTGCTCCTGTTCCTGTATATCAGACTGGAGAAGGGGTGAATGGCCTCCTCCTGTTCCTGTGTAACAGACTGGAGAAGGGGCTGAATGGCCTCATCCTTTTCCTGTGTAACAGGCTGGAGAAGGGGCTGAATGGCCTCCTCCTGTTCCTGTGTAACAGACTGGAGAAGGGGCTGAATGGCCTCCTCCAATTCTTGTGTAACAGGCTGGAGAAGGGGCTGAATGGGGCCTCCTCCTGTTCCTGTGTAACAGACAGGAGAAGGGGCTGAATCGCCTCCTCCTGTTCCTGTGCAACAGACTGGGGAAGGGACTGAATAGCCTCCTCCTGTTCCTGTGTAACAGGCTGGAGAAGGGGCTGAATGGCCATCTCCTGTTCCTGTGTAACAGGCTGGAGAAGGGGCTGAATGGCCTCCTCCTGTTCCTGTGTAACAGGCTGGAGAAGGGGCTGAATGGCCTCCTCCTGTTCCTGTGTAACAGGCTGGAGAAGGGGCTGAATGGCCTCCTCCTGTTCCTGTGTAACAGGCTGGAGAAGGGGCTGAATGGCCTCCTCCTGTTCCTGTGTCACAGGCTGGAGAAGGGGCTGAGTGGCCTCCTCCAGTTCCTGTGTAACCGGCTGGAGAAGGGGCTGAATGGCCTCCTCCTGTTCCTATGTAACAGACTGGAGAAGGGGCTGAATGGGGCCTCCTCCTGTTCCTGTGTAACAGGCTGGAGAAGGGGCTGAATGGCCATCTCCTGTTCCTGTGTAACAGGCTGGAGAAGGGGCTGAATGGGGCCTCCTCCTGTTCCTGTGTAACAGGCTGGAGAAGGGGCTGAATGGCCTCCTCCTGTTCCTATGTAACAGACTGGAGAAGGGGCTGAATGGGGCCTCCTCCTGTTCCTGTGTAACAGGCTGGAGAAGGGGCTGAATGGCCATCTCCTGTTCCTGTGTAACAGGCTGGAGAAGGGGCTGAATGGGGCCTCCTCCTGTTCCTGTGTAACAGACTGGAGAAGGGGCTGAATGGCCTCCTCCTGTCACTGTGTAAGAGGCTGGAGAAGGGGCTGAATGGCCTCGTCCTGTTCCTGTGTAACAGACTGGAGAAGGGGCTGAATAGCCTCCTCCTGTTCCTGTGTAACAGGCTGGAGGAGGGGCTGAATGGCCTCCTCCTGTTCCTGTGTAACAGGCTGGAGAAGGGGCTGAATGGCCTCCTCCTGTTCCTGTGTAACAAGCTGGAGAAGGGGCTGAATGGCCTCCTCCTGTTCCTGTGTAACAGGCTGGAGAAGGGGCTGAATGGCCTCCTCCTGTTCCTGTGTCACAGGCTGGAGAAGGGGCCGAATGGCCTCCTCCAGTTCCTGTGTAACCGGCTGGAGAAGGGGCTGAATGGGGCATCCTCCTGTTCCTGTGTAACAGACTGGAGAAGGGGCTGAATGGCCTCCTCCTGTTCCTGTGTAACAGTCTGTGAAGGGGCTGAATGGCCTTCTCCTGTTCCTGTGTAACAGGCTGGAGAAGGGGCTGAATGGCCTCCTCCTGTTCTTTTCTAACAGGCTTCAGAAGGGGCTGAATGGCCTCCTCCTGTTCCTGTGATACAGGCTGGAGAAGGGGCCGAATGGCCTCCTCCTGTTCTCTGTGTGACAGGCTGGAGAAGAGACTGAATGGGGTCTCCTCCTGTTCCTGTGTAACAGGCTGGAGAAGGAACTGAATGGGGCCTCCTCCTGTTCCTGTGTAACAGGCTGGAGAAGAGGCTGAATGGGGCCTCCTCCTGTTCCTGTGTAACAGGCTGGAAAAGGGGCTGAAGGGCCTCCTCCTGTTCCTGTGTAACAGGCTGGAGAAGAGGCTGAATGGCCTCCTCCTGTTCCTGTGTAACAGGCTGGAGAAGGGGCTGAATGGGGCCTCCTCCTGTTCCTGTGTAACAGACTGGAGAAGGGGCTGAATGGGGCCTCCTCCTGTTCCTGTGTAACAGGCTGCAGAAGGGGCTGAATGGGGCCTCCTCCTGTTCCTGTGTAACAGTCTGGAGAATGGGCTGAATGGCCTCCTTCTGTTCCTTTCTAACAGGCTTGAGAAGGGGCTGAATGGCCTCCTCCTGTTCCTGTGTAACAGGCTGGAGAAGGGGCTGAATAGCCTCCTCCTTTTCCTGTGTAACAGGCTGGAGAATGGGCTGAATGGCCTCCTCCTGTTACTGTGTAACCGGCTGGAGAAGGCGCTGAATGGGGCCTCCTCCTGTTCCTGTGTAACAGGCTGGAGAAGGGGCTGAATGGCCTCCTCCTATTCCTGTGTAAGAGGCTGGAGAAGGGGCTGAATGGCCTCCTCCTGTTCCTGTGTAACAGGCTGGAGAATGGGCCGAATGGCCTCCTCCTGTTCCTGTGTAACAGGCTGGAGAAGGGGCTGAATGGCCTCCTCCTTTTCCTGTGTAACAGGCTGGAGAAGGGGCTGAATGGCCTCCTCCTGTTCCTGTGTAACAGGCTGGAGAAGGGGCTGAATGGCCTCCTCCTGTTACTGTGTAACCGGCTGGAGAAGGCGCTGAATGGGGCCTCCTCCTGTTCCTGGGTAACAGACTGGAGAAGGGGCTGAATGGGGCCTCCTCCTGTTCCTGTGTAACAGGCTGCAGAAGGGGCTGAATGGGGCCTCCTCCTGTTCCTGTGTAACAGTCTGGAGAATGGGCTGAATGGCCTCCTTCTGTTCCTTTCTAACAGGCTTGAGAAGGGGCTGAATGGCCTCCTCCTGTTCCTGTGTAACAGGCTGGAGAAGGGGCTGAATAGCCTCCTCCTTTTCCTGTGTAACAGGCTGGAGAATGGGCTGAATGGCCTCCTCCTGTTACTGTGTAACCGGCTGGAGAAGGCGCTGAATGGGGCCTCCTCCTGTTCCTGTGTAACAGGCTGGAGAAGGGGCTGAATGGCCTCCTCCTATTCCTGTGTAAGAGGCTGGAGAAGGGGCTGAATGGCCTCCTCCTGTTCCTGTGTAACAGGCTGGAGAATGGGCCGAATGGCCTCCTCCTGTACCTGTGTAACAGGCTGGAGAAGGGGCTGAATGGCCTCCTCCTTTTCCTGTGTAACAGGCTGGAGAAGGGGCTGAATGGCCTCCTCCTGTTCCTGTGTAACAGGCTGGAGAAGGGGCTGAATGGCCTCCTCCTGTTCCTGTGTAACAGGCTGGAGAAAGGGCTGAATGGCCTCCTCCTGTTCCTTTCTAACAGGCTGGAGAAGGGGCTGAATGGCCTCCTCCTGTTCCTGTGTAACAGGCTGGAGAAGGGGCTGAATGGCCTCCTCCTGTCACTGTGTAAGAGGCTGGAGAAGGGGCTGAATGGCCTCCTCCTGTTCCTGTGTAACAGACTGGAGAAGGGGCTGAATAGCCTCCTCCTGTTCCTGTGCAACAGACTGGGGAAGGGGCTGAATAGCCTCCTCCTGTTCCTGTGTAACAGGCTGGAGGAGGGGCTGAATGGCCTCCTCCTGTTCCTGTGTAACAGGCTGGAGAAGGGGCTGAATGGCCTCCTCCTGTTCCTGTGTAACAAGCTGGAGAAGGGGCTGAATGGCCTCCTCCTGTTCCTGTGTAACAGGCTGGAGAAGGGGCTGAATGGCCTCCTCCTGTTCCTGTGTCACAGGCTGGAGAAGGGGCCGAATGGCCTCCTCCAGTTCCTGTGTAACCGGCTGGAGAAGGGGCTGAATGGGGCATCCTCCTGTTCCTGTGTAACAGACTGGAGAAGGGGCTGAATGGCCTCCTCCTGTTCCTGTGTAACAGTCTGGAGAAGGGGCTGAATGGGGCATCCTCCTGTTCCTGTGTAACAGACTGGAGAAGGGGCTGAATGGCCTCCTCCTGTTCCTGTGTAACAGTCTGTGAAGGGGCTGAATGGCCTTCTCCTGTTCCTGTGTAACAGGCTGGAGAAGGGGCTGAATGGCCTCCTCCTGTTCTTTTCTAACAGGCTTCAGAAGGGGCTGAATGGCCTCCTCCTGTTCCTGTGATACAGGCTGGAGAAGGGGCTGAATGGCCTCCTCCTGTTCTCTGTGTGACAGGCTGGAGAAGAGACTGAATGGGGCCTCCTCCTGTTCCTGTGTAACAGGCTGGAGAAGGAACTGAATGGGGCCTCCTCCTGTTCCTGTGTAACAGGCTGGAGAAGAGGCTGAATGGGGCCTCCTCCTGTTCCTGTGTAACAGGCTGGAAAAGGGGCTGAAGGGCCTCCTCCTGTTCCTGTGTAACAGGCTGGAGAAGAGGCTGAATGGCCTCCTCCTGTTCCTGTGTAACAGGCTGGAGAAGGGGCTGAATGGGGCCTCCTCCTGTTCCTGTGTAACAGACTGGAGAAGGGGCTGAATGGGGCCTCCTCCGGTTCCTGTGTAACAGGCTGCAGAAGGGGCTGAATGGGGCCTCCTCCTGTTCCTGTGTAACAGTCTGGAGAATGGGCTGAATGGCCTCCTTCTGTTCCTTTCTAACAGGCTTGAGAAGGGGCTGAATGGCCTCCTCCTGTTCCTGTGTAACAGGCTGGAGAAGGGGCTGAATAGCCTCCTCCTTTTCCTGTGTAACAGGCTGGAGAATGGGCTGAATGGCCTCCTCCTGTTACTGTGTAACCGGCTGGAGAAGGCGCTGAATGGGGCCTCCTCCTGTTCCTGTGTAACAGGCTGGAGAAGGGGCTGAATGGCCTCCTCCTATTCCTGTGTAAGAGGCTGGAGAAGGGGCTGAATGGCCTCCTCCTGTTCCTGTGTAACAGGCTGGAGAATGGGCCGAATGGCCTCCTCCTGTTCCTGTGTAACAGGCTGGAGAAGGGGCTGAATGGCCTCCTCCTTTTCCTGTGTAACAGGCTGGAGAAGGGGCTGAATGGCCTCCTCCTGTTCCTGTGTAACAGGCTGGAGAAGGGGCTGAATGGCCTCCTCCTGTTACTGTGTAACCGGCTAGAGAAGGCGCTGAATGGGGCCTCCTCCTGTTCCTGTGTAACAGGCTGGAGAAGGGGCTGAATGGCCTCCTCCTATTCCTGTGTAAGAGGCTGGAGAAGGGGCTGAATGGCCTCCTCCTGTTCCTGTGTAACAGGCTGGAGAAAGGGCTGAATGGCCTCCTCCTGTTCCTTTCTAACAGGCTGGAGAAGGGGCTGAATGGCCTCCTCCTGTTCCTGTGTAACAGGCTGGAGAAGGGGCTGAATGGCCTCCTCCTGTCACTGTGTAAGAGGCTGGAGAAGGGGCTGAATGGCCTCCTCCTGTTCCTGTGTTACAGACTGGAGAAGGGGCTGAATAGCCTCCTCCTGTTCCTGTGCAACAGACTGGGGAAGGGGCTGAATAGCCTCCTCCTGTTCCTGTGTAACAGGCTGGAGGAGGGGCTGAATGGCCTCCTCCTGTTCCTGTGTAACAGGCTGGAGAAGGGGCTGAATGGCCTCCTCCTGTTCCTGTGTAACAAGCTGGAGAAGGGGCTGAATGGCCTCCTCCTGTTCCTGTGTAACAGGCTGGAGAAGGGGCTGAATGGCCTCCTCCTGTTCCTGTGTCACAGGCTGGAGAAGGGGCCGAATGGCCTCCTCCAGTTCCTGTGTAACCGGCTGGAGAAGGGGCTGAATGGGGCATCCTCCTGTTCCTGTGTAACAGACTGGAGAAGGGGCTGAATGGCCTCCTCCTGTTCCTGTGTAACAGTCTGGAGAAGGGGCTGAATGGGGTCTCCCCCTGTTCCTATGTAACAGGCTGGAGAAGGGGCTGAATGGCCTCCTCCTGTTCTTTCCTAACAGGCTTCAGAAGGGGCTGAATGGCCTCCTCCTGTTCCTGTGTAACAGGCTGGAGAAGGGGCTGAATGGCCTCCTCCTGTTCTCTGTGTAACAGGCTGGAGAAGAGGCTGAATGGGGCCTCCTCCTGTTCCTGTGTAACAGGCTGGAAAAGGGGCTGAATGGCCTCCTCCTGTTCCTGTGTAACAGGCTGGAGAAGAGGCTGAATGGCCTCCTCCTGTTCCTGTGTAAAAGGCTGGAGAAGGGGCTGAATGGGGCCTCCTCCTGTTCCTGTGTAACAGACTGGAGAAGGGGCTGAATGGCCTCCTCCTGTTCCTGTGTAACAGGCTGGAGAAGGGTCTGAATGGCCTCCTCCTGTTCCTGTGTAACAAGCTGGAGAAGGGGCTGAATGGCCTCCTCCTGTTCCTGTGTAACAGGCTGGAGAATGGGCTGAATGGCCTCCTCCTGTTCCTGTGTCACAGGCTGGAGAAGGGGCCGAATGGCCTCCTCCAGTTCATGTGTAACCGGCTGGAGAAGGGGCTGAATGGGGCATCCTCCTGTTCCTGTGTAACAGACTGGAGAAGGGGCTGAATGGCCTCCTCCTGTTCCTGTGTAACAGTCTGGAGAAGGGGCTGAATGGGGCCTCCTCCTGTTCCTGTGTAACAGGCTGGAGAAGGGGCTGAATGGCCTCCTCCTGTTCTTTTCTAACAGGCTTCAGAAGGGGCTGAATGGCCTCCTCCTGTTCCTGTGTAACAGGCTGGAGAAGGGGCTGAATAGCCTCCTCCTGTTCCTGTGCAACAGACTGGGGAAGGGGCTGAATGGGGCCTCCTCCTGTTCCTGTGTAACAGACTGGAGAAGGGGCTGAATGGCCTCCTCCTGTTCCTGTGTAACAGGCTGGAGAAGGGGCTGAATGGCCTCCTCCTGTTCCTGTGTAACATGCTGGAGAAGGGGCTGAATGGCCTCCTCCTGTTCCTGTGTAACAGGCTGGAGAAGGGGCTGAATGGCCTCCTCCTGTTCCTGTGTCACAGGCTGGAGATGGGGCCGAATGGCCTCCTCCAGTTCCTGTGTAACAGGCTGGAGAAGGGGCTGAATGGGGCATCCTCCTGTTCCTGTGTAACAGACTGGAGAAGGGGCTGAATGGCCTCCTCCTGTTCCTGTGTAACAGTCTGGAGAAGGGGCTGAATGGCCTCCTCCTGTTCCTGTGTAACAGGCTGGAGAAGGGGCTGAATGGCCTCCTCCTGTTCCTGTGTAACAGGCTGGAGAAGGGACTGAATGGCCTCCTCCTGTTCCTGTGTAACAGACTGGAGAAGGGGCTGAATGGCCTCCTCCTTTTCCTGTGTAACAGGCTGGAGAAGGGGCTGAATGGCCTCCTCCTGTTCCTGTGTAACAGACTGGAGAAGGGGCTGAATAGCCTCCTCCTGTTCCTGTGCAACAGACTGGGGAAGGGGCTGAATAGCCTCCTCCTGTTCCTGTGTAACAGGCTGGAGGAGGGGCTGAATGGCCTCCTCCTGTTCCTGTGTAACAGGCTGGAGAAGGGGCTGAATGGCCTCCTCCTGTTCCTGTGTAACAAGCTGGAGAAGGGGCTGAATGGCCTCCTCCTGTTCCTGTGTAACAGGCTGCAGAAGGGGCTGAATGGCCTCCTCCTGTTCCTGTGTAACAGGCTGGAGAAGGGGCTGAATGGCCTCCTCCTGTTCCTGTGTAACAGGCTGGAGAAGGGACTGAATGGCCTCCTCTGTTCCTGTGTAACAGACTGGAGAAGGGGCTGAATGGCCTCCTCCTTTTCCTGTGTAACAGGCTGGAGAAGGGGCTGAATGGCCTCCTCCTGTTCCTGTGTAACAGGCTGGAGAAGGGGCTGAATGGCCTTCTCCTGTTCCTGTGTAACAGACTGGAGAAGGGGCTGAATGGCCTCCTCCTTTTCCTGTGTAACAGGCTGGAGAAGGGGCTGAATGGCCTCCTCCTGTTCCTGTGTAACAGGCTGGAGAAGGGGCTGAATGGGGCCTCCTCCTGTTCCTGTGTAACAGGCTGGAGAAGGGGCTGAATGGGGCCTCCTCCTGTTCCTGTGTAACAGGCTGGAGAAGGGGCTGAATGGGGCCTCCTCCTGTTCCTGTGTAACAGGCTGGAGAAGGGGCTGAATGGCCTCCTCTTGTTCCTGTGTAACAGGCTGGATAAGGGGCTGAATGGGGCCTCCTCCTGTTCCTGTGTAACAGGCTGGAGAAGGGGCTGAATGGCCTCTTCCTGTTCCTGTGTAACAGGCTGGAGAAGGGGCTGAATGGGGCCTCTTCCTATTCCTTTCTAACAGGCTGGAGAAGGGGCTGAATGGCCTCCTCCTGTTCCTGTGTAACAGGCTGGAGAAGGGGCTGAATGGCCTCATCCTTTACCTCTGTAACAGGCTGGAGAATGGGCTGAATGGGGCCTCCTCCTGTTCCTGTGTAACAGGCTGGAGAAGGTGCTGAATGGCCTCCTCCTGTTCCTGTATAACAGACTGGAGAAGGGGCTGAATAGGCTGCTCCTGTTCCTGCATATCAGACTGGAGAAGGGGCTGAATGGCCTCCTCCTGTTCATGTATAACAGGCTGGAGAAGGGGCTGAATGGGGCCTCCTCCTGTTCCTGTGTAACTGGCTGGAGAAGGGGCTGAATGGCCTCCTCCTGTTCCTGTGTAACAGGCTGGAGAAGGGGCTGAATGGGGCCTCCTCCTGTTCCTGTGTAACAGGCTGGAGAAGGGGCTGAATGGGGCCTCCTCCTGTTTCTGTGTAACAGGCTGGAGAAGGGGCTGAATGGCCTCCTCCTGTTCCTGTGTAACAGGCTGGAGAAGGGGCTGAATGGGGCCTCCTCCTGTTCCTGTGTAACAGGCTGGAGAAGGGGCTGAATGGCCTCCTCCTGTTCCTGTGTAACAGGCTGGCGAAGGGGCTGAATGGGGCCTCCTCCTATTCCTTTCTAACAGGCTGGAGAAGGGGCTGAATGGCCTCCTCCTGTTCCTGTGTAACAGGCTGGAGAAGGGGCTGAATGGCTTCATCCTTTTCCTGTGTAACAGGCTGGAGAATGGGCTGAATGGGGCCTCCTCCTGTTCCTGTGTAACAGGCTGGAGAAGGTGCTGAATGGCCTCCTCCTGTTCCTGTATAACAGACTGGAGAAGGGGCTGAATAGCCTGCTCCTGTTCCTGTATATCAGACTGGAGAAGGGGCTGAATGGCCTCCTCCTGTTCATGTATAACAGGCTGGAGAAGGGGCTGAATGGGGCCTCCTCCTGTTCCTGTGTAACTGGCTGGAGAAGGGGCTGAATGGCCTCCTCCTGTTCCTGTGTAACAGGCTGGAGAAGGGGCTGAATGGGCCCTCCTCCTGTTCCTGTGTAACAGACTGGAGAAGGGGCTGAATCGGGCCTCCTCCTGTTCCTGTGTAACTGGCTGGAGAAGGGGCTGAATGGCCTCCTCCTGTTCCTGTGTAACAGGCTGGAGAAGGGGCTGAATGGCCTCCTCCTGTTCCTGTGTAACAGGCTGGAGAAGGGGCTGAATGGGGCCTCCTCCTGTTCCTGTGTAACAGGCTTGAGAAGGGGCTGAATGGCCCACTCCTATTCCCTTCTAACAGGCTGGAGAAGGGGCTGAATGGCCTCCTCCTGTTCCTGTGTAACAGGCTGGAGAAGGTGCTGAATGGCCTCCTCCTGTTCCTGTATAACAGACTGGAGAAGGGGCTGAATAGCCTGCTCCTGTTCCTGTATATCAGACTGGAGAAGGGGCTGAATGGCCTCCTCCTGTTCCTGTATAACAGGCTGGAGAAGGGACTGAATGGGGCCTCCTCCTGTTCCTGTGTAACAGGCTGGAAAAGGGGCTGAATGGCCTCCTCCTGTTCCTGTGTAAGAGGCTGGAGTTAGTGTGGGGGGGCCAGTCCGTGCTGCGCCCCGGGTTGGGTACGGACACTGGGGATCAGCTTGTTAGTGTGTGTCTGTTTGTGTGTGAGCAAGGAGGAGAGTCTTTCTTTATATCACACACACCCCTATACACAGAATCTCTCCCCCTCTCTCACTCACACCCATCATTCTGACTCACACATGGAAGCACTCAACTCTCTATCACACACACACACACACGCGAGAGTGCGTGTGAGAGAGAATGTGAATGTCAGAGAGTGTGTGAGAGTGTGAGTTTGAAAGAATGTGTGGGAGTGTGTGTGTGCGTGAGAGAGTGTGTGCGTGAGAGAGTGTGGGCGTGAGAGAGTGTGTGTGTGCGTGCGAGAGAGAGTGTGTGCGTGCGAGAGAGAGTGTGTGCGTGCGAGAGAGAGTGTTTGTGTGCGAGAGAGAGTGTGTGCGTGCGAGAGAGAGTGTTTGTGTGCGAGAGAGAGTGTGCGTGTGTGAGAGAGTGTGTGTGAGAGAGAGTGTGCGTGTGAGAGAGAGTGTGTGTGTGTGAGAGAGTGTGTGTGTGTGAGAGAGTGTGTGTGTGCGTGAGAGAGTGTGGGCGTGAGCGAGTGCGTGCGAGAGAGAGTGTGTGTGTGTGAGAGAGAGTGTGCGTGTGAGAGTGTGCGTGTGAGCGAGTGAGTGTGAGTTTGTCTAAAACAGTGTGTGAGAGAGAGTGTGTGCGTGTGAGAGAGAGTGTGTGCGTGTGAGAGAGAGTGTGCGTGTAAGAGTGTGCGTGTGAGATAGTGAGTGTGAGTTTGTCTGAAAGAGTGTGTGGGAGAGAGTGTGTGTGCGTGTGACAGTGTGGGCGTAAGAGAGTATGTGCCTGAGATAATGTGTGCTTAATTGTGTGTGAGGGAGAGCGTGTGTGAGGGAGAGCATGTGTGTGTGAGTGACGTGTGTGCATGTCTGACAGTGTGTCCATGTGCGAGTGTGTGTGTGTGTGTGCCAGAGAGTGTGTGTGTGCGAGAGAGAGTGTGCGCAAGAGTGTGCGAGAGAGAGTGTGTGCAAGAGAGCGTGTGTGTGTGAGAGAGTGTGTGCGTGTGAGAGAGAGTGTGTGTGTGTGAGAGAGTGTGTGCGTGTGAGAGAGAGTGTGTGTGTGTGAGAGAGTGTGTGTGTGTGAGAGAGTGTGTGCGTGTGAGAGAGAGTGTGCGTGTAAGAGTGTGCGTGTGAGATAGTGAGTGTGAGTTTGTCTGAAAGAGTGTGTGGGAGAGAATGTGTGTGTGCGTGTGACAGTGTGGGCGTAAGAGAGTATGTGCCTGAGAGAATGTGTGCTTGATTGTGTGTGAGGGAGAGCGTGTGTGAGGGAGAGCGTGTGTGAGGGAGAGCATGTGTGAGGGAGAGCGTGTGTGACAGTGAGCATATGTGAGGGTGAGCATGTGTGAGGGAGAGCATGTCTGTGTGAGAGTGATGTGTGTGCATGTGACAGAGTGTGTGCATGTCTGACAGTGTGTCCATGTGCGAGAGTGTGTGTGTGCCAGAGAGTGTGTGTGTGCGAGAGAGTGTGTGTGTGCGAGAGAGAGTGTGCGCAAGAGTGTGCGAGAGAGAGTGTGTGCAAGAGAGCGTGTGTGTGTGCGAGAGCGTGTGTGTGAGAGAGAACATGTGTGTGAGAGAGTGTGTGTAGGAGAGATGTGTGCGTGAGAGTGTGAGAGAGAGAATGTGTGTGTGTGGGAGAGCGCATGTGTGTGTGTGTGTGTAAGAGAGTGTGTGTGTGTGAGGGAGAGCGTGTGTGTGCAAGAAAGAGGAGTGTGTGTGCGTGTGTGTATGTAAGAGTGAGAAGTATGTTTGCGTGTGTATCTCTTCGTATGTGTAAATGTAAGAGTGTATTTGTGTGTGTTTCCATGTGAGGAAGTTGGAGGTGTTTGTGAGTGAGTGATAATGTTTTGGATAACTCTCACTCTGAGGGTTCACATCCACCCTCATTGCCACACACCAACACACACTCACACCCGCTGATATTGGGAGTGAGACGGACAGACACACACTCTTCCCCCGAATGGTCATCATTATTTATTACTCATGTTTTAACATTGTCAATTTTTTGCTTCAAAATTGTTTGTTCATTGCCCAGCAAGATGTTTCTGTTTATATTTGAGCTTTATTTTGGAACTCATGTTTAATGTTGTGCCAATCTTTTTCTTTCCAATATCTGTTCATCGGCCCGTTGAGTGAGAAAATAACTGAACCTGGCTCGACACAAGAAGGTTGGAGCAGCCGGTAACCACTGGACCAGAGGAGGAGATTGCAGGTCTCTCACCTTCCTTTCTCAGACGGGCTGGAACAGAGATAATGAAGACACAGAAACATACGCTGACCATCCACCAGAAGAGCTTCTAGATCTTGGCTGGCTCTTTGCTGACAGAGTTTATGAGAAGGAAGTTGTTGCAGAAACAAGTGATCCGCTGGAAGAGGAGCTCCTGGTTCTTTGTCTCCACTGTCAACGCAGACGCAATCTGTCTGGTCTTGAGGAGTTTGCTCCAATTGCTGAAGGAGTCATGGGAAAGATCAGCGGCCAGATGGCAGCAGTGGCCAGAAGCTGCTGCCCCGCTCCACCAAGGTGTTTGTGCCCCAGGAAAAGGACAAGTGAAGGCAAATGTCCACAACTGGCGGCAAGAGAGCAAGAGCACTGTTGGAGATTGAAGACTCGGGGGACAGTGACCCCCGGGGGGTGGTGGAGGGGGTGGAGGGGAGAGGAGCTGGACACAAACTACAAAATACAGGAGGGAGGGGAGTTACATTCGTATTATCTGTGATTTTCATTTACAATTAGCTTGATTCTGTTGTCTGGTCTGCGCTAGTTTTAAGTTAAATCTGTTCCACATGTGACGTGTTTTATATGCTATTGAGTCTTGTAAATAAAAGGTTAATCCTGCTGCTCAGTAATTGGTGCGAATATTCCTAATTTTACAACCTGTAGAACTGTATTTATTCACAATTAAGTGCTATTAAAGCCAGTTAATAATCGGATTCATGTGTGTTTTCTCATGAAGTTTTATTAAATCAGTCAATATTTCAACAATTGCCGACCTAAATTCTCAATGGAATTTCACAATTCACTCCCTTTCATTTGAGTTGTTAGATTCACTCAACCTGTGATGTGAGACATGCAACTCCGCCTGGGAGTTCACTCCCTCCCGCTGCAGCTTGACAGACATGTCCATCGTTATGGTGGGGAATGCGGAATAGTCTGTATTTTGTCGAGTGTTAGCCGAGGTTCATGACACCAGACGGCACTTTCATGGTCACCTTACACAACGTAGGTTCCGGAATAATGACCATGAAATCGCCGTCTCGTGTCAAAAGCAAACTATTTGATCCAATACAAACCTCACTCCCCAACCTCTCTATCCCCCTCCCCAGCAACTACCTGAAGCTAAATTAATGTCACAACATTACTGCCATCTTTTACCCAAAACTTAGCTTCAGACCCTGTCCCTCTATATTTAGAATACAGTAAGAAGTTTAACAACACCAGGTTAAAGTCCAACAGGTTTATTTGGTAGCAAAAGCCACACAAGCTTTCGAGGCTCTAAGCCCCTTCTTCAGGTGAGTGGGAATTCTGTTCACAAACAGAACTTATAAAGACACAGACTCAATTTACATGAATAATGGTTGGAATGCGAATACTTACAACTAATCAAGTCTTTAAGAAACAAAACAATGGGAGTGGAGAGAGCATCAAGACAGGCTAAAAAGATGTGTATTGTCTCCAGACAAGACAGCCAGTGAAACTCTGCAGGTCCAGGCAACTGTGGGAGTTACACATAGTGTGACATGAACCCAATATCCCGGTTGAGGCCGTCCTCGTGTGTGCGGAACTTGGCTATCAGTTTCTGCTCAGCGACTCTGCGCTGTCGTGTGTGGCGAAGGCCGCCTTGGAGAACGCTTACCCGAATATCAGAGGCCGAATGCCCGTAACCGCTGAAGTGCTCCCCAACAGGAAGAGAACAGTCTTGCCTGGTGATTGTCGAGCGGTGTTCATTCATCCACCGACCTCCTCAGAAGACAAACACGGGACACAGTGGACAGAGTACCCTTCGTTGTCCAGTACTTCCCCGGAGCTATATTTAATCATATACATATTTAACCAGCCCGTCTCTGACATCTCCTCCAGTCACACAACCCTGTGAGATGTCTGCACCGCTCTAATTGTGGCATCATGAGCGTTCCACATGCAACATGACTTGCATCGATAAACTCTCATCTCCAACATTTCAATTGAAATTTCAAAGCTCAATGGCTTTGAAGCCGAATGGTCCAGATTGCCATGGCCTTCAATGTGAACAGGTTGTTAGTGATGTCACTACAGAGGTTGCCTAGGAAACAATGACTGAACACAGGGGGTGAATGTGAGAAGCTGAAGTTTCCACTTGAAGACATTCCCAGTGTCTCTGAGCAGCTGAACTGGGGAAGCCTTTGGGCAGAGACTGTGCTGCTGCTATTGCCCTTCCCGGCCACCAGGCGTCTCTGTAACGCTCCCGGGGGCTGCCTGTGCGCATGTGCGGGGCGGGAATGCTCCCAGAGGTCAGCGCGCGGGACGCCGCCGCATTGATGCCGTCTCCCCTGGCAACCGCAAGATGGTCGCCGCCGCCGCCTCCCTTGGCAAGGGAATATGGCCGCTGGCCGTCTCCCTTGGCAACGCGAAATGGCCGCCGGCGGGGGGGGTGTCATTGCGGCGCGTGCGCAGTGAGGTCTGTCTGCAGCCATTGTCCAGGTTGCCCCCAGTGGATGGGGTTGGGATTGTGCAGCAGATGGAGCAACAATCCCAGTTTCAATAGGGGGACAGAAGCTGCAATGCTGCCCCCTGTTGGTCACTTCTCCCAGTCTCAGCATTGCAGAGTGTTTAAACAAGAGTGCATTGTCACAGCAGCACCTTCACCTTCAGTTTCACTTTATTTATTAGTCTCAGAAGTAGGCTTACATTAACACTGCAATGAAGTTACTGTGAGAATCCCCTAGTCGCCCACACTCCGGCGCCTGTTCGGGTTACACTGAGGGGGAATTTAGCACGGCCAATGCACCCTAACCAGCACATCTTTCAGACTGTGGGAGGAAACCGGAGCACCCGGAGGAAACCCACGCAGACACAGGGAGGGGACAGCCCGGGGGAAAGCTCCATTCCAACTGTCCCTGGAGTGTCAGATTAACCTGGGTCACTCACGCACCCCCGGCTAAGACTCACCTCCCTCAGACAGTGAGACCCTCCTGTATCACTCACCTTTCTGTAGTCAGATACCCTCAGACTCAGCACTGGGCCCTGGGCGTGTTCTTTAAATGCTGCGATCTATCGTGGAGGAAAGAGTTGGGAGGATTTTGATTTGATTTGATTTATTATTGTTGCGTGTATTGGGATACAGTGAAAAGTATTGTTTCTTGTATGCTGGACAGACAAAACATACCGTTCATGGAGTACATCGCGGAGAAGTCAAAGAGAGGGTGCAGAATGTAGTGTTGCAACATAGGTAGGGTGTAGAGAAAGATAAATCTAATATGTAGCAGGTCCATTCAAAAGTCTGAGGGCAGCAGAGAAGTTCTTGAGTCGGTTGGTACGTGATCTCAGACTTTGTATCTTTTTCCTGACGGAAGAAGGTGGAAGAGAGAATGTGTGCATGAGGTCCTTAATTATGCTGGCTGCTTTTCTAAGGCCGCGGGAAGTGTAGACAGAGTCAATGAATGGGAGGCTCGTCTGCGTGATGGACGGGGCTACATTCACGACCTTTTGTAATTTCTTGCAGTCTTGGACAGAGCAGAAACCAGACCAAGCCGTGACACAGAAAGGATGCTTTCTATGGTGCATCTGTAGAAGTTGGTGAGAGTCGTAGCTGACATGCAAATTTCCTTAGCCCCCTGAAGAAGTAGACGTGTTGGTGGGCTTTCTCAATTATAGTGTCGGCATGGGGGGACCAGGACAGGTTGTTGGTGATCTGGACACCTAGAAACTTGAAGTTGGGACCCAAATGACAAGTTGTCATAGTGTCATAGCTGTTTACAGCATGGAAACAGGCCCTTTGACCCAACTTGTCATGCTGCCCTTTTTCTTTTAACCCCTAAGCGAGTCCCAATTCCCCACATTTGGCCCATATCCCTCTACATCGATCTTACCCATGTAACTGTCTAAACGTTTTTTAAAAGATAAAATTGTGCCCCTCTCTACTACTACCTCTGGCAGCTTGTTCCAGACGCTCATCACTCTCTGTGTGAAAAGATTGCCCCTCTGGACACTTTTGTATCTCTCCCCTCTCACCTTAAACCCATGCCCTCTAGTTTTAGACTCCCCTTTGGGAAAAGATATTGACTATCTATTGTGTGTCAACCATAGAATAGCCACAGAATGAAGGAGGCCATTCAGCCCATTCAGCTGGTGTCAACTCTCTGCTAGAGCAATCGAGCCAGTCCCACTGCTCCACCTTGTCCCTGGGGCCCTGCAAATCTTTTCCCATCAGCTTCCCATCCCATTTCCTCCGGAAAGACAGCGAGGAGCAGAGAGGAAAGAGGGACTTGGGGAATGGAAGGTTTCATCTGATGTTCTTTGTTGGCAGATGCTCTGTGGCGGATAAAGCTGGCAGCTTCCTCCAGAAAGCAGCACAGAGTGAATGGAAGGGGCAGAATGTGAGTGAGATGAGACACGAGAGAGAGAGAGAGAGGGGTGAAAGCTTTCTGTTTGTCAGCAAAAAGCACAATGGTGGCCCTGTGTCCTTCAGGGAGCGGCCCAGGCCTCGCTCAAAGCCTGCACTGTCCTCACACTCACTGGGAGACGGCCATTTCTAACACGTTGTCCATGTTTCTGAGCTGACACTGAGACAAACACAACAACAGCAGCCATTGTCCGGACAATTCCTCATGGAGAATGAAATGTCCAAAGCCACTTCAAAGGAAGACTGCGCGGCAGGATTTTTCCCCGAGCTGTGGAGGGAGAGATTTGGATGGATGACCAGAAGCTGGGTCAGTGAGGTTGTGTTTTAGCAATGGAGGTCGAGAGAACAGAAAAGGCCCTTCGGCCCATTGCATCTGTGCCGGTCAAAGACAAATCACCCAACTTGGCTCACGGCCTGGTAAGCCTTGACATTGCAAATGCATAGCTAAGCACTTCTTAAACGTTCTGAGGGTCTCTGCCTCCACCACCCTTTCAGGCAGACAGTTCCAGACTCCCACTACCCTCTGGGTGAAAAAGGTTTTCCTCACATCCCCTGTAAACCTCCTGCCCCTTACCCTAAATCTATAACCCCTGGTCATTGATCCCACCACCAAGGGGAAAGCTTTCTCCCCTCTACTCTATCGATGTCCCTCATAATCTTATCCACCTCCATCATGTTCCCCCTCAGCCTCCTCTGCTCCACGGAAAACAACCCCAGGGTGGATTCTTATCACCGTTCAGGCCGGCAGGATTTTCCCATCCCACTGCAGTGAAAGGAGATTTGGCTGGTCACCAGATTCTCCGACCTCGCTGAGCGGGAGTGTGGCGTGAACAGGTGGTAAGATCACACCCTCAGTCTATAAAATCTCTTCAGTCCGAGTGGCGGCACGGTAGCACAGTGGTTAGCACTGCCGCCTCACAGCGCCAGGGACCCGGGTTCAATTCCGGGCTCGGGTTACTGTCTGTGTGGAGTTTGCACATTCTCCCCGTGTCTGCGTGGGTTTCCCCCGGGTGCATTGTCCATGCAAAATTGCCCTGAGGGTCCCACGATGTATAGGTTAGGGGGATTAGCGGGAACATACGTGGGGTTACCGGGTAAGCCTGGGTAAGAGTCCGTGCAGATTTGATGGGTCGAATGGCCTCATTCTGGACTGTCGGGATTCTATGATTCTATGAACTAAAACTCTCCAGGCCAGGCAACATCCTGGTGAATCTCCTCTGCACCTTTTCCAGTGCTATCACATCCCTCCTATCCTGTGCATTCCACAACTGCACAATGTTTCGATGAGGGGCGGCACAGTGGTTAGCGCTGCTGCCTCACAGCGCCAGGGACCCGGGTTTGATTCCTGGCTTGGGTCACTGTCAGTGTGAAGTTTGTACATTCTCTCCGTGTCTGCGTGGGTTTCCACCGGGTGCTGCGGTTTCCTCCCACAGTTCGAAAGACGCGCTGGTTAGGTGTATCAGCCATGCTAAATTCTCCCCAAGTTGCCCAAACAGGCGCCAGAGCATGGCGACTACGGATTTTCCACAGTAACTTCATTGCAGTGTTAATGTAACCCTACTTGTGACACTAATAAACAAACTTTTAAACCTGATACTCGATTCCCCCATGTTGGCCTTGTTCTGTGATAATTAATGCGGATGTTTAGATTATTCAATAGTTCTTTAAGGACAGCAGACACAGTGAAAAAAAAACATGTGGCTCTTTACACAACAGATATATTTCAAGGGGATATTGCAGCCAGCTGTATCTGAGTGGCAGTAATCTTCCCTCAGAATCAGACAGATTGTGGCTTCAGCTCAGAGCCTCAAATACTAGGCCCTTAGCATCGATCAGAGACTCCGAACACAGCATGATGGGAGAGGGGACAAAGGAAAGTGGTGTTGAATTTGTGAGCCTTGTTTTGTGGAAAGCTTTAGTGTTTGGTCAGAATGTTAATTTTTGAGTGGACCTACCATACATTAAGCTGATCTTTCTCTCTACCCTATCGGTAACTGCAACACTGTATTCTGCACGCTCTCCTCTCCTTCTCCCGACTGAACTCTATGAACGGTATGTTTTGTCTGTGTAGCGTGCAAGAAACAATACTTTTCACCGTGTCCCAATACATGGGATAGGGCGACATGGTGGACAGTGTTTAGCACTGCTGCCTCACAGCACCAGGATTCAATTCTCGGTTGGGAGTTGAGTTTGCACATTCTCCCTGTGTCTGCATGGGTTTCCTCCGGGTGTCCCGGTTTCCTTCCACAGTCCAAAGATGTGCAGATTAGGTGGAATCTGAGACGCTCCTGAAGCAGGGTAAAGATTTGAAAATGAAGTGTTTCTCACCCACTTTTAAAAGACAATCCACATTCGCACCAGTCACATTTCACACACTCTTCTCAGTCCTGTGTTGGGGGGTGTTTAGTGCGGGATCAGTGTTTGCTTTTCTCAAACCGCAGTGATATTCCCAACTTATCAAGGGCAAGAGGTTTCAGTGTTTAAACATGTAAACATTACAAAACTAAACCAGACAGAAAGTGATGAGGCCTCACACCTTCAATGGAGTCATCTTCGCTCAGAGTCAGAGAGATTGTGGGTTCAGGTCAGAGCCTGAAATACTAGGCCCTTAGCATCGAGACACACAGAGACAGAGAAACACAGAGACAGAGACAGAGAGACACACACAGATACATAGAGATATACACACAGAGGCAGAGAGAGAGACACAGATCCAGAGAAGTACAGAGACAGAGAGACACACAGATACACAGAGAGATAGAGACAGAGAGACACACACATAAACACACTAACAGAGAAATACAGAAAGAGAGTTTGGCAAAGTCAGATTTAATTTTCCATTCAATATTTATTTAAAAATTCAGAGAATATTTGACAGGAAAATTGAATTTAAAGTTAACAAAAGTGAATCTGACCTTTGAGCTTCACAATGAGATCTGAACCCCTACGCTCTGAGCTGCCCAATATCTGTACAGCTGTACCAGACACCAGAAAGAGAAAACCAGAGCTCAACATCACGGGAAATGAACAATTGTGAATCAGGAACGAGAAAAGTTATTAATTTATACCTGAGATTTAAACTACAGGAAAACTATTGACTACAATTACATTACAACAAAAGTTACCTTCTACATTTCACACTGAAAACTGAACTACCGCCCACAATTGTCTCAGTGACAGATTCAGAATGATAAACTGAGAGAATTTCACTGTTGGAGTCACCGACAGCTGATATTGTATTTGTGTCAATCAGGAATCTTAATAATCAGCTGAGGGAAATCTACAACGTCCAAAATTCAACCCATCACTTGATCTGTAAAAGAAAGATACAATAATGAAGCAGATGTTTATGATGCGGGACATTAATGTTAGAGTTTTTAATCAATGAATCATTTAGAGATTTTTCAAATCCCTTCTGTTTGACAATCCACTCTGACACCAGTCACATTTCACACTCTCTGCTCAGTCCTGTGTTGGGGGGGGGGGGGGGGGGGTGGTTTAGTGTGGGATCAGTGTTTGCTTTTCTCAAACCGCAGTGATATTCCCAACAAGGGCAAGAGGTTTCAGTGTTTAAAAATGTAAAGATTTCAGAACAAAACCAGACAGAGAGTGATGAGGCCTCACACCTTCAATGTAGTGATTCCCACAATCTTTCCTTTTGTATATTGTTTCCTTCGTCTGTCTGAAGTATTGGAGACGTCGACATCACTGAAACAATACAATCTCTCGGGACAATCACTGTAAACAGCTTCTGGAAACAAAGTTACCACTTTAATCACCCAAAAAGCTGAATGTCCATTCAAACATCTCCCTCCCCACATCCTTGTAAATGCAAAGATAACTCCCATTTCCCCAAAGCAGGAAGATGTGAAATGGAAACATCTTCAGCTTTTTACACACTGCACTTTTCCACGGACCAAAATGTTTCAAAACATTTGCTGAAGTTTTGTTTTAAACTCTTTATCAATGTCCTTCCAGGTTTAGTGTGAAGGTTTGTGTTCCACACTGAGCCCCTCTCAGTCTCCACACGGAGCTTGTGTGTGTGTGCTGATGCTCCTGTCATTTTGGATGGATACTGTGTGAAGCTGCATTCTCTCCCAGTGAGTTTCTGATCTACTTCACTCTCTCTGCGGCTGGAGCAATGTCCAGCAGGCAGCAGAGGATGGCAGTGTATCACTGTCAGCACAATAGACAAACAGCCTTGAGCAAGAGAGGCTTTGACCCTTTTTCAAACCAAATCCCCAATTTGATGTTTCCAGCTGCGCTGTTTACAATGCTGCTGAATATTGTGTGTCTTTGGTAAACTGGGATGTGTAGCATTCAGTCACATTAAGTGGTCAATAAATACGTCAACACTGTGTATATCTTTCTGTGTGTGTGTGTCAGCGTGCATGTGTGTCAATGTATTTGAATCTCAAAGGACAATAGGAGTAGGTGTAGGCCATTTGGCCCATCGATCCTGCGCCAGCATTCAAACAGATCATGGGGCACGTACGCACACAAAACACGCACACACCAACACACACAAAACACGCACACACACAAACACACATAAAACACGCACACACACCAACACACACAAAACACGCACACACTAACACACACAAAACACGCACACACACAAAGCACGCACACACAAACACAATAAACACACGCACACACACACAAACACACAGAAACACACACACACATCAAAAACACAGCACTGCTGCCTCACAGTGCCAGGGACTCGGGTTCGGTTCCCGCTTTGGGTCACTGTCTGTGCGGAGTTTGCACGTTCTCCCCGTGTCTGCGTGGGTTTCCTCCGGGTGCTCCGGTTTCCTCCCACAGTCTGAAAGACGTTCTGGTTAGGGTGCATTGGCCGTGCTTAATTGTCCCTCTGCGTCAGAGAGACTAGCTCGGGTAAATGCATGGGGTTATGGAGATGGGGCCTGAGTGGGATTGTGGTCGGTGCAGACTCAATGGGCCAAATGGCCTCCTTCTGCACTGGAGGAGTCTAGGATCCTATGAAAACACACAGAAACAGATATTCTCACCCAGTAACACTCACACGCACACAGTAATAAACACACACGGAAACATGTCCATGCACACACGCATGCACACACACATGCACACACACACGCATGCACGCACACACACACAAACAAACACACAGATTCCTATTTTATTTCGCACAATCGATTTGCGTCTTGAACATGCTGAATGATTGGGCTTCCACATCCCCCTGGAATCGAACATTCCAAAGATTCACCACCCTCTGAGTGAAGAAATTCCTCTTCATCTCAGTCTTCAATGGTCTGCCCCTGATTCTGAGATTGTGTCCCCTGGTTCTAGTCTCACCAGCCAGGGGAAACATCCAATCTACATCCACCCTGTCACACCCTGTAAGAATTCTAAGTCTGTTTCAATGGGGTCGCCTCTCATTCTTCAAGGGTTCAAGGCCGAATTCCGGACTTGATGGCCATGGAAGGTGTGCTCATAACGGGGCCAAACAGCTGGATTATCAAACAGTAAATCCTGCCGGGTTCATGTATCAGTAAACTCTGCCCGAATCCTCTCTCAGTTATTACAATCTGGGCCTGGTATCAGTAATCTCTGCCCGAAACCTCTCTCAGTTATTACAATCTGGGCCTGGTATCAGTAATCTCTGCCCGAAACCTCTCTCAGTTATTACAATCTGGGACTTGTATCAGTAATCTCTGCCCTAAACCTCTCTCAGTTATTACAATCTGGGCCTGGTATCAGAAATCTCTGCCCGAAACCTCTCTCAGTTATTACAATCTGGGCCTGGTATCAGTAATCTCTGCCCGAAACCTCTCTCAGTTATTACAATCTGGGCCTTGTATCAGTAAACTCTGCCCTAAACCTCTCTCAGTTATTACAATCTGGGCCTTGTATCAGTAATCTCTGCCCGAAACCTCTCTCAGTTATTACAATCTGGGACTTGTATCAGTAATCTCTGCCCGAAACCTCTCTCAGTTATTACAATCTGGGCCTGGTATCAGAAATCTCTGCCCGAAACCTCTCTCAGTTATTACAATCTGGGCCTGGTATCAGTAATCTCTGCCCTAAACCTCTCCCAATTATTACAATCTGGGCTTTGTATCAGTAATCTCTGCCCGAAACCTCTCTCAGTTATTACAATCTGGGCCTGGTATCAGTAATCTCTGCCCGAAACCTCTCTCAGCTATTACAATCTGGGCCTTGTATCAGTAATCTCTGCCCGAAACCTCTCTCCGTTATTACAATCTGGGCCTGGTATCAGTAAACACTGCCCGAAACCTCTCTGTTATTACAATCTGGTTCTTGTATCAGTAAACTCTGCCCTAAACCTCTCTCAGTTATTACATTCTGGGCCTGGTATCAGTAATCTCTGCCCTAAACCTCTCCCAATTATTACAATCTGGGCTTTGTATCAGTAATCTCTGCCCGAAACCTCTCTCAGTTATTACAATCTGGGCCTGGTATCAGTAATCTCTGCCCGAAACCTCTCTCAGTTATTACAATCTGGGCCTGGTATCAGTAATCTCTGCCCTAAACCTCTCTCAGCTATTACAATCTGGGCCTTGTAT
Organism: Mustelus asterias; assembly: GCF_964213995.1. Classification (NCBI taxonomy): domain Eukaryota; kingdom Metazoa; phylum Chordata; class Chondrichthyes; order Carcharhiniformes; family Triakidae; genus Mustelus; species Mustelus asterias. Next base: position 133,020 of record NW_027590273.1, on the reverse strand, counting down.
CAGTAAACTCTGCCAGAAACCTCTCTCAGTTATTACAATCTGGGCCTGGTATCAGTAAACTCTGCCCGAAACCTCTCTCAGTTATTACAATCTGGGCCGGGTATCAGTAATCTCTGCCCTAAACCTCTCTCAATTATTACATTCTGGGCCTGGTATCAGTAATCTCTGCCCTAAACCTCTCACAATTATTACAATCTGGGCTTTGTATCAGTAATCTCTGCCCGAAACCTCTCTCAGTTATTACAATCTGGGCCTGGTATCAGTAATCTCTGCCCGAAACCTCTCTCAGCTATTACAATCTGGGCCTTGTATCAGTAATCTCTGCCCGAAACCTCTCTCCGTTATTACAATCTGGGCCTGGTATCAGTAAACACTGCCCGAAACCTCTCTCAGTTATTACAATCTGGGCCTGGTATCAGTAATCTCTGCACTAAACCTCTCTCAGTTATTACAATCTGGGCCTGGTATCAGTAATCTCTGCCCTAAACCTCTCTCAGTTATTACAATCTGGGCCTTGTATCAGTAATCTCTGCCCGAAACCTCTCTCGGTTATTACAATCTGCGGCTTGTATCAGTAAACTCTGCCCGAAACCTCTCTCAGTTATTACAATCTGGGACTTGTATCAGTAATCTCTGCCCGAAACCTCTCTCAGTTATTACAATCTGGGCCTGGTATCAGTAATCTCTGCCCTAAACCTCTCTCAGTTATTACAATCTGGGCCTTGTATCAGTAAACTCTGCCCGAAACCTCTCTGTTATTACAATATGGGACTTGTATCAGTAATCTCTGCCCTAAACCTCTCTCAGTTATTACAATATGGGACTTGTATCAGTAATCTCTGCCCTAAACCTCTCTCAGTTATTACAATCTGGGCCTTGTATCAGTAATCTCTGCCCTAAACCTCTCTCAGTTATTACAATCTGGGCCTTGTATCAGTAATCTCTGACCTAAAACTCTCTCAGTTATTACAATCTGGGACTTGTATCAGTAATCTCTGTCTGAAACCTCTCTCAGTTATTACAATCTGGGCCTTGTATCAGTAATCACTGACCTAAAACTCTCTCAGTTATTACAATCTGGGACTTGTATCAGTAATCTCTGCCCGAAACCTCTCTCAGTTATTACAATCTGGGCCTGGTATTAGTAATCACTGACCTAAAACTCTCTCAGTTATTAAAAGATGGGACTTGTATCAGTAATCACTGACCTAAAACTCTCTCAGTTATTACAATCTGGGCCTTGCATCAGTAATCTCTGCCCTACACCTCTCTGTTATTACAATCTGGGCCTGGTATCAGTAATCTCTGCCCTAAACCTCTCTCAGTTATTCAATCTGGGACTTGTATCAGTAATCTCTGCCCTAAACCTCTCTCAGTTATTACAATCTGGGCCTGGTATCAGTAATCTCTGCCCAAAATCTCTCTCAGTTATTACAATCTGGGACTTGTATCAGTAATCACTGCCTTAAACCTCCCTCAGTTATTACAATCTGGGCCTTGTATCAGTAATCTCTGCCCTACAACTCTCTCAGTTATTACAATCTGGGCCTTGTATCAGTAAACTTTGCCCTACACCTCTTCAAGTTATTACAATCTGGGCCTTGTATCAGTAAACTTTGCCCTACACCTCTTCAAGTTATTACAATCTGGGCCTTCTGTCAGTAAGCTCTGCCCTAAACCTCTCTCAGTTATTACAATCTGAGCCTTGTATCAATAATCTCTGCCCTAAACCTCTCTGTTATTACAATCTGGGCCTGGTATCAGTAATCTCTGCCCTAAACCTCTCTCAGTTATTACAATCTGGGCCTTGTATCAGTAATCTCTGCCCTAAACCTCTCTGTTATTACAATCTGGGCCTGGTATCAGTAATCTCTGTCCTAAACATCCCTCAGTTATTACAATCTGGGTCTTGTATCAGTAAATTCTGCCCTTCAGCTGATTGGAGAATATCATTGTGAATATTACTGAGTTTGGGATGTAATAATTTCCTGCTGTTGCCAATATGACTATTTTTAACATAGTTTCTGGGATCCTCCAGTCTCCCCTCAGCAGCTTTCTGGGCAGTGAGAGGTGACACACCGTTCACTAGCAGAGGGAGTTTTTGGTCCTGTCGCTGTCAATGGGATTTCCCATTGAAGTCACCTCACGCTAGCAGGAAACCAGAGGCAGGGGAACGAGAGCAGAGAATTCCCCACGAGTGAACAGCTGGAGAATCCCGGACATTAGCTCCTTTCCCAGTTATCACTGCACTCAACCCAGTCGCTGTTTATACGCTCAGTTGTCTCAGTGAATACTACATTACACCATGCTGCGGTGGACACTACAATCAACCCTTTCTGAGTTCTCACTGTATTAATACCATGTATTTATTAATGATCTGGATGAGGGTATAGATGGGTGGATTAGCAAATTTGCTGATGACACCAAAGTCGGTGGTGTGGTAGACAGTGAGGAAGGGTGTCGTAGTTTGCAGGAAGACTTAGACAGGTTGCAAAGTTGGGCCGAGAGGTGGCGGATGGAGTTTAATGCGGAGAAGTGTGAGGTAATTCACTTTGGTAGGAATAACAGATGTGTTGAGTATAGGGCTAACGGGAGGACTTTGAATAGTGTGGAGGAGCAGAGGGATCTAGGTGTATGTGTGCATAGATCCCTGAAAGTTGGGAATCAAGTAGATAAGGTTGTTAAGAAGGCATATGGTGTCTTGGCGTTTATTGGTAGGGGGATTGAATTTAGGAGTCGTAGCGTTATGTTGCAACTGTACACAACTCTGGTGCGGCCGCACTTGGAGTACTGTGTGCAGTTCTGGTCCCCACATTACAGGAAGGATGTGGAGGCTTTGGAGAGGGTGCAGAGGAGGTTTACCAGGATGTTGCCTGGTATGGAGGGGAGATCCTATGAGGAGAGGCTGAGGGATTTGGGATTGTTTTCGCTGGAAAGGCGGCGGCTAAGAGGGGATCTTATTGAAACATATAAGATGATTAGAGGTTTAGATAGGGTGGATAGTGATAGCCTTTTTCCTCTGATGGAGAAATCCAGCACGAGGGGGCATGGCTTTAAATTGAGGGGGGGTAGTTATAGAACCGATGTCAGGGGTAGGTTCTTTACCCAGAGGGTGGTGAGGGATTGGAATGCCCTGCCAGCATCAGTAGTAAATGCGCCTAGTTTGGGGGCGTTTAAGAGATCCGTAGATAGGTTCATGGACGAAAAGAAATTGGTTTAGGTTGGAGGGTCACAGTTTTTTTTTTAACTGGTCGGTGCAACATCGTGGGCCGAAGGGCCTGTTCTGCGCTGTAATGTTCTATGTTCTATGTTCTATGTATGGATTGATATTTCATTGGACAATGTGCTGGGTTCGATGAATATTTATTGATTCTTGTGATGTGGGTGTCACTGGCTAGGTCAGCATTTATTGCCCATTCCTAGTTGCCCTGGAGAAGGTGGTGGTGAGCTGCCGTCTTGAACCCGCTGCTGTCTGTGTGGTGTAGGTACACCCACAGTGCTGTTAGGGAGGGAACCTGCTTAAATTATCACTGCATTTAACCATGTCACTCTTTATAAAAAATAAACTAGACCATGTCTGGGTAATGAATGTGGAGCATGTCTCCATTTCTCTTTACCTCAGCACTGTATCTGTGTATATAACACTTTATACAGTTTCAATGTTATTTATTAGTGTCACAAGTAGGCTTACATTAACACTGCAATGAAGTTGCTGTGATAATCCCCTAGTTGCCACACTCCGGCGCTGTTCGGCTTCACTGAGGGAGAATTTAGCACGGCCAATCCACCGAACAGCATGTCTTTCAGACTGTGGGAGGAAACCGGAGCACTCGGAGGAAACCCAGACACGGGGAGAACATGCAGACTCCACACAGACAGTGACGCAAGTCGGGAATCGAACCCGGGTCCCTGGCGCTGAGAGGCTGCAGTGCTAACCACTGTGCCACCCCTATAAACTAGATACAGTTTCTCTTCTTAATGCATGGGGCCATCCCTCTGTATATACTACAATTGGTCTTTACTTAGTTATTGCTTCACTCAACTATGTCACTGTTTCCAATGCACTCAGTGAAGTCACAGTTATTAACGCACGCAGCCATGCCTCTATCGACACCACACCCGACAATTTCTCAGCTGTTGCTGCACTTCCCCAGGAATAGATTTGATCTGTTTCTCTTACATTCAGCATCATCGGAGATACTGCTGTGTTCGGCCTTGTTTCATTCATTACTCAACTCACCTGTGTCTCAGTTTTATTTTACACAAGTTCCTGTCTTTCTTATTCCTACATTCTACCCTGTTTCAGTTGTTACTGCACTGAAAAATCTCTCTGTTAGGTAGACAGAGAAAGAGAGTCAGCTGGATGGACAGACGAATATTCCTTTAAAGTTGTATATTTGTGTGGGTCAGCTGGTGCCACCACTCTTGTTTGGAACAGTTTTTGTTTGGTCTTGTTACCAGCTATTGGATGTTGTGTGAAATGTCCAATTGCTCCAGTATTGTGTGTGTAATATTGGTGTTGAAAGATTGGGTGAATTTCGCTCGAGTCTCTTGGAGATGAGCAGAAATTGAGGAAGGGAAATAAAGTTGAACATCGGTGAAGGGAAAGTGACCACAGTCCCAGATGACGATCTGCTGCTCTCCCCTTTGAGGGGGAGAACTCACTGGCGGTGATTTACCACACCTCAGGCCAGGGGAAAGGTTGAAAGGGTTGGGCTTTCATGACGTGTTGGAGACTTTGTGCATCTCAAACCAGCTGTCCAGCCAACTGAGTGAACCAACTTCCATATTGCCACATTTCAATGCATGTTGCACAACCTGGTCACAAACTATTGAATTGGAGATTACTCACTGATATTGGGATTGATCTGTGACAATTCTCACAGTCGCGCGTGTGTGTGTATGTTTCTGTCTGTGTGCATGTTAGTGGATATGTTTTTACAGACTCCCAGAGAGAGAGCGAGAGATGCAGAGACCAACAGATGACAGGGTCAAGGAGAGTGAGAGAAAGAGAGAGCCAGATTGAGAGAGGCACTGAGAGACAATGTCTGTCCAAATCCTCTTGAAGCCACTTTGCATTTTCCTCACAACTCACATTCCCACCGAGCTTTGTGTCATCCGCAAACTTGGAAATATTACATTAGGTCCCCACATCCAAATCATTGATAAACATTGTGAACATCTGGGAACAAAGTCCAGATCCTTGTGGCACAGCCGGCCGACACAAGACGGAGAAATCATCTGGCCGGGAACACAACAGCGACATTTTTCAGTGAAGCTCGGAGCCAGCTGTGTCTCAGTGGATCATAATCTGACCTCAGAATCATTCAATTGTGGCTTCAGTTACAGCATCAAATTCTCGGCCAGGCTGGAAAACAAATCACTCCTCAAATCCCCAAATAAAACGTTCTGGGATCTGAACTTAAAATGCTGTAACTGATCATGGAGGAAAGAGTGGGGTCTAATAGACACTGAGAAGATAACTTGCATCTGAATCATAGAACGGTGACAGCACAGGAGGCCATTCAGCCCCATCAAGCCAGTGCGACACTCTGCAAGAGCAATGTCACTATTCCCACTCCTCCACCCTTTCCCCGTCACCCTGTAAATATTTCCCCTTCAGCTTCCCATTCAACTTCCCCTGGAAGTCCTTGATGGAATCCGCTTCCACCTCACCCTCAGACAGTACATTCCAGATACTGGACACTCACTACGTTAGAAACATTTCCTCATGTTGCCGCTGTCGCCATTTACCTGAATTCAGCATCCTCTGGTTTTCAACCTTTCTCCCAATGTGCCGATTATCTCAAGGCCGATCCTCTCAGTCCCGGGACGTCCCTGCAGGAGTTCCTCAGCATGAGTGTCCGAGGCCCCAACCATCTTCAGCTGCTCCAACACTGACCTTCCCTCCATCACAAGGTCTGAAGCGCGGATGTTCGCTGATGATTGCACAATGTTCAGCACCATACGCAACTCCTCAGATACTGAAACAGAAAATAAGGACATACCAAACAGGTCAGGCAGCATCTGTGGAGAGAGAAACAGATTCTGGGAGCAGGGGGACTGAGAGACAGGCAGATTGAGAAAAATATGCACACACACTAACACTCACACTCAGACAGCCTAAAACTAAACAGATATAGAATGGAGGAGGAATCCCTTCTCCCTCTGTAAATAGAGATTAACTCGATTTCTCTTCCAAAAAGACAGCACATCTGGATGGGCAGAATAGTCTCCAATTCTACCCATGGTCCTTTTCTGATCTCCATTCTTCACATCTGCACACGTTGGCTTCAGCTCCAGTTTGTGAATGAAAGCAAACCCCTGTTCATTACAAATCCACTCAGCCTTTTCCCTCTGCTCTCTCCACACACAATCTACAAGACACAAACAGGAAAGATGGATTCCAGGAGAGAAAGGTCACACCTGATCCTCCTCTCAATGGATTCTCTGTCGCCAGAGAGAACATTCCAGCTCCTACAGAAAGTCACAACTGATTCATGTCAGGGACAGAATTGGAATGAATTAGACACAAGAGAGATGAAAGGTTTCTGCTCATCATAAAAAAGCTAAAGAGTCACTCAATGCCATTAAGGGAGAGACCTCGCTGGTCTGTCTTCGACCCAAGTCACACACTGACTCTGAATGTCCTCACAGCAACTTGGGGATGGACATTTCTATAGTACTATTCATGGCTTTAGGGTTTCCAAAAGTGTTTCACCGACAATGGAGCGGTTTTGAAATGTTGTCAGTGTTATTTAGGAAATAAGCAAACTTTTGACGCCACACGCATTGAGTTTAAAAATTGGCAAGCCATGTTGCAGCTTTATAGAACCATTGTTAGGCCGCACTTGGAATATAGTGTTCAATTCTGGTCGCCACACTACTAGAAGGATGTGGAGGCTTTGGAGAGGGTACAGAAAAGATTTACCAGGATGTTGCCGGGTATGGAGGGCATTAGCTATGAGGAGAGTTTGGAGAAACTTGGTTTGTTCTCACTGGAATGACGGAGGCAAGGGGGGTGACCTGATAGAAGTCTACAAGATTATGAGAGGCATGGACAGAGTGGATAGTCAGGAGCTTTTTCCCAGGGTTGAAGAGTCAATTACTAGGGGGCACAGGTTTAAGGTGCGAGGGACAAGGTTTAAAGGAGATGTACGAGGCAAGTTTTTTACACAGAAGGTGGTGGGTGCCTGGAACTCGCTGCTGGGAGAGGTAGTGGAAGCAGATACAATAATGAGTTTTAAGGGGCGTCTGGAGAAATACAAGAATAGGATGGGAATAGAGGGATATGGTCCCTGGAAGGGGAGGTGTTTTTAGTTCACACATGGTTGGTGCAGGCTTGGAGGGCCGAAGGGCCTGTTCTTATGCTGTAATTTTCTTTATTCTAATTTCAGAGAGAGACATATACAGATATAGAGCCATAGAAAGACAGAGACAGGATGGGATTGTGCTGTACATGTTTCCGAGCTGACATTGAGACACACACGAGATGTACACCAACGATTTGGATGAGGGAACCAAAAATAATATTTCCAAGTTTGCTAATGCCATGAAACTTGTTGGGAATGTGAGGAGTGAGAAGGATGTTAAAATGTTTCACAGTGACTTCAGTAAATTGAGTGAATGGGTAAATGCGTGGCAGATGCTGTATAACGTGGACAAACGTGAATTTAACTACTTCGGACAGAGAAGCAGAATGGCAGAGGATTATTTAAATGGTGATAGATTGGGAAATGTTGATATACAAAGGGGCCTGGGTGTCCTAGTACACAAGAGACTGAAAGCAAGCATGCAGCTACAGCAAACAGTTAGGAAGGCAAATGATATGTTGGCCTTCATTGCAAGAGAACTTGAGGAAAGGAGCAAGGATGTCTTACTGCAGCTGTACAGGCCCTCGGTGAGACCACACCTGGAATATTGTGTACAGTTTTTGTCTCTGTAACTATGAAATGCTGCACTTACCATAGAGGGAGAGCAGCGGAGGCACACCAGACTGATTCCTGGGATGGCAGGATTGTCGTATGAGGAGAGATTGAGTCGACTGGGCCTGTATTCACTGGAGTTCCGAAGAATGAGAGGGGATCGAATTGAAATGTGTAAATTCTGACTGGGCTGCACTGACTGAATACAGGGATGTTGTTCCCTCCAGCTGAGGGGCTGAGTGGGTGGGGAGAGGGGGGGGGGGGTTGGGCGGAGAGGCTGGAACAAGGGGTCACAGATGATGAAACTTTGCAATATGTTTAATCAGTAGAAACCTATCCATCTCAGTCTGTGAACGATGACTGAGCCTCCACAGCCCTCTGGGATAGGGAATTCCAAAGATTTACCATCCTGGAAGCACACGGAATTCAGGAAAACTTGGCGAGATGGATCGGAAACTGGTTTAGTAATTGGACACAAAGGGTGGTGTTGGAAGGCTGTTTGAGTGGCTGGAGGCCGGTGTCCAGTGGTGCACCACAAGGCTCCGTGCTGGGGGGCTTATTATTGTTACACATAAATGAGACAGATGATAATGTGGGGGCAATGATAAGCAAGGTTCCAGATGACACCAAGATTGGTAGGATGGTTAATAGGGAAGAAGGTTGTAGGTTACAGGAAGATATCGCTGGGTTGTTCAGATAGGCAGAGCAGTGGCAGATGGTATTTGACCCTGATAGGTGCGAGGTGATGCACTTTGGAAGCAGTAACAAGGCAAGGGAGTATTTAATGAGTTGCAGGACACTGGGAAGCTCAGAGGAACATATGGATCTTGGGCAATTATTCACAGATCCCTGAAGGCAGCAGAGCAGGTGAATCAAGTGGTAAAGAAGGCAGATGAGACACTTGCTTTTATCAGTCATGGCGCAGAGTAGAAGAGCAAAGAGTTAATGTTGGAGTTGTACAGAGTGTTGGTTAGGCCACAGCTGGAGTACCGTGTGCAGATCTGGTCACCACACCAGAGGAAGGATATGATAGCACTAGAGGGGGTACAGAGGAGGCTCAGCAGCAAGTTGCCTGGGATGGAGTATTTGAGCTATAAGGAGAGACTGGATAGGTTAGGATTGTTTTCTTTAGAGCAGAGAAGGCTGATTGAGGTGTGTAAGATTATGAGGGGTATGGACAGGGTGAATATGAAACAGCTGTTCCCCTTGGTTGAGGGGTCAATCATGAGGGGACATCGTTTTAGGGCAAAGGGCAGGAGATTCAGAGGAGAGTTGAGAAAAACATTCACTCAGAGGGTGATGGGAATCAGGAAAGTACTGCCTGGGAAGGCAGTGGAGGTCGGAAACTTTACAACCTTTCAAAAGCATTTGGATGAGCACTTGAAACATCACAACATTCAAAGATATGGTACAAGAGATGGAAAATTGGATTAGCACAACTTTAGTGGGAGTTACTGTTGGTGCAGACTCAATGGGTCGAAGGGCCTTTTCTTCACTGTACCACTCTATGACTCTGAGGGAAGAAATTCCTCCTCACAGGAAGCAGAGAGTCGGAATAAATGGGTGCTTGTCTGGTTGGCGGATGGTAACTAGTGGCGTGCCGCAGGGATCGGTACTGGGGCCTCAACTATTTACCATTTATATAGACGATCTGGAGGAGGCGACTGAGTGTAGGGTAACAAAGTTTGCAGACGACACAAAGATAAGTGGAAAAATGTATCGTGTGGAGGGCGTAGAAGGCCTGCAGAGAGATTTGGACAGGCTGAGTGAGTGGGCGAGGATCTGGCAGATGGAGTATAATGTTGACAAATGCGAGGTTATTAACTTTGGAGGAAATAATCACAAATTGGATTATTATCTAAGTGGAAAGAAATTACAACATGCTGCTGTGCAAAGGGACCTGGGGGTCCTTGTGCATGAGACGCAAAAACCCAGTCTGCAGGTGCAACAGGTGATCAAGAAGGCAAACGGGATGTTGGCCTATATCGCAAGGGGGATAGAATATAAAAGCAGAGATGTCTTGCTGCATCTGTACAGGGCTTGGTGAGGCCGCAGCTGGAATACTGTGTGCAGTATTGGTCCCCTTATTTGCGGAAGGATATATTGGCCTTGGAGGGAGTGCAGAGAAGGTTCACCAGGTTGATACCAGAGATGAGGGGTGTTGATTATCAGGAGAGACTGAGCAGAGTGGGTTTGTACTCGTTGGAATTTAGAAGGCTGAGTGGGGATCTTATAGAGACCTATAAGATAATGAAGGGGCTGGATAGGGTCGAGGTGGGAGAAATTCTTTCCACTTAGAAAGGAAGCTAGAACTAGAGGGCACAGCCTCAAAATAAAGGGGGGTCAGTTTCGGACAGAGTTGAGGGGGAACCTCTTCTCTCAGAGGGTGGTGAATCTTTGGAATTCTCTGCCCACTGAAGTGGTGGAGGCTACCTCGTTGAATATGTTTAAATCACGGATAGATGGATTCCTGATCGGTAAGGGAATTAGGGGTTATAGGGATCAGGTGGGTAAGTGGAACTGATCCACTTCAGATCAGCCATGATCTTATTGAATGCGGGGCAGGCTCGAGGGGCTAGATGGCCTTCTCCTGCT